>NW_022105611.1:6215602-6228886 GCF_000313985.2 Echinops telfairi | reverse complement strand
CTCTTATATAAATATATTTACATATGTACATTCCAGTCTTAAAACCTCTGTACATACCCTTTGTCTCCTAGTTCTTTCCTTTATTAGGGAAGCCATTTTAATGAGAGAATAAGGAAAGATTAAATCTCCCATTAGTACAGTTGGTAAAATCATTTCACTTCCCTGGCAAGTAGAATTGGAATGTTTAGTTGTTTCTCTAATTTTGATAACAATGGCTGAGAAATATCTTTAGAGCAGAAACGTAGAAGCTTGAAGAGCTGTCATTTGCATCAGGCAATCCTCTTTGCAGGTCCTTGACCTCAATCACTCAGCAGCTCAACATGACAGTGTTTGTCATATCATCCTGGTGGCAAGGCCATCAAGGGTCTGTGATGGGTACAGACTGTTGCTATCACCCTTGACTAGGAACGGTATTCTGTACAGTTCAGCAGTGAAGAATTCATTGGACTGGGAGGAAGGTCTTTATAATCAGTTTGCCAATAGAATTAGAGAAGTCTAGAGCCAGACATTGCTCTATTTCCCCATTACTGTTATAATGGGAAAGAGTTCATGAGTTCCAACTAGGAAAAATATTGAAGTCTGAAAAGAGGTTATAAAGACTGCTTATTTTAGAGCCTGGATCCTTCAAAGAGTGAACGGAAGAACAAAATTCATGTAAGATTGTCCTATATAACTTAAAGAAAAATTTATCCATAGGTTGACTAAATAATCCTAACATCATCCTACTCAATAATTAAAATTAGTATGTCTTGAACAGTAGTCCTCCTAACAAATGTTTATTGGACACTGGAGGTTTAAGTAGTTTACATTCAAACAACAAATAACCTACTTCTGAATTTTAAATGATCTATTTGTATATTTTTTAAAATTGAATTTTGAATTTTAGTAGTATATCATGTTTCTTTTCCATATGTTTTCTCTCAAATATAATTAAGCATGAATTCCTACAGGAATTCCTGAGAACATTCTCATAATGATTTTTTTTTTGTTCAAGTACTAACTTCATGCATGATTTATGTCTGTTACACTCTATAACAAGGAATTGAAAACTTCCCAAAAATTGGCTGAGCATTAAGATAATATACATATTTTGAGGATTTAGTCACAAATATTTACTGATCTCATTTTTGTTCACTCCACATTCAAGTATTTTGACTGCTTTCATATACTTTCTACTGTGTGTTAGATGGTTAGCAACAAAGGTGAAATAAAACTCTGTCATTTTCACCGTTGTGTGTCTTAAGAAACCAAAAGATGACCACATTTAGAAATGTTGTGAGACCCCATCGAATTCGTTCTGACTCATAGTGGCCCCATGTAAACAGAACAAAACACCGCCCGATCTTGTGCCATCCTCGCAGTTGTTCTTACGTTTAAGCCCACTAGTGTAGTCCCTCTTGTTGAAGGGCTTCCTCATTTTGACTGCCCCGCTACTTTACCAAGGGACTGGTCGCTCCTAACAGACAAGTCAAAAGTATATGAGATGGAGTTTTAGCATCGTGGCCTCTAAGGATTATTCTGACTGTGTTTCTTCCTAGAATACAGTTTGTTTTTTGGGCAATCCATGTTACTACAATGTTCTTCACTAGCACTGTCATTTAAGTATGTTGATTCTTCTTTCATCTTCTCTATTCAATATCCAATGAATCGGTGATATATTCTCCTTTTCTGCTGAGAACATTTAAAACTGATTCTCATTCACTCTTTATTTATAATTAGTTTAGGTTTGTCTTTGTTTTTCTTGGTTTATTTTCAGATGCAAGCATGGACCAAGGCATAGATGCTGCAAACACTATGAAGATAATTGCATCTCTTACTGCATTAAAGTAAGTATCTTAAAGTAGCCACCCCCTAAACGTTGGAGACTGTGTTTAGAGTCTGTTTAGAGATAATGTAAAGAGAAATAACTTAGATATTCAGATAGGTGGAAAAGTTGCCATTAACAATTGCTACCACTCTTTTTGACTTAACAAAAATCTTAGGAGAAGCAGGTAACAATTTAGCTTTTAATATTCAGTTGTCAGATCCCTGATGAAGTGATTTTAAAATTAGTTTATTTAAAAATTAGTGAACATTTTGAGATAGGAAAAGATAGGTAGTTACACACACGACAGAAGCATAGCCATTACAGTGTGCCCTTGGTGATGCATTTGTATTAGAACTCTACCTTAGAACCATGCTCCTGATTGGTTTGTTCTTTTGGCCAGTCTGTGGGACTTTGATTAGCCATTGCCTATACAATAATCCAAATACATTGATTCTTCTCTGGTCTTTTTTATTCAATGTCCTCTGAATAGGTGTCCTCCCCACCTCTCTTCTGGTTAGAACATTTACCATATATACTCAAGTATAAGCCAGCCCGAATATCAGTTGAGGCACCTAATTTTACCACAAAAAACTGCATTAAAAAAGTGCTGGAAAAACTCAGCTTATACTCAAGTAGATACAGCAAACCGATTGGAACAGCAGTACACTGAGCACAATTTGATAACAATGGCATATTTTGTGTAACTTGTAAAGCTGTTAGGTTTTTTAGGGTTTTGAGGTTAGTAGAGCTTGTCACAGTTACTCTACATTGAGAAAGTTAGTTATGTTCCACTTCCTAATATTACTAACTAGCTGATTGTCTCTACCTACTTGAACCGCCCCCTGTCCCTCCACCCCCAATACACAACACACTGCTACAAATTCTAGGAGGACATTATTTTCATTACAGGTAGTCTGGCTGATGGCAGTGTTCTGATGCCTTTAAAATGTTTTCAGTCTTTTTTGCAAATCTGACCCCCATTCGGCTGATGAAAAGAGCAGAGTTGGTCAGCACCCCAAGTCACTCTAGAAAGGTTGGATTGTTTATCATGCCAGTGGATATAAATTTAAGTACTTCAGACCAAAAGCTGATGGTGACATCTACCAAAGATAGCACACACTCTCAGAATCCCCAAAGATCTGACCAAGATAAAAGAGGTAAAGTATTTTTTCAGTTGTGCACTGATTTCTGATACACTCCCTCCAAATCTCATTCCCTGACTACTTTTAAAATGGTGGGAGAACAGCAACATTGCTGGCAGCTTCAGAGTCCGCTGGCTCCTGGAGAGTCAGTATTCCCCCCAGCTGAACATGATTCATGAGGGAATGAAGAGAAGCTGTCTGATTAAATCAGAGGTATTCAAGAATTTCTTTTTTGAGTAGGTGATATTAAAATAAAAGCATATAGGAAAGCTAGAATTACTGAGGAATGAAAAATCTGATGTTTTCAAGTATGTAATAATATTAAACTAAGTAATTCAGGATAATATTGGAATATTAGCTCAGGATAATATTTGGAGGCCTGTGGTGAGTAATTCACATCACAAAAAAAGAGTCAAAGTTTAGAGTGCAGCTCTTTATTCCATGGACTGAGTTACACCACATGCTAAGTCATAACCCTGGGTAAATATCCATAGTAAATGCATTCCCCTCAGCCCATTATACTCTATTCACAGTAACTTTCTGTTCGTTCCAATACCTGCCAACCTGGTTTGGGTTTTTTATTTTTGCTTTGTGCTTTGTGCCTGTCCAAGCTGTCTGGAATCCTTGTGACCCCTTCTCCTTTTTAAATTATGAAGTAGACAAAGGTTTGCAGAACAGAGCATCAGTTTTCTGTTCCTCCTTCTCCTCCTCCTCCTCCTCTGTGAAGGCCTGCTGAAATGTCACACTGGCCTTCCTTCCATAGTAAATGCACTCACCTCAGCCCGATCTTGGCTCTCTTCACGCTCACGGCTGCCTTCACGACATTGAGTGCCATCTGTAATTATTGTGCAGGCTGATGTTCTATTTTAATTATTTCTTGCAGGAATACATGAAAGTAGTCATTTCCTTTTTCTATCCTCAACATCTAATGTAATGCCAGGTACATGACGAACAGCTAGGAAATATGTCCTGAACACATGAAAGGGTAATTGGATGGAGGAGTGAATAGAAAACAGTGTGAAAATATTTTAAAATGTGTAAACCTTGAATCTCTGAACTAACATTTTAAGGTTATTGATGGTATTGTAAGCGTTTTAAACAAGTGTTTTAAACATTTTCCGTTTTAAACAAATTCTGGACAGTTCAAGTTAAGCAAATGCATGGTAGTTCCCAATAATTGACTACCAAAGAAACCAAACTTACGAACATGAAGTCAACTCTGAATGCTTAGTGACTCTGGAGAGGGTTTCAAAGGCTTTATAAGTTTTATCGATGCAGACAGCCTCCTCTTTCTCCTGCAGAGTGGCTGGTGAGTTTGAACCTCCAACGTAGCAGCTAGCAAGCCGATGACAAGCTCAATCCAATGACAAGCTCCTTTGTTGATGAGACAATTTCATTTCTGTATTTTAGCTAAATATTAAGGAAAATTCAGATAAACTAATGAATAGTGCTTCCTAATAATTGGTTTTGAGTTCGTGCGAGCATGCATATGTTTTCAGAGCGCTCCTCTCTGGAAATACAAACCTGACTTTTAGGACTTAGTAGGCAAGCACTGAGTGTATACGCACTTCCTCATTCCTCAGAGAAGGCGGGGGACCCCTGTCACAATGTATTGGTTGAATTACGTATAAATTTTTATTCTTTTAGCATTGGTTTTGTGCTAATTGGCGTTTTCAGTTTTTACGTATTAAGTAACATCCGAAGTTTATTTTCATAAATAATGAAATGAACTTGGCCAACAGTTTTCTCCCTCAGATAGTTCCTTTTTCTACTGTAAACAGTTGCAGGAAATCTGGGAAATGTTGGCAGCAAATTTGGATTAGTAGTGGATTTTCTCTCTCAAGTTTTGTTAGTTTACCTTAAAGCTATCATTCCATGACGATTTTTTTTAGTATACACCATGCAGGACAAAAATTAAAACCAGATATTACGTTTATTTTTCTGGGAAATTCTTTTAATCTTATCATTTTTTTCCAACACTGGTACCAAACAGATAATAAAATTATTTCTCTGTCAACAGCATCCCTAACTCATACTAATAATTAAGATCAGTTTTCTGTCAAAATTTCCAAAAGCATTTGGTTTTGTTAACTGCTTTTCTTTTTTGAATTTCAATGCTTTTGTTTCTAAAACTCATTTGTGGTTTAGGAATTAAAAATCCCGAGTATTGTCAACAAAATGTCAAGAAATGGAATTTTGGTACATAGGCAAGCTTGGTCCATGCTGGTGAGACTTTTTAAGTCTTTGTAAGTCAAAGAAAGTGTACTCTCGCCAAGATCTCACCCTTATTTTTAAGGTAATTGTTTTAAAATTATTGCTTGAGGTTTTAAGACTTAATTTTGAAAATACCTGTAACATAAACTTGTATTAGTTTTTGTGAGTATTGTTTTGATTTTGAGATGATAAGACTCATATGCTATTATACTTCAAAATTTGGTGGCTTATTATTTTCCTGCTATTTCCTCTAGGGTTTCATCAGAATGTTTAGCGTGGGGTACTTGATCCAGTGCTGCCTGCGGATCCCGTCTGCATTGAGGCAGCTGTTCACACAGCCGTCTCGGCTATTTTCTCTCTTCTATAATAAGGAAAACTTCCAGCTTGGGGCTTTTCTTGGCTCTTTCGTTAGCATATACAAGGTAGGTTTTCAGAAGAACGGGAAAAGGGACTGCATACCATGGCTGTTGTTAAAATAGGATGATGGCTTATATGTGTATTAAATTTTAAACACTAATTTGTATAATATTCATAAACACCTTTACATTATCAAATATGCCCAAAATTGAAAATTGAGTTTGGACAAATTTCTTCACTTAAGATGTTAATTGATCTTGAATATGTAAGGATAATTAGCATTTATAATAGTATTTAAAATTCTGAAAGACATTTGATTGTTTTACTCAGAAAAATGGGAATTTTCCGGTATTTATAACATAAATGTTTGCATATGGATTTCTGGCATTTTAATCCCAGGTTTTATATTCACCATTCAGTACATATCAGAGGTTTTTCGGGGTTTTTTTGTATTTTTGTTTTTCCTCATTTCAAAGGCTATTTATTTGCTTAGATATAATACAAATGGTGTTGAACTCAGGAAAACACAACTAGGGTAGAAATTCCCTTATTTAAAGCCACTCATATGTGTTTCAGAAATTAAAACTGTGCATGCCATTGTTATTGGTTGCCTAATCAAGTCAACCCTTGGTGACTTCATGCATGTTACTGAATAAAACTATTCTATAGGGTTTTCTTGGCTGTAATCTTAATGGAAGCAGATTGCCAGACAGTTTCTTTTGTAGCATCCTGTTCAGATTTTCTGCTGTTAAAGTTTGAACTTTTAGGTCAACAGTCAAGTTCAAACTCATTTTGCGCCATCAAGGAGGCTTAACCATGCTATTAGCATCTTAGGGAGAATGTAATTGAAAGAGGGGCAGGCAAGTAAACCCTAATTCTTCTGTGCCTTCTTGGTGAATTGAACCCTTTTTCTTTTGTAATGTTTCACGATGACGGATATATAGTTACTCCAGTTTTATTTTGATTGATTCCGTCCTTATCCAATTTGAAAATGTCTGCCTTTTGATTGGCATGTTTAGACAATTTTTATTTCATGTACTTGTAATATGGTAGGATTTGCATTTATCTTTTTGCTGTTTTCTGTTCCATGTTTTTCTTTGCTTTTTCTATTTTGGGTTGAGTATTTTCCATTACTGTATTTTATTTCTAGAATTTGATTATTAGTCATACCTTTTAAAAAATATGTAGTGGCTTCTATATTGCAAAAATGGGTGGTATGGGTTGTCTCCGGCTACCTCTGACTTCACAGAGGGAAGGAGAATCCAGACATGTGTCTATTCCCCAGCTGCCTTTACCAATGCTGACCCCAACCCTCCCTCCCTCCCAAGGCACTCTACTTGGCTGGGTTCAGAGATTCACTGCAGTGACCACACAGAACTCAGAGACAGTGCTTAGTCCTATGGGGGTTATTAAGATAAGAGAATGGGAGGAAATAAAAAGTAAAAAATAACTGGAGGAAGGGGGAGACCTAAGAAGAAAGAAAAGAAAAACAATGTGGCACAACACTCGCACACACTTAGCCACCCATCATGGTTCCAGCCAAAATGTGGTGCCCGCTTCATGGGAGTGTGCACCACCTTATGCGGAGGAGGGTTGGAGGAAGGCGCTGCTGAACATAGAGGGAGTGAGGTCAAGGGCACCTGTCAGCAGCAGGCGGATCTCAAAATAAGGAAGGAGCAGCGAGAAGCCAAAAGGGGGGATGAACTGAGAAGTAAAAGCGGGACATAAAGAAAAACGAACGGTACACCTGTCGGGTGCCAAGTACAGCTGCAGTGGGAACACAGAGCTCCTGGACGGGTGTAGGTGGGTGCTGCTGACTGTACCATGGGGAGGGTGGGTACTCACTTCATGGGATAAAGAACGAGGTGGGGGGCAAAGAAGGTAAGAAAAAGAAGAAAAAATAAAGGAGGGATGGAAAGAGGGAAGATCTAAGAAAGGAAAATGAATGAAAAAGGAGCAAAGCATGGTAGCGGCACAGGTGCTAGCCTCCAAGCACGCACGGCTGGTGGGAGTGTAGCCCTCCTTCTGCAGACCGCACCTCTGACTGGGAATGGTGGGTGGAGGTGTCGCCAACTGCACTGGCAATGAGGGAGTGGTGTGCCCAGCCTGCTGGGGTCAAAAGAAAAAGGGTAAAAGGACCAGAGAAGAGAAAGGGGGTGGGGGAAAGGAAAGGAAAACAAAAGAAGAAGGGGAGAAGAGCAGAACCATAAAGAGAAAGGAAAAGGAATAGGTGCAGCCTTGGCAGCGTGGGCGGGGTGGTAGTTTGACCGGCTGCCAAGTGGGTGGCGGTGAGAGAACAAGCATGGCTCTGGTCACCAAGGGAAGTAGAGAAGCCACACACACTGTTTGCCCCACTGATGTGGGAGCTGGTGCAGTCCAGGGCAGGCAGAGCCAGGTACCTGGTTCCTTCAGTAATTCAAATTGGCAACGTTGTTTCACTGCCCCCTGCTCGCAGCTTTTATTCAGTCTCTTCTTCTCACTGGTATTTCATTCACTTTTTCTTTCCTTTATGGGACTGTGTTCTAGGATTGTTATTCATATTCACTGAACTTGATTTCTTAGAGCCGTGTGTAGACTGTAGAGGATCTGGATAGTGATCTGCCTAGTCTGTTACTTTGGATCTTTTTTCAATGGTTGATTTTGCAGATACCTGCTGTTTTTCCCATTTCTAGGCCTTCAAAGTGGAGCATCATTTCCTTATGATATTTATGTTTATTTGGGGGATTGGTTCACGATGCTGGTTTGCATACACTACCATCTTCCCAGAATTTCCTAGGTTTGATTTCTTAACAGAGTTTAACTAGATAAATAATTTTCCAAACTGTGTGTTCAGTTTGGGTTAGATAAAATTACTCACCAATTTCCCTCTAAAGTTAGCTGTGGAGCACTGTAACGAGAGCACTGCAGGTGTTTTTGTTCTCATGAATTATTTGGTAGATATGAAACAAGTGAAGTCATTGTGTTTCCTTTTTTAATACAGGGTACTAGTTGCTTCCTGCGCTGGGTCAGAAATCTGGATGATGAACTGCATGCTATCATAGCTGGTAAATAAATTATCTTTAAAAAGAATGATAATTATTATTGTATCAGTGATTTGTAGGAATAACTGGTAACTATTTTTCGAATTCATCTAATATCTACATATTTTCCTTTCTTGCTAATAAAATGCTTATCGAGACCTTGGTCCAAACATCGGTGTCTGCGAAGTTTCACATATCAGGCACTCGTCCTCTCTTGCACTGAGTTGACAGTACAATGAATAGGTTAGCTGACCGACCCGCCACAGGCCAGAAGACTGAGGGAGTGTGTCGCGAAAGGACATGGAGACTTTCATTATGTAAATGATTAATAAAAGTTTAGTTATATATATTTTTAATTCCATTTTTGCCACTGGGGAGATAGCTACTCTTGATGTTCTCGTCTCCACCTCCTTTGACCCTCCACTTACAGAATGAAGGTAGTTCTTAACCCTCCACTTACTTACAGGCTGAAGGTAGTTCTGTGCAGAGAAATGTGCTGATTGCATTGGAAATAATCTGAGATATTAGGAGAATATTTCAAATAATGATACCAATAACCTTTTAAAATTATCTTAAAATATCATTATACTTTATAAGGCCACTGCTATTTTTAAAATTTAACTTAAAATATTAAGTTTCTTGTTATGTATGTTAAAAATGGTGCTTGTTAATGCTGAAGGACAATTAAATTTAAAAAGATGTGACAATATGAGCTCACCCATTTTAACACTATCAGGTATATTGCTTAAACTTATTTTAATGAGAGAGAATGATAAAATTAATTTCTTCATGTTTAAAGTGACATAGATTATTTAAAATCAAGGAAATACTTTTGAGATCTGATCAGATTTTGTGTAATTTTTTTTTTCAGGATTTCTGGCTGGTATATCAATGATGTTTTATAAGAGCACAACAATTTCCATGTACTTAGCTTCTAAGTTGGTGGAGGTAAGCAAAAAAATCAAAGTATAGGTCTTTCAGAGAGCTTTTCTATAGCTGCTGTCTATGGCAGTAAATATATATCCTGATTACAAAAACAAATTCTAATCCTGTGAAAATGTTTTTAAAATATCCATTCCTTTTTTGTGTGTGTATGGACTTTTAAGCTTGTATGGAAATGTGTGTAGAAAGTATAGTGTCATTCACCCATTATCCAGCTTCAGTAAATGTTAGCATTTAGCATATATTGTTCCTTGGTACTAAATTATTTTAAAGACAATTCCGGACATTGTGGGCTCTCATTTGTAAACAACTCAAGATGAAGACTTAAAGGTTTAAGGGTAAATGATACAGAATCTTTACAATCAAACCAACAAACCAACAATACCTCCAAATTATAATGTAAATATCATTACCAGTTTTTTTTAAATTAGAAATCTCTTAATATGAGTATATGTCCAATTAGAATTAGCTGTCATTGATTATCTCACATTTATTTTTTGTCAGAGTTGGCATCCAAACAAAAGTCTCCTTAAAATGCCTGGTAATCCCTTGTTTCCTTTTCCCTTTTCATTTATTTGCTCAAGAGCTATGTCATTAATTATGTCCTTCTCACCAGGTTCTGGATTTTGCTAATTTCACCCTCATTTGTGGTGGTTAACATATTTCTTAAATATGCATATTTTCTCTGAACTAAATTTCCATGACAAATATTTGTAGGCGTAGACAGCTTCATTGTTGAGTATTTACAGAAGTAGATGGTGTCCTTTTCTGCTGTGGAGCTAGTGGTGGGTTTGAACCACTGACTTGTAGCTAGCAGTTCAGTGTATAGCCCATTACATCACCAAGGCTCCTTCAAGAACAGCGGTTTGGGAGTCCAATTACCCTTTCACAGGGGTTGCCCGATTCATAACAGTAGCAAAAGGACAGTGATGAAGTAGCAACAAAAATAATTTTATAGTTGGGGGTCACCACAACATGAGGAACTGTATGAAAGGGTTGCCGCATGAGGAAGGTTGAGAACCACTGTTCAAGAAACTAGTCTCTTGAAAAGGACAGTATGTTTGGTAAAGTAGAACATCAATGAAAAGTGAGACCCTCAAGGAGATGGAGTAGCATGGGGCTATGACAATGAACTCTAATATAAGTTAGGAAGATGTCACAGAGCCCACTCCACAGCACCTAACAACAGAACTGCGCCCAAGGGTTTTTGAGATTTAATCTGCAAGGAGCAGACTGCATTATCTTTCTCCTGTGGAGAGGTTGGTGGGTTTGAACCCCTGACTTTGGGATTAGCAGCCCAGTGCTTGAATGTCTCCCTGTTGCTTTCTTTGAGATATTAAGATTGTTCTGTGCACTCAGGTGTTGGAAAAGTCGGCGTAAGATTCCCCATTAGTTTTTCACATAATCTTTTATAGCTGCCATGAGTGATTGCTTTAACTGGTTAGCTCATTACACCACCTATTACCATCATATAGATTCACACCCACAATGAGGCTATCTAGGGTTTCTGAGGCTGTAAATCTTTAGGGGGCAGATCACTTCATCTCTCTTCCACAGATCGACTGGTGTGTTTGAACCACAGCCTTTGCAGTTAGCGACTCAGTTGTCCCACCAGGCCCCCTGATCTCATTAGGTTTTACAAAATGGTGGTAATATTATTATTATTTCTTTTGTCCTTATGAGCTGTAGTTCTTTGAAAAATAAGAACTTTTCCTTATTAGTTATTTTGTTATCCTAAATCCCTGCCCCCCTTTTAAGAGAGAGAAGAGAATATATTGGGAGTACAATTACATTTCCAATTCAAGATTAATATTTTAGGTGTTTATTTCATTTGGTTTTAAAAAAATCTCACACTGAAAATATGGGTCCTTTATGAAACAGAATTGCTTATTTGTTTTATCCAAGTAAGTATGTGTGTGTGAGCACATGCGTGAGCTTGTAGGGGAGAGAGAGAGAGAGAGAGAGAGAGAGAGAGAGAGAGAGAAAGAGATTGGTTTAAAAAACAGGTTAATTGATTTTAAAAGCATGGGGTAACTAGTTTGTTTTTGTTCTCAGTGTAATGGGAAACCATTGCAGAATTTCAAGCATGGAAATGGTCATATAAAGAAGCCGGTTCTGGCTATTTATGGAGAATTGATTAGAAGGAGTCAAGACTCGGAAGCTAGGGAGAACAGTTAATCACAGTCAAGAGATGATCTTTTAGATCAGGGTGGAAATTTAAGAATACCACATCCTTTAGTGAATTAATGATTGTGGTATAATAGGCCATCACTTTTCTGTAGTTGAAGTGAATTTTACATTGAAATGATCTTTTATAATGAATATTTTAATTAAAACCAGCTATGAAGTTAAGTTTTCTAAGAATTTATGAGTCACAAGCATAATTTATTATCACATTCCCATTATTGTGCTATTTGCTGGTAAGTGTATAAAAGAAGTATAAGATATGATCTTTGCCATTCATTGGCTTAGAACCCATATTAGTAAATCAATTATAAGAAATAACTAGGAATACAATTATTTTATTATACCTGTCTCACATCACATTTTTTGGTTGCCATTCTACCACATCTGAATTATATTTTCTGCACCGTAAATCCACTACAGCATATCTGTACCTCATAATGTACTCATATTATTTTCAAAGTAATATCCCGTGTGTCTTTGTTTATCTTATTTCCTAAGTAGATTATAACTTTGTTCATATTTGATAGTTCTTATGCACCCCAAGTAGCACACTACTTTACACATATTTACTTTTCAAATGTAATGTATTCACCTCATTATTCCCTTATATATGTGGGGTAGCCCTCAACAGTGGAATTTTTTTCAAAACAACCTTATCACCTACTCACCATTACACTTAATACATTTGTCAAATCTACGATTCCATTCTTGTAACCATTTTTCATACTCATTTGTTTGGATGGCTGACAGCACCTCCCTCATTTTTTTCCTTCACTTCTTCCAAGTCATCAAATTGCTGTCCTTTCATGTCCCTCTGCATTTGTGAAAACAAAACGAAGTCTTACAGAGCGAGGTCAGGTGAGTTAGGTGTGTGCGGCAAGACAGGCATGCTGGTCTTTGCCAAAAACTGGTGCACTGAGATGGCTGTGTGAGCCGGTGTATTGTCATGGGGGTAAAACCATTCTCCCATCTGCCACAAATCAGGTCTGTTTTGTCACACACCATTACAGTATCTTTTCAGAACATCTAAATAGAAAGTTTGATTAACAGTCTGACCTGGTGGGACAAACTCCAGATGCACTATCCCCTTCACATAAATAAACAAATGAGCATCATCTTGACCTTTGATTTCACTTGACAAGCTTTTGTGGGTGCAACATGACGATGGCATCTTCCAGTGGCTTGATTGATGTTTGCATTCGAGGTTGTAAGAATAGCACCATGTCTCATCACCAATAATGACCTTGGAAAAAAAGTCTGGGTCGCTTTGGAGCTGTTCTTTCAAAGTAGGGCATGTTTCCACTCAGTGCTCTTTTTTTCTAGTCAGTCAGGACCCAAGGCACACATTTCACAGTGACCCTCCTTATTCCCAAATCTTCCTTTAAAATTCACTGAACCGAGCTCCAAGGTAGTCCAGATAATTTCCCCGTCTCTTCAATAATCCATTGTCTGTCTTTGAGCACAAGTGCATGAATTTTGTCAACATTTTCATCCGTTTGGGAAGTTGACAGACGTCCAGAATGAGGTTTGTCATCAACTGACATTTCACCTTTTTTTTTGAAATGAGAAAACGACTTGTACACTTGAGTTTTTCCCATAGTGCTGCTCTTGTAAG
>NW_022105611.1:6186643-6214644 GCF_000313985.2 Echinops telfairi | reverse complement strand
TGGGTGCATAAGCAAATGTGGCGAAGAAAGCTGATGGTGCCCAGCTATCAAAAGGTATAGCGTCTGGGGTCTTAGAGGCTTGAAGGTAAACAAGTGGCCATCTAGCTGAGAAGCAACAAAACCCATATGGAAGAAGCACACCAGCCTGTGTGATCACGAGGTGTCAAAGGGATCAGGTGTCAGCCATCAAAGAACAAGAAAATCATATCATTGTGAATGAGGGGGGAGTGTAGACTGGGGACCCAAAGCCCATCTGTAGGCAACTGTACATCCCCTTACAGAAGGATTGTGGGGAGGAGATGAGCCAGTCAGGGTGCAGTGTAGCAACAATGAAACACAACTTTCCTATAGTTTTTAAATGCTTCCTCCCCCCCACTATCATGATCCCAATGCTACCTTAGAAATCTGGCTAGACCAAAGGATGTACACTGGTACAGATAGGAATTGGAAACACAGGGAATCCAGGACAGATGATCCCTTCAGGACCAGTGTTGAGAGTGGCGATACAGGGAGGGTAGGGTGGAAAGGGGGAACCGATTACAAGGCTCTACATATAACCTCCTCCCTGGGGGATTGACAACAATAAAGTGGGTGAACGGAGATGTCGCAAAGTGTAAGATATGACAAAATAATTTATAAAATATCAAGGGTTCATGAGGGAGGGGGTAGCGGGGAGGGAGGGGGGAAATGAGCTGATGCCAAGGGCTTAAGTGGAGAGCAAATGTTTTGAAAATGATGAGGGCAAGGAATGTACAGATGTGCTTTACTCAATTGATGTATGTATGGATTGTGATGAGTTGTATGAGCCCCCAATAAAATGATTAAGAAAAAGAAAAGCCAAAATCAATCAATCAATAAAAAATAAATTAAAAAAAACACTAAGGTTCGCATGAAACTGCTTTTATCAAAAAATTCACTGTGATGAAAGAGAACCTTCCCAGTCTATGCCTCTGGGTGCACTAACTCAGAGTGAGTTGCTGGATGCTCTACTAGTGGGAAGAATGCATACTAAGAAAGCTCCCCTAGCAGAGCTTTCTTCTGTTTCTTTTTTTTTATACTCTCATATGCCACTGAAGTTCTATACAATTCAAATGGAACACTATTAATAAACATATTCATTCACCTGGACTGAGTTTAAGAAATACAATATAAATATACACCACCCCTCCCCGACTCTTATAGGCCTTATTGGAGTGTGCTGATAATTGCTCTTATACATTACCTATGTGTTACTCATTTTTTAAATATCCAACTATAAACACAGTGTCTGGCATAGTTTGCCTGAGTAAGTGTCAGATAAATAGTACTAATGAGGAATGGAGGACTTTAAGTGTACAAAGGGGTACTGGGGAAAAATAACATATAGAAGTAGAAAAGGTGCTATGGGATTTCACTGAATTGTGTTACTGCTTTCAGCTGGTGTTAGGAGCAAGGAAGTAAGCGAAGGGCAAGGGCTGACATTGCTTTCCTGTAACTTGATTTGAGCTCTAAAGGATTGTTTAAGATTTGGATGGAAAAAGTAATTGTAAGTAGGGAACATAGTATTTTACTATAGTGTTTATATTACTTAACATCTTATTTATCAACCTTGTATTATATTTGTTTTGCAGACAATGTATTTCAAAGGCATTGAAGCAGGGAAGGTTCCCTATGTTCCCCATGCAGATACTATCATCTATTCCATCTCTACAGCCATTTGCTTCCAGGCAGTAAGTAAAGCTTTTAGAAATGAGCTAAAGCATTATTTATTTTTATTGTACATTAAACCAATGGAAGAAGAAAAATACATGTCTGGAAACATTTCTGTTTATTACATTTTATACTATTCCTGCTTTTTTTTTTAAAGCAATATACTTGTAAGTTTCAAATCAGTGAACATGTTAACTTAATGGGTCAGGTTTTATTTTATGAACATTCTGCTCTCTAGGTTTAAATAGAGTGTAATTTATATGTAAATTGTTGTTCCAGTGCCTGAGGTAGCATGCTCCATTCTCCTTCCAGAGTGGGGGAAAGATAGTATAGGCATATAAGAATAATTTCAGTTCCTCAATTTTGCTCTGGGTATTGAGGGTCTGGGGATGGAATCTAATTTAGCAGAAGTATTGTCCGGTCTTTTTAATTTCTGTAATCATCATTAGTGAATGTTAATGATTTTAGGGTGGTTGGAAATTTTGCGCTTTCTCACAGTCATACTGCCAGGTTGATATTTTTTTTTAATAGCTAATAAAGTGTCTGTTGCTCTATGGGCACTCAGTAAATGTGTCCTTATAATAATGACTCTGAACTCAATTAGGAACCCCGGTGGTATAGTGGGTCACTGCCAATCATGAGGTCAGCAGTTTATAACCACCTGCTTCTCCATGGGACAAAGAGAAAACTGTCTGCTTCATAAAACGTACAGCCTCCGAACCCTGTGAGGTAGTTCTACTCTGTCCCTACATGATTTCTATGAGCCAGAATCAACTTGTTGGCATTGGTTTGGAATTATTAACTCAATTATTATTTTAAAGCCACATTTCAATTTGAAAGTATATTTACAATGATTCTTGATAGTTATAGACTTAAACATAATATAACATGTGTTTATTATTATTGCAATCATTTTCATTTAAAAAACACAATGATTAATAAAAATACAGATAGAACAACTCAATGGCCTAAGATTGATGATAATGCCATATACTAAAGTCTCCGAGTCAATATTCCATTCTTAGGCTGTCATGGAAGTTCAGACTTTGCGACCATCATACTGGAAATTCCTTTTAAGGCTCACCAAGGGCAAGTAAGTGATTCAGATGTGTTTGTTGTAGGTGATGTATATGTCCTTCTTTTTAAATCTTTATGGGGAATAGTTCAGATAACCACTTTTAAGTAGACAATATGATGATTTCCCTGTAACATTCTCATTTTCCCGTATCTCCTGTTATCCATAAATCTTCTTTTGTTTTGATGGGTATACCTATTTCAGAAATATAAGTGGACTCATTTAATATTTGTCCTCCAGTGCCTGGTCTATTTCACTGAACATGTTTCCAAGGTTCACCCATGTAAGGTATACCCCCATACTTCATTTCTCTTTGTGGCAGAGTAATATCCCATTATGCCGATTCTACATTTCGTTGGCCCATTAATCTGTTGAAGGGGTACTTGGGTTGTTTATACCTTTTACCCATTGTGAATAATGTTGCAGTGAACATTGGTGCACAAGTGTCATTTTGAATAATTTCTTTCAATTGAGGCATTTTAACTAATCATAGGGAAGAAAACATTTTCCTAAAATGATTATGAATCTTTTTGGTTTCTTACAGGCCTATTCTTTCAGTGGTAAAATAGATACTGAGAAAAAAATAAAATATGGCCAACTTAATAAAATTGGGTCTTATTTTAGTCAGCATTATTCTGTTCCCAATAATATTTTATTATTATAGGGAAGTGTTCTAAACTGATAATCATTTTATTAAATGCTGATTAGTTATACTTAGCATTGTAAGTGTAACTAATTTGAACCTAATTGGAAATCTCTGGCTAGTTTATGTTTTAATCATCAGATATTTACATATTTGTGCGCTATTATGATGCCAATTATGGGAGACATTAAATGCTTTAATATTTTCAAAAAACTTAGAACTTAAATAATCCATTTTTGTCAAATCCTGAGGATGTCATTCTCCCAGAGTTTTTTTACCCCAGTAGTAATTGTTAGCTCATTTAGCTTCCTGTGATTTCATTCTTCATAAAATTATATGTAATGTACTTAATTTTCTATTTGACATATTCTAGTTGAAATAACTTTAAAACTGCTTAAAATAATGATGGTAACCTCTGGAGTTTCAATACTGGGGATTATATCATTAAATAAAATATGGAACCAGTGAATCTGGGAGAGTGTCTGTGTGACTATTGAAACAGTAATTGACTTTGGGTCTTATACTGTGTCCACCCTTTCCCTGTCTTATAAAATACGCAAGTCACTGTGACTTATTTTATTTTTAAATTTTTCGTTAGCTGTCCACTGTGTCTTCTGTTTTGCAGATTTGCTGTCATGAACAGAAAAGTTCTTGATGTTTTTGGTACTGGTGCATCTAAACACTTTGAGGATTTCATCCCCAGGTTGGATCCAAGATACACGACTGTAACACCAGAGCTGCCCATAGAATTTTCTTGAAGATGATTGTAACTTAATGTGACTACATTTTTTCTCATTTTCCTCTGAAGAGTTAATTACGTTGAGCACAAAGGGAGGGGGCTTGAGCTCAAACTTCAGTGTTATTTCAACGAGAGATGTTCTTTTTGTTGTTCATTTGTTTTTCTTACCAATCAAAAATACTGAAGCTTTTTTAGGAAGGTCTTACTTAATAATTAAGCTCCCTCTGGATCACCATAGTAGTTTGCATTATGATATATTATCAATTAATTATGTCCACAAGCAATTTAAAATTATCTATGTAGAATTGTAATAACAAATAAGAGTATACTTAAAATTACTTTAAACAATGTCTTTAGTTCATTCCAGTATAATTCTTGGTTAAACTAAGAATGTGTCTACACATTAGGATTTTTAAGGTTCACGGGTATATGGATTTGGTATGCTTTTTTAAATTGTTAACTCTAGTGGTGATTATTCTGGATTAGAAGTTGACTCTTCACAAACAGTGCTGCTTTAGTGTAGAGCAATTTAGTGGAGAAAGTAGCCATTCTTACTTCAGGGATGCACAAGTGAGTATCAGATCTTCTGGATGACTGCCGTGGTATCCATGTTCTTCTTTTCCACTGATACATCATCTCTGTTTTTTGACCAGCTGGGCTGTTTAGCAGCCCAGTGAACCACTGTGCTAATGGCGGGTTAGGAACAAATGGAAATTGACACATCTGATAAAAGTTGAAATATCCTGTTTTAATCTTTTACAGAAGCATTACACTTGAATATTTAAAAACAAATGAAGTTACTTCTGCACCTCCTCTATATTTATTATGTTTGTTTTCATTGGTAAAAGTGGAATTCCTTAAAGCTAAGTTTGTGTACAGTTGTTTGGGGAGGGATCAAAGTCCTATTGAACTAAAGTAATTTGGCAAGTTTGGCAGTTTCTTCCCTCTCAACTGTTTCACCAATGTAATGGATATTCTATGACTAAAAACCAGTATAAAAATTCACTAATTGGATTCAGATCCTTTCTGGTTGCTTGTAAAAAAAAAATATATATATATATATATATATATAATGTATATATATAGTCACCATATTTACTATGTTCACATAAAGAAGTAACAAAATATAGTCATTGCTGTTTATGAAAGTTTGTTCAGGACAGCTGTGACTGCAATATGAACATTCTTAGAGTTTTTCAGGGAAAAGTTGTACTTTTCTAAGCTAATAAAAGATTTAAATGGTTGTGCTATCTACAGTTATATAACAAATAAGGGTGATTGTATATTTTTTTAATATAATTTTGTTGCTGAAAAGGTTTTAGGTCATTGTGAATTATGCACCAGAACTTGTGTTGCAACAGGAATTACTACACTGACTTTAAAAATGCTTGATCTCCCATATTCAATTTCATCAAGTCCTGCATACTTCTGTTTATATGTAATCCTATCCTTGGTTGTTATGGCAGATTGAAACCCAACAAAGAGATCAACCTTGGTAGCTGAGAGAGCCACGCTTAAATTGGCCAAAACTTTGCATTGTGCTTAATGAATGAGACTTGAGCTGTATCATCAGCAGTGCTGTTGAAGGGTTGTTTTGGTTTCAGTCTTCAAAGGTGATTAATAAATTACATTTAAGTTTTTAGTCACTGGAATCAAAATGATGATCGTTACTGTATTTACTTTGAAGAATGAAGTATTACAGCGGTGAGAAAGCCTCACTGCCTGTACCTCATTTTCTCTATTTGGAAATTATGTTTATATTATTTTTCTGTCAGGTTAAAAGAAACCATGTCAATCTATAAATTATTGTGTTTACTGAAATTAAAAAACTGAGATCGAAAGACAAATTCTTCTGAAATTTGCTGATACTGTTTAGTAAAATTTTGCTGGTCAAAATGATGCATTTCTATGGTTTATTTATTTCTTAAAAATTCATATTATAGGTCTTTTATTTGATATAAAATGTAATGTGAAAGCCGCCGTGAAGCAGAATAAAATAGTGAATGTACAGCTAGCTTTGCGGTGCACTGTGACTAGACACAAAAAACACAAGAAATTGTGTTTTTGTTTTAAGGACAATCAAAATGACTACCGTTCTACCTCTAACTAATCAGATACGGATTGACAACTTCTTGGCATCATAAATAAAGTCAAATAGGTCTCGCCATGCCAAAACATGTTTTTATTCCATTTATACACTGAGTAAATCTTACCCATGGTAAGTTCCTACCAGAACTGATCACATTAAGCATTAATCACCCTCTCAATCTTTCCTGCGTCTCGCCATAGTCATTGCGGAGTGCATTTGGGACAGTGGGACTGTTGTGTCACTTCTTTTTCCTGTACCGTCAAAACCCCAGAGCGAATGCCTGCCAAGTTAAGGCTGTGGCTGAAAGGTAACGTCGTTTTTAAATCTATTAAATTCTGACCATGACTTCAGCCAGTTTCAATGTCCATTTCATTCTTCTCTCAAACCGCTTTGGGTCAGTTAGTCTTTCTCTCGTAATTCTCTGGATGCTTCTCTAATTTTTTTTTTAATAAGCAAAATTGTCTTAGTGTAGAATGGTTTCTGTTACAGTTTTATCTTTTTAGGCTCTGCTCTTACATTTCGTCATTCATTTTAGAGGGAACATGTATTGTACAACAGATGACTGTGGGCAGTTGACACCAGTGGTTCTCTGCTTTGTTCCCCTGTTCTCTCTGGGGAGTATGTTGACTAGCATTTGGCTGAGTTAATGCTGACAAAATGATCTCTGCTTGTGTAGCTAAATCCTCTGCTAATGCATACGCAATGAAAATCAATTTTGTTAGCCGCACGGGAGCTTTGTCCACCTGCTTCTGTCATACCTTTTCCTGTGGTGGTGGCCAAGAAGCCTCTGGGCTGGGCCAGAGGGAGCGTGCCCCTTAGAAATGATCAGTATGTCCTTGCTGCCTTTCCAGCTAACCTGCTACACAGCCCACGACCCCTGAGTTCTTCCTGTGATTTGTCTTCACCGGGTGGAGTAAAAGTACTCTGACACAGCAGGCCAGTAATTTGTTCAGGGATGGGTTTTGATCCACAACGGGCAAGGATATGCATTTTTGACTTGTGACCTTGCTAAAATAGCTGATAAGCTGACTTGTTGCTACTTATCTCCCTAGTATTCTTTTTCAGATAGAGAATTAGGTAACAAAATGAGTAATGGAGGGGGGTATCTAAAAAGATAATAATAGATGAAAGTTTTCATAGGACTGAGCTGAGAATATGAAAGTAGATCACCCCAACTGTGGAAACCCCCAGATGGTTCTTACTGTAATCTTAAACCCTGCCTCTTTCCCTTTACTTTTCATTATAATTTGGGTCAAAGTTTACAGAGCAGACAGTCAACAATTTCCACACCTGGTGCTTTGTCATATTCTTGGTTGCAGTTCCCTCCATGTTGAAGCACCTTCTCAGCTTCCTGTGTTGACCAGTTCTGTTCATCCTTCTTTCTCGCTCCTTCCTGCCCGTCCAGCTTTGTTTGGGCAGACGATGCCCTCTTGGTGCCTTATGGTTGATTGTACTGAAGGGTGGGCTCTTCCCTGCTGTTAGCACTTCATGGGTCTGTCTGTTGTTTTGCTGGAAGATGATACAGAGTTCAGTTCCAGCCTTACAGGTTGCTCCTGAGGGCCACAACTTTGGGGGTTCCACCCATCTCTATCAGACCAGTAAGTCTGACCACCACCACCCCTCCACCACTACCTCCATTACACTATTTTATGTTTTCAGAAGTTGTCCTGCGTTTTTTCTTCTGTTTGATCATGATCAGAGCAATTGGTGGTGCTAGCTGAGCACCATCGAGTTCTTCTGTTCTCAGGGTAGAGGAGGTGTGGACCCCCTGGTCCATCAGTCTTTTGGACGCATTCTTCCCTGAGTCTTTCTTTTCATCCCTTTCCCATGTGCCAGCTGAGGAGAGCCCAGTGCGGGCATTTTAGATGTGTGACTTTCTGCGCACAGCCTGCTGCTCTTGTTCCTTAATCTAGTCATAGCAAGGAAAGGAGCGGCAGGGACTGGGGTGAGTCTGAGATCAAGGATGCAGACGAATCTCATTTTCTTGTGCTTTGAAAGTAATGTCTTTTGTTTTGTTTTGTTTTACAAATCAAGGGTGTATGGTCACCCTCCCTCAAGCAAATCTTCTTGGCACCATTCTTCCCTCAGCACATGCTCACTTCATTTCTCTCTGTCACATTTAGGTAATTCTCACAAAATTTCAGACTTTTTTGGTAGTACTATTACACTCTTAATAGACCAGACGGTCTGTAAACATAACTTTCATAGGTACTGGGAAGCCAAGAAAGTCACGTGACTTGTTCTTATAGGATGATTCGCTTTATTGCGGTAGCCTGGAAACGAAGCCTGTGTTGACTGTGTATGTTGCTCAAGGTAGACTCTCAGAGCCTAAGGGTTGAAGCAGTGTTTCTGTTCCAGGCTGTAGCTTCAGGAGACATTGTAACAGCTCTGCACTTTAGAAAGGATCCTGACATTTGTATGTGACTTGTCAAAGCAGAGAAGAGGCCGAATGGGGGCTGAGGTAGCATTATAAGAGGGGGATTATAGCAGGGGAATAAATGGCCTTAATCTTAAAGCTGTGACGAACAAGAATGCGTGTTCCAGACAAGGAGAGAAAAGTGTATTTTTATTTGGAAGAAATCATATGTGTTCTTTTGGAATCCTCTCTTTTGTCTTGGAGTCTCTGTACCTGACCTCTAGTCGCCCCTCCCTGCCCATCCCTTTCCCCTGCCCCTTGGCTGCTCTGCTTGATGGTGTTAATTGGGAAGCTCCTTGGGACTGGAAAGCTCTCCTGAGACCTTTGATACCAGCTTGCCAGGTGGTGAGCATTAGTGGGATGGTGAAACTGGAGTAAATGTTGATTTTTCAAAAATAAAAGTTAGCTCTGCATTTCTCAGAATGGTTTGACAGAGTTGCAGAGAGCTGGAAGGAAGCATTTCTGTGTATGCAGGGCCTTTGTGTCCAGGGCTGCCTGTCTCTCCCCATAACACCATCTGATTCTGGAATGGATTGTAGGCTAGATGGAAGGGGCAAAACCTCATTTCCTCTTTCCTACTGCATTGTCCATGTTCCTTCCATCTCCCTTCTCCCCACATGTATCCTAAAGGAATAATTTTTGCCTTATTCCTGAAGATGGGAAAAGCCCAGCAGTGAGCTCAGACCCCCAGTAGACACATCAGGGGCGGGCGCTTGCTACCCTTCTTTTCGTAGCGCTCACACCACTGCAGCTTGCGTGCCTCCCCATCAACATTCTCTCGAGTTCTGCTCCCTCACAAAGTGCAGCATAGCTTCTTAACCGTGTTCCGATTAGACTGCAGGTAATGCATGTTCCTTGGTCTGGACCATAATTGCACACATGCCATGCTTTGACTGAGGATCCCTCTGTGCGTCTGAAGTTCCCGGCCTCCGCAAAGTGTGGTCTGAGTATATATTCCTCTAGTAGTCGATCCTTTGTTCCTTTCACTTGAACCAGACAATCTCTCTGGCCACATGCTATGTATGTATTAAAATTTTCTCAGCTATCAGTCAACTCCTTATTATATGAATTTTGTTTTCAAACGTTTTTTAGCCCCCTGAGGTTATAAAGAAGGATTGATGCCAAAAGTCTAAAAAAAGGCTTAAAGCATGAAGCAAATCCTATGATTGGTCATTATGGGGCTAGGATGCCCAAAGAATGGACAAGAACAGACTATATCATGCATTTCAAGCCTATTCCTTCCGATGTATCTCTTTATGTTCCTCAGTCTGGGCTTTCCTATCATTTCCATTTCTTCAGTCTGAGCTCTTGTGGCGGGGAGGTGGGGGATACTTTCATGGGAAACTGAAGGTGAGAACTAGTAAGCCGCATAACCTAGATACAAGCATCAGTTTGTATTCTCATTGAAAGACTGAGGAAATATTGTGTTAGTAGAAGAAGAAGAGAGAAAGCTCCCCTTTCTCTCCTGGAATGCTGATGGCACACTGGGTTAAGAATTGGTCTGACTGGAGATCCCCTTGCAGAGGGGTCTCGGGGAGGAGAGGAGCCAGTCAGGGTGCAATGTAGCAATGATGAAAAATACAACTTTCCTCTACTCCCTAAATGTTTCCTCCCCACTCCCACTATCATGCCACGAATTCTACCTTGCAAGTCTGGCTAGACCAGAGGATGTACATGGGTACAGATAGGAACTGGAAATCCAGGGAATCCAGGGCGGATGATCCCTTCAGGACCAGTGGTGTGAGTGGCGATACAGGGAGGGTAGAGGGAGAGTGGGTAGGAAAGAGGGAGCCGATTACAAGGAACTATATGTGACCTCCTCCCTGGGGGACCGACAACCGAAAAGTGGGTGAAGGGAGATGTCGGACAGGGCAAGATATGACAAAATAACAATTTATAAATTATCAAGGGCTCATGAGGGAGGGGGGAGCGGGGAGGGAGGGAAAAAATGAGGACCTAATGCTGGGGGCTAAAGTGGAGAGGAAATGTTTTGAGAATGATGAGGGCAATGAATGTACAAAGGCGCTTTACACAATTGATGTGTGTATGGGTTGTGATAAGAGTTGATGAGCCCCTAATAAAATGATTTTAAAAATAAATAGATAAAATCAATTGTAGTAATAAAAAATAATAATAATTGGGCTGTTAGATGCAAGGTCAGCTGTTCAAATCCACCAGCTAGTCGGTGAGAGAAGGGAGGGACTCCTGCTCGCATTAAGACTTAGTGCGTCAGAAACTCACTGTGTGGTTCTCCTCTGTCCATAGGACCTCTGTGAGCTGTAATTGACTCAATGGCAGGGGTTGAGCTGTGCCCCTTTCTCACATTTCCCCTCAGAAACCATCCAGGGGGATGATTGGAGATGCTGTCCGTGCCGTGTCTCACTTGCTGCAGTGAGGAGACACAGTCTACCAAGGGAGGGTGGGGTTCTTTTCTGAATCGAACCCCTGTAGCCCCAAACTATTCCAGAGTCAAGTGATGCTGGGGGATTGTTGAGAAGAGACTGACAGTCTTGGAAATCAAGGCCCCACGCAGGCAGAAATGCCGCTTTCGGAGAGTGGAGGCCATGCCTACAAGCATTGTTATAAATCCAGGAGTGACTGGAGGCAAAGGACCCTAGTGGGTGCTGACAGCAGAGTGCTTTGCTCAGGCAGAGTCCTCCTTTGTGGTGTGAATGATGGCATGGCCTTGTGATATTGAAGAGAGCTGTGATTTCCTCATTAAGTGGAAAATATTTAGAGATAATTTTTATATTGAGTTTTTCATTTCCTCCTTTTGAAAATGGATTGGTAATACAGGTAAAACTTGGCCAAGAACTGCAGGAGAAAATGTCATCTAGAAAGTTCCTCATGAACCCGAGCTTCTAGTTTTTGCACAGGAGTAGTGCTGAAGCTACTAAGACCCAAGCGAGCAGAGTAAATGTATCAGTAAAACTAAAAGTTGTACTTGTGGCATCTGGTGTCCTTGTTATGGTTGTTGTTTCCTCTAACTTAGACTACAGGTTTGGAGTGCGTAGCCACTGCTAATCACTCTCTCAATGGCTGCCCAATGCTTGTCCTTTGCTGAAAGAACACTTGGTTTGATGGAGACGCTGTGCCCAAGCCCAGAGGACGGAGGCAGCACAGTTGTTCTAGGTGTTAAAGTATTTCTTTCTACTAGCCCAAACATTCACTTTTACCAGCCGCCTTTCTTCTGAAAGGTGATTTTGCAACTTAGTTTTGGAGATCTAGGAAACTCCTGGGAAAACGTCCCATTGCCAACCGAAGGAAAGCTCTTTGCACTGCCTTCCCTTGGGGTTGTTCAGGACCTGGTCTTAGCTAATGGAGTCTGGCTCTCGGGTAACAGACTTGCAAACCCGGAGAGGAAATGTGTAAAGATGAAACACCATGATCTTGGAGATGTCAGAGTAGACAAATAGAAAGAACCATCCACCCAGGTGACACCTGTAAGCCACTGAATCAATTCCAGTAACCATTTTGAGAAAATGCACGTCTATCACTTACTACTCTACCAGGCAAGGATTTTGTACCTTTGAGCTATGAATATTCCTCAGTGGCACATTCCTAGCCTGTTATAGATCAGGCCTAGGTTTCATTTCCTACTTGATTTAGTAAGCTGTCTTTACTTCCTCTCCTCCACTCTGCATCTATCCTACGATAGTCACTCTTCCCTTCCTTGGGGGCTTTGCTGATGGTTTCACACTGCTGCCCTACAGGTCACAGCCTAGGAAATGCTATCGGGCATTTCTGTTCTACAGCCCGTAGCACTTTGCTTTCTTAAAGCACATTTCATTTTATTTTCAGTAGTCTGCACTCACCATTTGTTCCTTCAGATTATGATATTTATTTGAAAAGGGTAAAGATCTCAGCCACTGTCTGCTGAATTCATGCTAACTGGGTGGCCCCACAGACCCAAAATCTACTTGTCCCTATCCATGGAAAATTATGTCCTCACAAAGGATTTTTGAATTACCCAACAAAATTGGCTTCTTTTACTATTCCAGCAGCTACTAGAGCCAAGTTTGGCTTCAAGTCGTAGAGATATGATTTGTCATCTGTTTCGGTTGTTTGTCTTTTCCTGATAGATCTTGAATTCTGGACTCTAACCTATTTGACAAAGAAGGACAACTCTGCCAAATCCAGACTAGAAGTGGGGGTGGGGGGTGGGGGGACGGGACAACACAGTTCTTACCTCCCACGCACGTTCATGGGCTGAGAAACCACAGGCAGTGCGCCCAGACCTACCTGCTGTGCTGGCTTTTCAGTAGCATATGATGAGTTTTTTAAAATGGAAACAAAGATTTTTTTTTATAAGAGAGGATTTTAGATAGTGGTGAGAGGGAAGTGCTTGGGATCTCTCTTAACAACACAACCAGGGCCCTATTAACTCCCTGTGCTGTTCATTTTCAGGGGGGAAACTGTACTAGCCATTTACTGTTGAGTCTCTAACATATCACAGTAGAATATGTCACAGCAATCACACCAAGTCCAGTGAGGGGCGAAGGGAAGTCTACCACTCTGTTTTTGTTCTATACACGAAGAGGAAAAATATTAGTTATCACAGTTAAAGTTAAGTTAAAGATATTAAGGTGTATAATAATTTTTGTCTCCCCAAAATAAGTTATAGCTAATTAGTCAATAAAGAGATACTCTTTTTTTAAAAGTAATTATAGTAATTCATACAGTGATTCATAGTAATACAGGGAGTGAGGAGGAAGCACTAAAACTGATGTGATTACACAACACATTTAGAGGCGATTTAACCATGGGGGGTATTCTAAAATTGATTGTCGTAATGATTGTAAAATTCTTTTTGATATGATTGAATGAAATAGATAATAGGTTTTAGGTTTAAACATATCAATTGTTACATCGAATGTAAATGATTCAAACACTTGATTAGAAGACAGAAATTGTTGGATTGAAAAAGCTTGTTAAATTAAAAAAACAAGACAAATTAATTGTATGCTGCTTTACCCCAAAACCAAAGAAAACAAAAACTGCCATTGAGTCTACTCCAACTCAGAACTGCCCCTGTGGGTTTCTGAGACTGTAGTAACTCTACGGGAGAGACAGCCTGGTCTCTCTTCTGAGGAGTGGCTGGCGCTTTTGAACTGCTAACCTTGCAGTTATCAGCCCAACTTGCTTACCCAAAACCCACTTTAAATATAAAGACACAGTATCTGCTCAATATACTGAGTTGTAACCATTGCAACAGCCATGAAAAGGAAATAGAACCATCCATATCAGTAAGCAAGAAGAAATACTGTCTTTATTGACATACAACATCATTATCTGTCTAGGAACCCCTGCAGAATCTACATAAATGTTACTAGAATTCATAGTTTTGCAAGCAGATTCTAAAATGTATGTGGAAATGCAAAGGCCCTTATTAGGTGCCATCAAGGCAGTTCCGACACACAGCAATCCTATGCACAACCAAAGGATACACTGTCCTGTCCTAAACCCTCCCCACTGTTGCCGCCGCTGGCTCAATCCATCTCTTAGAGGGTCTTCATCTTTTTTTGCTGCCATTCCACTTTACCAAATGCGACGCCCTTCTCCAGGTCGGCTCTCTCCTGATAATATAGCTGCAGTACGTGAGACAACGTCTTGCTTGCTCGCCTCGTGTCCATGGAGCATCCCGACTGTCCTTCGAGGACAGACCTGCTCGTTCTTCTGGCAGTCCGCGGTCCTTGCCTTCGTCTTCGCCGCATGTTTGATGTCCAGCTTTCACATGTTTGTGAGGCAGTTGGAAACATCATGGCTGGTTCAGGTGCAACTTAGTCCGCAAAACGACACCTTTGCTCTTCAGTACTTTAAAGAGTTCTTGTGCTCCAGATTTGCCAACTCACTATGTCATTTGCTTCTTGACAGCTGCTTTCATGAGCACTGATTGTGGCTCCAAGTAGGACAAGATCTTTTCTCCATTTATCTACTGGTCCAGTTATGAGGTTTTTAATTTTCTTTCTGCTGAGTTGCAATTTCTGCTAAAGGCTGCAGTCCTTGATCTTCACCCGGAAGTACTTCAAGTCCTCCTTACTCTCAGCAAGCCAGGTTCCGTCATCTGCATCCTGAAGGCCTCCTCCAGTCGGTAACACTCTCTTCTTGATGTAGTCCAGTTAATTGGACGGCTTACTTAGCATACAGATTGCAGAAGTACGGCGAAAGGATCCAACCCTGACACACACCGTTCCTTATTTAAAACCACTCAGTATTCCCTTGTTCCGTTCCAAGGACTGCTTCTTGGGCCACGTACAGGTTCTGAATGTGCACAATGGAACGTTCTGAAATCCCCATTAATGTTGGATCCGAAGCTTTTCCTGCATATGATATTAATGATATTGTTGGGTAACTTCTGCATTCTATTGGATCACCTATCTTTGGAATGGGTGCAAATATCTTTCTTTCCTAGTCAGTCAGCCATTTAGCTCTCTTCTCTGTTTCTTGCCATAGGACGGTGAATGGTTCCAGGGCTTCACTAGCTTGTTGACACATCCATTAATATTCTTTATCCCTGGAGCCTTGTTTTCCCCTTATGCCTTCAGTGGAGCTTGGACTTGTTCCTTAAATATCATTGTACTTGATCATCTTACCTCTTGAAATGGTTCAGTGTTGACCAGTTCTTTTTGGTACAGTGACTCTGTGTGTTCTTTCCATATTATTTTGATGCTTCCTGAGTCATTCAGTCTTTTTTAAAAAAATCATTTTATTGGGGCTCATACAATTCATCACAATACATACATCAGTTGTGTAAAGCACACTTGTACATTTGTTGCCCTCATCAGAGTCATTCAGTCTTTTGCCCATGGAAACTTTCAGTATTGCAACTTGAGGCTTGGATCCCCCCCCCACCTCGCTTCCAGTTATTTCAACATGACATGTGCTGAGCATGTGCTTCCAAACTCCGGGTCTTTGCATATTTTATTGTAATACTTTGCTTTGTCTTCTTGGGCTGGTTTACTGGATTATTTCTTCTGCCTTTAAGAGCAAGTTTTGGAGTCTCTTGTGACACCCACTTGTTTTCTCTCTTTCCTGTTTTTTTTAAATGACCTTTTGCTTTTCATGTGTGATGTCACTTCAGGTCTCATCAAGTCTTCAGTGAATCAGATCTGTTCTTGAGAAGCTCTTTAGATTCAAGGGCATGTCCTCCAGGCCGCATTGTGGCTTTCTTGGCCTTTCCGTCTCTTCAGCTCCAGCTCACTGAGGCACAGTGGACGGTCTGTGCAGCCAGCTCTGAGCGCATCTTGGTTGCTGACATTGAGCTTGTCCGTCGTCTCTTCCCACAGATGTGGTCAGTTTGTGTATTCAATTTGGAGTATAGTCCTTGTTTAAGCTGTTGAAAAAGGTATTTGCAATGAAGAAGTCGCTGGTCATGCAAAGTTCTATCATGCCATCTCTAGCTTTATTTCTAGCAACTTCTGTTCCTTCCTCTTTGTTTCCCACTTTCAAGTTCTAATTGTTAATTACCAATGCATCTTGATGGCATGTTTGATCAACTTCAGGCTGAAGAAATTGGTGGAGTTCAAGTTCTACATCACTGGCTTTAATGTTTGGTGCATAAATTTGAATCATAGTTCTATTAGCTAGATTTCCTTGGAGGCATTTAGATATTATCTTGTCACAGACAGCATTGTACCTCAGGAGAGATCTGGAAATATCCTTTTTGATGAGGAGGCAATATTCCCCTTGAACTCCTCATGCCCAGCAGTATGAACCATAAAATTGTCTGACTCAAAATGGCCAAATCCTAGTTCATTTTAGCCCACTAATCACTAATGCTTAGGATTTTGATCTTTAGCTGTTCTGTTTCATTTTTGACATCTTCAAATTTGCCTATATTCATATTTCTTGCCTTCCCAGTTTCAGTTATTAGTTGGTAACTGTCATTTCTACTTTGAGCCATGCCTTATTGCAAATAAAGTTCCTGAAAGGTTTACTCCAGCCACATCATTAAGGTTGGACTCTGCTTTGATAAGGCAGCTTTTCCTCAGTTGTTTCCAGTGCCTTTCGATCTGCGGGGTTCGTCAGCCAGTACTACATCTGACAGCGTTCCCCTGCTATTCAGTGACTAATCACTCCAAAGTGGACAATCCAGTCCTTCGAGAATAGTCACTATTTCTTAAAAAATAAGAACCAAGAGGGCTCATGCTGCCTTATTACTTCTCATGTCCTTAGACCCCACCTCCTGTCATCTGGTTACACTGTGGTGCCTGGTATGTTGTGATGCTGGGACCCGGGGCACCAGTATTTCCGATTCCAGCAGGGTTATCTGTGGTGGGACCAGCGTTAGTGAGGCTCCCATCCTAACACAGAGCAGGGAGACCTGGTGATCTGTTATAGAGCCTTAAAGATTACAGCAGAATATTGTCTAGCTATAGACATGTCATCAGAGGGGTTCGTTCTTGAGCGGAGAGGATTATGATTGGTGAAGTAGCGGGCCGATGAGGGAATTGGAAACCCTTGGTGAGATGGGCTGAAAAATAGCCACGGTGATAGCCTTGCTGTCTGTGAGGATGTTACCGGACCGGCAATGTTTTGTTAGGTGTGGAGGTAACTCAAAGGCAGCGCATATACTGTGCTTACTAGGAACTTATCATGAGTACAACATTCTAGTACTGGTATAAAGAATGACAGCTGGATCAATGGAACATAACAGAGGTCTAGAAGTCAAGCCAGACACACGACTGCCAAGGAAGGACTTTTCCACAGTGTTGCTGGAGCACTTGGAGGACAGGATGAAAACCGTGAACTTGTTAACTCTTACTGTAAAAAGTTAACTTACTCTACACATATACCAGAGGGCTTCAATCGTTTGTTGGGATGTTTCCTTTACTTCCACTTTCTACAAATTTTTGAAATTCCTTCATATGTAACACTTTTAATTAAATGTGTGTCATATACCTACATGTAAAACCTAAAGTTACGAACATTCTAGAAGAAAAAATACGTTTCATGAACTTGAGGTAGGTGGAGACATAAAAATTTCTTGGATGCATCATCAAAAGCATACACACTAAAAGGAAAAATGATATTTGGAATTTTTTAACCAAAATGTAATATGTTGGCTCTTTAAAAGCCACTGTTCAGTACATTAAAAGATAGCCCTTGTGTTAAGAGTTAATGTGCTTTCCCCCAAAGTATCTGAAATCCCAAACTCTAGTACTTGTGAAGTGGCTTAATCCGGATATAGGGTTCCTGCAGATGTGGTTAACATGAAGCCATACTGGGGGACGGTGAGCCCTGTCCAGTGTCACCAGCACCCGTGTCAAACAGCCAGAGAGGGCCCGTGCCCACGCGAAGACGGAAGCAGAGATGGGGGCTTTTGCTTTCAAGGCCGAGGAACTCCTGGGATACCTACCAGAGGATCAGGGAGGGCCGAGGAACTCCTGGGATACCTACCAGAGGATCAGGGAGGCAAGCACGGCTCGGCCCCTAGAGCCCGGGGGCAGCCCGCCTCTGCCACCTGTGACCTGGCCTCGAGCTGTGAGAGAGTAGATGTGTTCTTTTAAACCACCCACTTTGTTGTCATTTGTCACCACAGCCCTAGAAACGAATCCATTTTGGGAGAGAGTATATTTGCAATATTTATAATTGAGTGTTCTTTACCCACAATACACATAACAAACTCTCAAGAATAGGAAACAATATAATTTTTTAAATGGACAAAATATTTGAATGTATGTTAAAAAAGACACATAGGTGTCAAGCAAGCACGCCATAAGGTATTCAACATTCTTACAAATGAAAACCAGAAGGGGCTAGCACTGTCCTCCAGTGCATTCCAACCCACGGGATTCTGGGCGAAACTGCTGCCCCCAGGCTTCTCTCGGCTTTAGAGTCTTGGAGAAGCAGGTTGCCCTGTCATTCACAGCATTGCTAGGCGGCTGCCTCAGATGATTTTTTTAAAAATAATAAATGATTTCATTGGGGGATCTTAATATAACAGTCTATATGTCCATTATATTAAACAGGTATGTACAAATAGTGCCATCAACAATTTAAAAACATTATCTTCTTGAGCCCCTTGATATCAGTTCCTTATTTTCTATCCCTCCCTCCCCCATCCTGCCACCCTCGCAAACCCTTAATATATCATGTATTGTTATTTAAACATATCTTACACCACCCCTTCTATCCCTTTACGTACAGTCCCCGTATTCAGTCCCCCTGGGTGTGGGTGTTATTTCACCACCATTGCTATCAGTTCTTCCTTTCCCGCTTCCTTCCCCTACCCTCCTGAAGTTATTACTCTGGTTACTGTTTCTGAGGGGTTTGTCTATCCCAAATTCCATGTGATCATGAACTGTCAATGGGAACAGGCATCAGAAGTTCAAAAATAAACAACCTCATCGAAATGAAGGAGAAGGGTCAAGGTAGAGACCCAGAGCCCATCTTGGGATATTTGGGCATTCAGCACAGAGAAGCCACACGGAAGAGAAAATACATTCAGGGGGCAGTATAGCACCGACGAAACACATAACTTCTCTAGGTCCTTAATCCTTCCTCCTCCCAGTATTATGATCTCAGTCCAGCCGCGCAAATGCAGCTATTGTGGCGTACATACATCAGCATAGCCGTGAGCTTTCCTTATTCTCATTTAGTATTCCTCTGTGCAGTAATGTATTCTTAGTGCCCCTAGTAATGATCATTCTATCCCTAGGTATAAAAAAATTACATGGAACTATGCTTTCACGCTTATTTTATAAAACTCATTATGCTTTTGATGAAGTTCTACATTTGTATTCTCTTGCATTTGTTACTCCAGGAAATAAACATAAAACATAAAGAGGAAAAAGTGCCAAACAACCAGAGGGTGACCTGCTGTCCTTTGTTTCTGCTTCGTGCTATACCCTACATTCCCAAGAGAGATTAAGAGTGAATTTTACAGTTTCTGGACGTTTTCTAAAGGCTAAACATATTGCCATACCAATTGATGTATGTTCAGCAGAAGTGGAAAGGGGTTTTTCAAAGATGAATTTAGTATGTTCACCTATTTTAGTATATCAAACACAGGGACGATTGTCTACCTCTAAAGGATGGGATCCTACTCCTACAGTGAAAAGATGTTTAAGGATAAATCACAGCCTATGGTGCTCAGATAAATGCAAAGAATAATGCAAGTGAGGATGCCAGTCAAGAAGCATTATGGAAGTAGATAGCAGTTTTATTGTTTTGCAGATATTATTTAATATTTTTCATGAATATTTTGAAACTCATACAGTTTTGTGTATCTCTTGTTCTTATTTAAGAATTAACTATGAGCTAATAAACGACTTTCCAATGTATCATTTTTTTTTAATACTTAAAAAGGTCATTAGGGCAGCGACCCAGGTGTCAAACTATTAGAGTCCCACCACTGCACACTTCACGGGGTGCTCACCTTGTGGGACAGGGCCCTCTGGCCTGGGGAGGCATGTTCTCACCATGACAGGTGGCTGCATTTGGAGCCTTGGGACACAATGTGGCCAAACATGGGGCCAGGGCTGGTTCTGTGAGCATGGCTTAGAGCTGGGGCCCGGAGCCTAGCAGAGCACCTGCAGAGAAATCTGGACTCACAAGGACATTACCCAGGAGCGTGGACAAGTGTCCATCAATATGTGCAGCACCCGTGTGGGCAGTAAGCCTTGCATGCATCTGTAAGTGAGCCTGCTTCCCTGTGAGTGCAAGATGCTGCTGTTTGCTGAGATACCTTTGGGACCGTATAAGGGTGAAATGGAATGAATGATAGATCCAAAATGTTCCCCCTGCCATCTAGTTGTTTCTGAAGCATAACAACCCTCTTGGAGAGAGTAGAACTGCCCCTGTGGATTTTGGAGACGGTTATTCTTTATGGGACCGACTGGAAAGCCTCATTTTTTTCACGAGGCAAGGCTGGTGGTTTCAAACTGTTGCCTTTGTGGTTAGTGGCCCAACGCATAACCACTTTGCCACTAAGGCTACACCTTGTAGCTCAGTTTCCCAAAATGGGTGATACTGCCCCCTGGCATGGGGTGGCGCTAAAACAATCCAGCTGTTCAGTGTCATCAAGTCGGTTCCAACCCGCAGCGACCCTGTGCACAACTGAACAAATCACTGCATGGACCTGCGCCACGCTCACCATTGTTCCTGTGCCTGAGCCCATTGTTGCTGGCATGGTGTCCATCAGTCCCTCTCATCGACGGCCTTCCCTCCTTCACTGCCCCTCCACTTGACCAAGGGAGTGGTCTCCAGAGACGTCTCTCCTGACAATATGTCCAAAGTATGTCAAAGATGAAGTCTTGCCATTATTGCCTCTAAAGAGAAGTCTGGACATACTCTTCCAAGATAGACATGTTTGTCCTTTTAGCAGTCCATGATACTTTCAGTATTCGCCAGGACCACAATTCAGATGCATAAATCCTTTGGACTTCCTTATCCAATGGAACGATCCAGAGAGGCTACAAAAACAAACAACATTTATCCCATAGGATGGGCTATAGTGCAAACGTTTTAATTGCTCCGGGGGCATTGAGTAGGGCTTTTTCTGCTTTTTCCTGAGCAGGGTGACAGGCCTATGTTTTAGCTCCGTCATGACGCTGTACAAGAACACCTCATTTTACTGTGCTCCACAGATACGTGTCTTCGCAAAGGGAACGTGTCCGGGGACCCTGTGTCCCTCAGCACTATTTTCCCAACAGAAGTGCACATTTCTTGGCTCAGTCACATTTTGGTAATGCTCAGACTAGTTCATGCTTTTCCGTACTGCTGTTACACATTTAATAGACAAAGAGCACATATAACGTGTATGCACTGGGAAGCTGGAGAAACAAACCATGGGACTTCCTTTCCTGTGACACTTCGTGGTGGCTGTGGAGAACAGGCCCCGCAGCAGCGCGGGGGTGCCTGTGTCTGGGCTCCCAGGCCGCCCACCTCCGCCGCTCGTCTCCTGCGTGACTGCTGCTGGTTCTACCCAGCCGCCTCCACATTTCCTTCCATGTATGGCACTCGGAACGACCCTTTGCCCAATACGGAAATTCGTGGTACTCCTCAGCGCAAAACCCTGGGAAGGCCATTCGCTTTCCGTCCCATTTTACCTAGCAGACATCATGGCCTGCGGTTCCCACTCTTTTCCCTTTTCTTCTTCCTCTGTGAAGCGCGCTGGCCTCTGCCGTTCTGGAACATGCCAGGCACGTCCACAAGTGGGCCCTGTTGCTCCCTACATCCGACCATCTCGGCCCTCCTTAATTAATTGCTTAATTAATTGTCACAGTTTTCCCCTCTCATAACACTTAACAGCCTTCAACATGCTAAATTAGTTCCACAGGCTCGGAGACCTTTCATTCGGGGCTACAGCGCTGCCTCCGGAGAGTTCCTGCAATGCGGACCATGCACTTGGTAAGGGGTTTCTGGGCTTCCTCACTGTAAGAATCATCAGCTTACAAATCCGGCTGGACCAGAGGATGTACACTGGTACAGATAGGAACTGGAAACATAGGGAATCCAGGACGGATGATCCCTGCAGGACCAGTGCTGAGAGTGGCGATAGCAGAAGGGTGGGGTGAAAAGGAGGAACCGATTACAAGGATCTACATATAACCTCCTCCCTTGAGGACGGACAACAGAAAAGTGGGTGAAGGGAGACATCGGACAGTGTAAGATATGACAAAATAGTAATTTATAAATTATCACGGGTTCATGAAGGGAGGGGGGAGAGAGGGAAATGAGCTGAAATAAAGGGCTCAAGTAGAAAGCAAATGTTTTGAGAATGATAATAGCAACAAATATACAAATGTGCTTGACACAATGGATGTATGTATGGATTGTGATGAGTTGTAGGAGCCCCCAATAAAATGGTTAAAAACAAAAAAAAGCTATATCAACATACTCATTTTCCAAACAGGTGAAGTAACCAATATCAATTCACACAGGGACGATGTTGGGGTTATATAGAGACCTAAATGTATATATGTATATACAGCGAGATTCCTCAAGGTGACCTAGTGTGCACATTGGGCTGCTAACCTCAAGGTCAGCAGTGCAGGACCACCATCAAAACTGCTAGTCAATTTGTAGGAGAAAGATGAGGGCCCCCCCCCCTTAAAGATCTACAATCTGGATAACCCAGGGAAGCTGTTTTACTCTGTCTTACAGAGTCTCTGTGATTGGGAATTTACTTGATGCTAACTGCAATTCTCAAACTTTGGAGTTCTGGGGCTTTGTGGGTTATGATGTATGAGGCTGCTAACTGCAAGGTCAGCAGTTTGAAACCACCAGCTTCTCTGTTGGAGAAAGATAAGGCTTTCTACTCCTGTAAAGTTACAGTCTCGGTTATACAAAGGAAGCTTTATACTCCAGTCTCAGAAACTCACAGGAGCACTTAGATCTTGTCCTATAAGGTTGTTATGAGTCGGAATCCATTCGGTGACAGAGTTTGGAGTTTATAGAATCATTCTAAGGCTATCGGGGGTTTTGAATGTTCAACATTTCTTTGAATGTTTTTATACCATTTGCACAATCTTTTCAATACGGGATTAAGAATACCACAACCAAACTATCAAGTCAATGCTGCCTCATAGTGACCCCTGTAGGTTTCCAACATTGTAACTATTGATGTGGAGTAGAAAGTCCAGACTTTATCCTGGGGAACTAGTGTTGGTTTTGAACTGCCAACATGCAACTAGCAGCCCAGCGCATAACTTCTATGCTACTAAGGTTTTTGGTAATAGGAGTAGTTGGAAAAATTTGCCATAGACAGGACATAAATTCTCCTGTGTCTAAGGACAGACCGAGGAGCCCATGGGTCAGAGTCACTGGCCCAGGAGGACTCAGGTCCTTGGCCAGACAGTTACCTTGAGGGCTCCCTTCTCATTGGAGAATCTGTGCATGGGCTTCTCTGATTGAGGCAAACATGCCCATAAACATGTCCACGTTTTCTTTGTTCATCTTCCCACGAGATGCTACCAGAATGCAGCCTCTTCTTACCACCATACACTGTCACCGAACAGGAAGGGGCTTGGGCACTCTTCCCGTACAAGCAGGGTTGACCACCACGGGAAGATGCAGTCAGAACATGTTTATTCCACGAGTCTCCTGAAGGAGACTGGGAAGCCTCAAACTTCCCCCTTGAAGAGCTTATGTCCTTCATGCTGCTTGTGCCCGGCCACCCCTTGCTAACTGTGTGGCCCGAGGCTGGTGTAAGTCTGCAGACAGGGTGGGTAGCAAGGCATCCACACTGCAGGCAGCTGTGAGGATTAAAGAAGATGTGCCGAGGAAGCATTGAGATGCTTCAGTGACACTAAGCACTCAGCAAGTGTTAGCAACAGTTCTGACCCAAATGCAGTGGAACGAGCACGATGACTGCAGAAACGGGTCTAAGCACTTCCTAACGTGGATAGGAAGCCCCAGTGTAATGTTGAGTACATATTGACTGGACCACTAGGCACAAGGTCCGGGGTTCAAACGCATCCGCCACTGCAGGAAAGAGATGCGGCTGCCTGGATCGACAGCCTTAGAAACGCTATAGATAGGGTTGCTGTAAGTCAGAATTAATTCCAGGGCAGTGGGCGGGTTCACGGTGACTGCAGCGGTTAGCTCATTGAAATGTCTCAGCAAGCCCCTGAGATATGCTCTTCAGAGTTCAAAAGGTTAGCAGAGTCACTGTTTCCAGGCCACTGTACATCGGAAGCACAGAAGTTACAGGAAACGGAATTAGGGGGTGGGGTGGGAGGTGGGTAATATGGCCCGTCAAACATCACTTTTTTAATTCTCTCCTTCCCTTCCTTCCTTCAGGAAATCTACCGCCAGGTTGTGCTAGACACTTGGTGGGAGATAAACAGACGGAAGTTCTAGGTCTCTGCAGGCCCAACTACTTAAGTTCAGTCTAGTAGTGGGTTTACTCCTGCTCTGTAACAAACTGTCCCAAATGTGGCACTGAACATTGCCATTTTATTATGATCATATTATTTGTGGAACACAAATTCAGAAAGGCCACAGCCAAAATTTAGATTTTGTGTTCCATGATGTCTGGGGCCTCTGCTGGGAACAGCAGAACAGGGGAAGGCTATGCCCACCCAGAAACCTCATTGGCTATGACCCGGTTGACAGGTTAGACTCCACCCCTGCATGCTTAATCCTTAAATAGACAATTATATAACTACCATAGCTACACGGAAACCAGCCGTCAACAACTGAAGGACCAGTAGGTGCAACTGTATGGCGATAGTATATACAGATGATAGGACAGTCATCGAGGATAGGACAGATAGGACAGGGAAAACAGCAGAGGAGACAGCCACATAGATGTAGCACGCTCACCTCAGCCCCTCTAGAGAGCGAGCCTTTACTCTCTTGGGACATTTGTAGGTAGCCCAAGACATGCATATTCAGTATTTGAATGCGTCACAAGGGGGGTGGAATCTACAATAAGATCCCTGAGCGCATAGGTGAGGAAAGCTAATACCTGCATTGGGGGAAAGTATGAGGGGCGTTGGATGACAGGGCCGGAAGGGAGATAAAATCAACTATGTGCTCACTTTAGGTAGCATAGCTGTTTAGAGGAAAATCTGTGGGAATGATATTTAACGCAGGATAATATACTGGGACCTTACCTCTAACTTAACCAAGTGGAGGCTTTCATACCATGGAATACTAGCTTTCCAGATTCCCTCTGTTATAAATTAGGGAGTATAGTCCTCATCATATTTCCTTCAGTGTTAGTTTCCCACAAGGGCTTATTAAGGAAGTTAATCATTTGTAATGCCAGTGAGAAATGCTCAGGATCATTGCTCACTGGGTCATGTGACAAATCTTCAGGTCTGCTAATAAATTCCCATTGGGGCTACTACCACTCTGCTGTAGCATCAATCTGAAAGCTCTCAGCTGAAGCTCCCGTGTGTCACCCACTCCAGTAAGTCTCAGTCCAAAGGCACTAGCTCGGCTTCTGTGGGTCAGCTAGTCCAGCTTCTCCAATTAAGTGCCCAGAGGCACCCCACTCTGCAAGCCAGCCTCCTGCACCAAAGCACTCAACTTGCTATTGGTTTGGGAAGTCCATCTTTCTGTTCCATGCTGACAGGTCTCAGAGGGTTACTGCATAGGATCTCAGGTCCAGAGGATGTCCACTCCATCCTAGCTGATGGTCGGAAGATCCTTCCCCTTGCTTCTCAGGGAGGCCATTTTATACACAGCAGGATGGCGCTCCGGGGAATCGCCTTTGCAATCACTCACAGGTTAATCCTGTCAGTGTCTTTCACCTTCTTACCAGACCCAGGCAGGCAAGGTCCTTTGGTGTGCGAGAGAGACTTGGCTTAGAAGTCCTATTAAATCATCCCCTGTCCCACCCTCACCTGTAGGGTCGCTGGGGGTCGTCAAGACAGTGGGCTTGGTTGGCGTTTTCCTCTGCCTGTTGCCTTCTGTCTCACACGTCAGTAAATTGTATGTGTGAGAAGGGGAGTCTCTTGAAAGCAGGGAACTGCTGGATGATTCCCAGTTCCAAGTGCCTCTTTTAAGGGGCCGTGGCGACGTAGTGACTGTAGCACCGGGCAGCTAAGCCAAAGGTTGATGGTTTGAACCCACCAGCTGCTCCTAAGGAGAAAGGTGAAGAAGCTGTGAGCTCCGGGACAGATGGACAGTTCTGAAACCTATGTGGGGGTCCGCGTCGGGTCCACAGCAGTGGGCTTCAGAGGCGGACGTGTAGAATGCCGCGCATGGCGCTAAGGGACTGCGCAATGCACGGTGGACACTGGTGTTATCGTGGCGGGAGATGCTACCCTTATCGTGACGACGGAGGGACCGGCCCCACAAAGCCCAGGGTGGGCGGAGTGGAGGAAGATTGGACGATTCGCAGCACGGTAGGGAGCGGCCATCATCATTCCGGGCACCAGAGGGTTTCCCAGTTCTCCGGGCCGGGCCTCGCTGCTAATGCCAGCTCTGGCCGCCGGATGGCGCCCGCGCTCCACGAGCGCTGCTGAACCCGGCTGGTGGGAAAGCCCCTTCCAGCCACCCGCCTCCACCGGCGCCCGGCTTGGGGACAATGGAGATGGCACAAAGTGAGGCCCTGGGTCCCCGCACACTCAAGTCCCCCCCCCCCGTCTCCACTGCTACCCACTCAGGCTGCGCGCTCCGCCACCAGCCTTTGTGCTGTCGCTGCGTCTCAGCTGCCTCTGGGCAATGGCCCGAGGGCTGACTTGGCCCTGGAGTCGGGACTGGAAGACCCAGAGGGCGGTTCTGCCCCCAGGGGACTCTAACTTATTACCATAATAGAAAGCTTCCTCTTACCCCACCCCTCACCCCCCAGGGGCTGGTGGTTTCAAACCGCTGACCTTGTGGTTTACCAGCCCAGAGCATAACCCGCTAAGCCACCAGGGCTCCAGTCTCAGGCCCCGGGGGATACCCTTGAATTACCCGCGGCATTTAAACCTGCCAGTGACTGCAGGGGAAAAGGGGGCTGTCTACTCCTGTAAAGCTCTAATGTCTCAGAAACACGAAGGGGCAGTCCTACTCTGTCCTAGAGTGTCCTGTGTGTCGAATCGACTCGGTGACGGAGTTAACAAGAAATTATTTAATTGATTTATTTTTTTAGTTGTGTTGTAAGAGGAGCCTGGTGGCAAAGTGGGTTTCAAGTAGGGCAGCTAAGTGCCCAGGTCAGGCGTTTGAAACTGCCAGCTCCTTCTTGGAAGAAAGAGGAAGGTTTTTGAAAGGGATTTGCAGTGGAGCTCTGCTCTGCCCTGTGAGGTCATTAGGATTCTGGCCGTGTGAAGAAAGGCCTGGTGGTGCTGTGGGTCAGGCAGTTGGACTGCTTATCATAAACCCGCAGTTCAAAACCATCCGCCTTTCCAAGGGAGAAAGATGAGGCTTGCTGCTCCCACAAAGATGTACAGCACTGGAAACCCAAGGAGGGCGATACTAGCCTGTCCTTTAGAGTCTCTGAGTCAGATGAGGCCCAGCGGCAGTGGGCCTGCGTTTTTGGGGGTTTGGGTTGGCTTTGGTGAGTCAGAATCTTGATGGTGGTGAGTTTGCTTTGGGGGCTGGGGCTGTCAGGGAGTCAAGCTTGCCGTGGCCCCAGTCTGGAAAAAATGCCTTCTTCCGCAGGCTCCCCTGTGCCTGCCCTCACACCCCACCCTACCCTGAAAAATGCACACAACGTTGTACCCCTGTCATTTACGACTCAGCCACTGCCTGGATCTTTCTCACGGCAGATGAGCTGCAAAAGTGGATGTCACCGCTTGGGGAGTGACGGTGTACAGAAGGGAGACACAGGGAAGCCTTAAGCCACCCAAGTGCTCAGCAGAGCATCTCTCCTCTGTCTCAGCCTCATCTCCCTGCAGGAGTCTTTTCAGGGACACCCAGCTCTTGTCCCTGAACGGCCCGGTCCGTGGTTGACACAGCTCTAGTTCC
>NW_022105611.1:6166291-6185778 GCF_000313985.2 Echinops telfairi | reverse complement strand
ACAAGATGCTACCGTGCAGATGCTTATGTGACCAAGATGACCCAGGACATGAGAGGCCTAATAGTGGTCCCCACAGCCCCCACCCACCCACATATACACCCTGGGGAGTGTGTGATGTGTCATATGGGGAAAAGCAAGTCCCTAGTAGTGTGTGGAAGCAGAGGTGGAACTGGGAGGGGGGAGGTAAGGTGTAAGACTTTATATTTCAGATATAAGTTATACATTAGAGAAGGATTCAGAGCCTCGGTCCCAGCCAGCAAATGAACTCTTCTCCCCTCAGAAGCCTTCTCCTCCACTCACGAAAACCCAGCAGATGTGAAGACAACCCAGAGAGGAACCAGAGCAGGAGAAGGAACTAGATTTGCAGCAGCTCCTGGCATCCTGGACCACGAAGCGGGCCAACCCCGGCCTTCTGCGGTGCTCCCAAAGGGAGCAAACCTTGGAACATTTGAGGACAAGGAGTTGGTTCATCAGGTGAGCCCTGAGCAACAGCCCGAGTCCAGAGAGGAGTCCTTGGCTCCTTCTCTAAAGGCCACCCCAGATGCTGGTGCCCAAGGACAGGAGAGCAGCCTGGAGTGCATGAAAGTGACCTGGCGTTTGGGACTCGTTCAGGAGTGGGAGGGGCAAGCCTGGGCCTTCTTACCTTGGAAGCCTGAGGATGAGGGGCTCTCACCATTTCTCACCGAGGGCACCCACAGGGCTAGTCTTTGGTGGTATGGAGGGGATTCTTCATCACAATCTAGCATAGAAACCACGGGAGCCTCAGACACAGGGCTTTGTCAGAACAAGGCACTGTTCAGAATTTCAGCCAAGAGGCCCTGCACATGTGCACCCTCTCTCGGGCTGCTAATCTGGTACGTTTCTTCATTTCTACAGCCCAGCGGGGCTGCTGCTGCCTGCCCCGGGGTCATCCTGGAGGAGCACAGCTTTCCCGGGAACGGTCAGCCCTCAAAGGGCACAGCCCAGCCGAGGCTGCTTTCCAGAAGTGTGGTGAGACCAACTGAGAGCGTTCTGCAAACCGTGAACTGCCAAGGCCACTCATGACCAGGGGCCCGCGTTTCTTGTCCCACCACCCTCAGTCACGTTCATTAATTGCATAGCCTTTATTTTAACCCACCTGTCAGCCTGGATTTCCTCAATCTTTTCCTGCCCAAAGTCCAAAGTTTTCCCCCAGAATTTTCATTTTTCCCAGAAGGCCAGGACAGCTCACCTGCTTCCCAGGAACCCATCTGTCTGCAGGACATGGACTCAGACAGGAAAAGCAGCCCGTCTTCAAGTTCCACCATCCCCACCCACATGCAGGGCTCCTGAGGGAGGTAGCAATGGTCATAGTTCACAGAGAGGGGCAGGCTTACCCCATGGCAGTGAAACACTTTCAAGGTAAGCAGCAGACAGTCTCGTTCTTACAATCTCCTGGCACTCAGCTATCCTTGAGGAGCCCGGTGGCACACTGGTCAAGTGGTCCCCCTTAACCAAAAGGTTGAAGGTTCAAATCCACCCTCCATCATTTCCATGAGTGGAAGGTGTGGAAATCTGCTTTCATAAAGATGCAGTCATTTTTCTATCAACTATCCTTTCGGGGGAATTCTTGTGAGTGGAGGGATTTCACGCTATAGACCCCATCTTCGTGTTCATTCTCTGTCTACCTCATTCTCCTTAACGTCTCTTCTCCTCCCCTGCCCCACCCCCAGCCCAAAGCAAAACCAACGCCTCCCTTTGTCCATCCTGTTGATGTTGGCCTGGGCCGTCTCGCAGAGGCTCCTGCCAGTCTTCCAGGCGACTGCAAGCCACCTCCCAGGGTAAATGGTCACCTCATGACACGTGTTTCTTGTGGCTGGGCGCGGCCGGCCTGTGCACAACGGAAGGAAATCCTGCGCCCACCTGAAGCCTCGTGCTGCTAGGCTTCAGCCACACCCCCCACACACACACACCCCCTCCCGCCCCGCCGGCAGCCATCGTGTCACTCCCTCCCAGGGAGGGTCTTCCTCTTGTTATCTGAACCGAACCCCGTCCCACGTGTTCGAGAGCTTAGGGAAAATGACCTCCCCAGGTAAGCATAAAATACTCAAGAGAGTTCAGAAGTGAGGTGGTGGAAAGGGGGATACAATGTTCCCACCATTCAAGGGCCCTTTGCTGCAGCTAAGGCTAACTGGAAACCAGCTAGGCAGTCTCTCAATGAAATGCCCCCAGCCCCAGGGGGTCTGAAAGTCCCCGGAGGTCTCCTGCCCCTCCTGTGGCAAGGGTGGGCTCCTGGAGGAAGTGGCCGTGGGGACTGAGCCTGGATCTGAGGACACTGGTGGCCATGGGGAAGCAGAGCTGGAGGATCCGAGTGAGGCCTGCTGGGTGAGGCTGGCCTTGGGCCGGCCAGTCTGGGGCTGCCCTGAGTGTCCGGCTCCCTCCTCAGGGTCGGGCGCTGGGAACAGAGCAGCCAGATGCCCAGTTCCCTGCTCCAGGCCCCAAGGACCCCATGAGAGCTGGGACTCTCTGTAGACTTGTCGCTCTCGCTGCTAGAGCGCAGCTCTTTGCGGGCAGGCCCTGGGTTGAGTTAGAACGCACCTGTTCGACTTGGAAGGTGTTGCAAAGCATATTGCAAGCAAGCAAGGAGGCATGAGTGCGTGCTTGGCTGCGGAGTCTTGGGTCTGATTTCTACCTTTCCCCACTCACTCACTCGGAGGGCCTCTGTTTGGCAAGCCTCTGTAAGACTCCACTTTGCCCAGAATGAAATGAGGACAGACAGGCGTCTTTCAGAGATGGTGTAAAGCTCCGGAAACGTGGCAAGACCAGGAGCAGCAGGTCTGGAGAGACGCTCAGAGCTCCGACTCCCGGGCCAATGTGGAACTTTTGTGTCTTTCCCCCCAGGTCCCAAGAAAGCAGTCCTACTGTCCCACGAACTGTACGTGGGATACATGGAGACACCGAGGTCTCACTTGGCCAGAGTCCCCAGCGCCCCGCCCTCTCCTGGCAGCCGGAAGGGCCCTGGGGGCGGCGGGGGGAGGGGGGCAGGTGCGGCGTCATTGTTCACAACCAGAGGGAACTGCAGAAACCATGCGGCTGCGCATGCTAACTTTAGAAGGCATTGGGAACATAAACGCCAGGGTTCTGAAATTCAATCAGGTAGAGCCTGAATGTAAAGAAAGGAAAGCTTGGCAGCATTCACGGTATAATTAAAGCCAGCCCACGCCCTCTGCCTTAATCCCCTGCCTGTGCTTCCTTCCCACGCGTGCCATTTCCCCACGGTTTAGTGCCACCTGTGGGCAGCCAGGCCTCGGACTGGTCTCTCCCCCGCACAGCCAGGGTCACCTGGCCGTCACAAGCAGGCACACGAAGTGTTTGGGAATGAACACGTGGGTGGCCGACTGACTGGATCCGTGGACACTTGAAAGGCTCAGGAAAGGGCTGGGAGGCCACGCATCTGGCAGACAAATGGACACCAAGCTGTCCATGGCCGCTGGGTCCTCGCAGGCGCCTCAGCGGTGTTTACAGCCACACAGCTCTCGTGTGGAAAGCCTCCGGTCTTGAGCCTTCCCTGGGAAGGACAGCTTTTTCAGCGACACTCTGCCTCAGTCTCTTCTTCTCTTACCCATAGAACTCACTGCCCTCGAGTCAATTCCCACTCCTGGCCACCCCAGAGGGCCGCGTAGACTCGCCTTTGCGGATTTCCAAGACGAACTCTTTACTGGTGTACAAAGTTCCATCTTTCGCCCATGGAGGGGCTGGTGGTTTCGAACTGCTGACTTTGCGGTGAGCAGACCAATGCATGACCACTACGCCCCCAGGCCTCCGGGGACCAATAAGGGGGCCTCAAAAAGTTTGTGGATACGTTCCATTATTTTTCCATTTCTTTTTTCTACAGACTTTTTGAAGCTTCTTCCTATCTCACAAGCTCTTGTAAAGGTCAAATGGGCCCAGAACACAATAGTGAACGCTCCCGATATTCGACGGTCCATTGTAGGAAAAAGGAGCCACAATGCTGAGGGATACACACTGGGCTACGAAACACGACTGGGTGTCCAAGCCCGTCAATGCCCCGTGGATAGTGGAGAAGGACGCGGCTTTCTGCTCCCATACAGATCCACAGCCTCAAACCGCTGAGCAGCTGCTCTGCTCTGTCCTGTAAGGCCACTGGGAGGGGGAGGAGGGGATGGGCGGGGGATAATGACTCCACAACAGTGGGTTTTGTAAGAAAGGCAGCAGAAGCCTGCTGGTCTATGGTTTTTACCACCTCCTTCCAAACTCGATCCCTCCCTCCACAAAGCAGCTCACTCATACACTTATATGTGAAGAAAACATACAGGTGTCATTTGTGTACATAAACAATATATAAATAAAAAACCAAACACTCACTACTACTGAGTCAATGCCAACTCATAGTGACCATCTAAGACAGGTCGAATGACCCTCTTTGAGTTTCCCAGATTAACTGTTTATGGGAGTAGAAAGCCCCACCTTTCTCCTGGGGTGCTTGGTGGTTTCAAGTTGATGACCTTGTGGATCTCAGTCCACCTTGTAACCACGGAGCCACCAGCACTCCCTGGGTACACACAGCACAGTAACCACATGAAGAACACACAGACACACATAGCATGCTCACACATTACACATAGGCTGTCTTGCGCAGCCCAACAAATCTGAAAACATGTCCCATTTCCTGCCAACTCTGCTACAGGATTAATAGATGCTTCCAATAAGCCCTCTAGGGTTATTTCTTGATAAAGGATTACTAGGCATTTTCAATAGGAATAGCAGTCTCATACTTTTTACACACACACACACACACACACACACACACACACACACACACGGAGCTTCCAGAGAGCAAGTTGGCATTCCTGCCTCCTTTGGTTATGGAGAGCTATTTACATACCCGACGCCCCCTGGTCTGGAACAAGTTCACCTGCAATGAACCCTCAGTGGGATTTTAGCTCACGGAAGGTTCTGTTAGTGTCTGGGAACCTTTCCTCGTTTACACTCGGCCCTTGTGCACGTCGCTCTTCAGGTGCGCGTTTCTGGTCAGATCTTCACCTTCTTCATTCCACCCACTGTGTGGTTATTGCCGCTGAGTTACTTCCAACTCACAGCGACCCTATGAATGCAACGCTGCCTGGCTTTGCGTCAGCCTCACGATTGTTCCTGTGCTTGAGTTCACTGCAGTAACCACTGTATCAATCCATCTTGTTGAGGCTCTTCCTTTTGTTCAGGGCCCCTCTATTTTACCAAACATGATGTCCTTCTCCAGGGACTGGTCTCCCCTGACATGTCCAAAGTACGTAAGACATAGTCTCGCACCCTTGCCTTTAAGGACCACTCTGGCCATACTTCCCCCAAGACAGATTTGTTTTTCCTTTTGGTAGTCCATGGTACTTTCAACATTCTTCATCAGCACCATAATTCAAGTATTGATTCACACATCCCTGGCCTATGGATACTCCCATGTCCCCAGCACCAGGAGAACGGAAAGCCAAAAACTGATAGTGCTAATGTTTGTCAGCAGGTAGAGTCTGTTCTTCTGTGGTGACTCCAAGCCTATTGGGCGGTGGACAGCAGGTTCAGGTACAGGGAAAGCCATGAAATGACTCAACAGCCTACTGGTCAGCGAGGAGTATCTCTGAGGGCCTTGTTGGGACAGGGCAGGTAGGAGCTGTTCATTGGGGGGCGCAGGGGAGGGGGAGCGGACTCCCACATTGTATCATCTCTTTCAGACCAATCATCTCTGTGTTGGAAGTTGTTCCCATGTCACCAAATACATCCAAACCCAAACCCAAAGCAAAAGCCATAGAACACAACTGGGAGGGAGAGGAGAAAGGCATTTGGGAGCGAGCAACAGTGAGAACTAAGAGACATAAGCAGACACTGATAAAATGTGCTGACAATAGATCCATCGATCACACCTGTACACTTGCTACTCTTTACAATCATACTGTCACTTAGTTACCACCTCTATTTGAAAGGGTGACTGAGGCTCAGGAAGATGAAGGGCCTTGGCCATGGCTGGCAAGTGGAAGAGCTACGATTCCAACCCAAGTCTCTGGTTCCTAAATTAAGGTGACCAGACGTCCCGCTTTTGGCAGGACAGTCCCGATTTTTGGCGTTTTAAAAAAGTCCTGATTTTTGGAAAGAATGCACGACAAGCTAGGGAACGGTCTATTTGGTCCATATGGACCAAATTTTTAATCAAGACCCCCCGCCCCCAACCCCCACCCCTCCCGTCAATGGTGTCCCACTTTACCAATGTTAAAATATGGTCACCTTATCCTAAATACATGTCTTCAAGGTTTGATATAGGCAAGGGGGTGGGAGGGCGGAGAAAATAGAACATGGCCCGATCTTCATGATTGCAGCACATCTGGGCCAAAAGTGTGGGGAAAAGGACAAGATGGGGACATTGAAATCAGGAGAGAGATTCAAGGAAGCTGTGGTCAGCCTGGTGGGGGGGCGTGCTTCAAAGTCAACTCAGCTGAAAAGAGAAATGACAGGGAATTTGGCCTTTGGCCTCCCATTAAACCTTGACCCTTCCTGGGGCATTGATTTGACTTCAGAGCCCTTGCTGTCAAGCCGATTCCGGTTCCTGGTGACCCTATGTGTCAGAGTAGATGACTCCACGGGGTTTCTTTCCTCTGAGCTCCTTTCCCTGAGCCACTCCACGGAGTGGATTCTGACTCCTAATGACCACAGAGGGTAGAGAAGAACTGGCCTTGGGGGTGTTTGCGAGTGTAATGTTTAGTAGGAGTAGAAAGCCTCATCTTTTTCCCTAGGAGCAGCTGGTGGTTTCAAACCGCTGACCTTGTCATTAGCAACCCCACGCATAACCACGACACTGCCAGGGCTCCTAAGCTTCTCTGAATGGGCTCTTAACTGCCAGCCTTTCAGTTAGCAACTGAGCCAGTTTGTCAACTGTTTGCATCCCTCCTGAGCCACTACTTTTCCCCTGGAGGCTTCTTTTATGCCCACCCTATGCCCCCTGTCCCCAGCCATGGGAGGGGAAAGAGAAAGTTTTTCCAGTTATGCGCCTAATCCCTTTGACTCTTCTCAGGATTCGACTCGTGAGCCTTGTTTTGTTAGATCTCTCTGGAGCTAGATTTATACCTCGGTCCTTGGCTCCGTGCGAGAAAGAATTCATGCCGAAGCCTGGTTCGTGATCGAAGTGAGTTTTATGAAAGTTAGAAGAAGTTTCAGGTTTACACGGCACCCAAGGGGCTCCTCCCGGACATGCGGCCTAGCTGGAAGCGGCTCTGCGTCCCGCAAAGCCTGCCAAAGCTCTCTGCGCCTCGGTTCTCTCCCCTCCAGTCTAAGTTCTCTCTTCCTCTCTGGGCTTCTGCCTTTTCAAGGATTCCACAGGGAGGTGTGGTGGACGACCCCTGATTGACCCCGTTGGCTGAATTGAATTTACCTGGCTAGGTGAGCCAATTCAAGTTCACGCCCACCCCTGCCTACCTGCGGGAACCCTGAACATGTGCAGTGCGCCACTCCTTTGTTTCCCTAGCTTGACCCTCTGGGCACGCGTTAACGGACATCCCCCAGTCCTATGCTGGCCTACCTAACAGTTTTACCTTGATGCTGCCCCCCAGCTGCAGGAGTAAAGAGCCTCCCTGTTTGCCTAGTGCTCTCTATTGTCTTGTTCTGTGTCATTGCTTGGCTCACAGGTACCCAGACGCCCCCTGTCCCAGAGCTTCCCTGTGAACCTTTGCCGCCCTCTGGGGCCAGCCTCAGCTGGCAGGAGGACCAGGAGGAGCTTGTCCAGGTGCAGGGCTCCTCTACTGAGAACACGGTTGCAAATCCGTTGTGTTCCATTTGGATGCGGGGCCACAACAAGGAAAACGGAAATTGGAAAGAAAGGAAACCATCTGAGTGCTCTGGTTACAATCAGTCCACTCAGTCACCACATGAGTCCCTACTAGTTTCCCTCAGGGCGCGGGGTGGGGGTGTGTGTGTGTGTGTACAGAGCAGGGGCTGCTCCAGTGCAGTGCATGTGTGTAAGCAGGGGCTGCTCCAGTGCAGTCCCCTAAGGTAGCCCCATCCGCCTCTGGGGTTGTCTGCCCTTGACCCACCTGAGTGGGATTCTGCAAGCACACGGCTTGCCTCACTCCCCTACATCCTACTGGCGGTTCTGTGAAGATGTGACTACGAGGGCAGCACCCAGAGCAGGCTCCCTTTATGCTGCCAAGTTCGGAGGAGCTGGCAGAATACGCAAAGAACACCCTTCCTGCGCGACAAACAGGAAAGGGACTAGTAGAGCTTGCCTTTGTTCCCCTGCAGAGCAGGATGCACAGTTCCAGGGCGGAGAGGGGAGTTCCCAGCTGAAGGCTACCCTGGTCAGTGCTATCCATTTCCGGCATCGCTCGAAATGCCAATTGGAATCTCCCCAGGGAGACCTACAGAGTGCTGCTGCTCCCAGGTGAGTAATTCCCATCCTCTTTGTGCTGAGAAGGAGGCCTGATAGCAAAGTGGGTTGGTTACACATGGACTGCTTGCTGCAAGGTCTACTGTTCAAACCCCCCAGACTCTCTGCAGTAGAAAGATGAGGCTGTTTGTGCCTGTAAAGATGTAGTCTTGGAAACCCAACGGGGCAGCTCTACCCTGTCCTCTGGGGTCTCTGCAAGTCAAATTGAACTTGGTGGCAGTGGCGGTTTCTTGAGCAGACAGATACAGGTGTGGAATTAGGGTGTTCCCTGGGTGCATGACTTCAGATTGGTCTTCCAGTTCCCATCACCTTGTCAGGGGTCCCTGGGTAGTGTTGATGTGCTCCTCTGATAACTGAAAGTTCAAGGTCACCCAGAGCCACTTTGGAAGCAAGGCGTGATCGTGATCTGCTTCTGAACAATCATTCACTGGAGACCGCGTAGAGCACAGCGCTGCTGTGAAACAGAGGGCTTTCAAGAGCTGCCATGGACCCAAGAGAGACCTGCTGTTGGTTACTGACTTTGCCCTTGTGTGGTGTCCCCGGTGCACGTCCCTGTGAGGAAGCCGAGGCAGAAATCAATGCAAGTGAAGAGCATTAACTCATTTAATGGTCTCACTCACCTCTTGATGTAGATGTCATCATCTCATTTTTAACAGGTGAGCAAGCTGGGTCCACAGGTGGTCACTGTGAGCATGAAGGGACTTGGAGGCTCCGAACAACAATAAAAGGAGCAGCAGATGCCCTTTACTGAGGGCTGCCCACAGCTCGTTAAGGTCTCTGTTAAATACTGCTCTGCACACATAACGCAGTCTTTGAATTAACCCTCACAACACCCTCTTAAAGTGGTAAAATAAATCATCTACTTATAAACAAATGTGGAAAAGGAGAAGAAAAACATATATATACACACACACAGGAAAAATATATATACTGTATATACTTGAGTATAAGCCAACCTGAATATCAACTGAGGCACCTAATTTTACCACAAAAACTGCATAAAAATGTGCTGAAAAACTCGGCTTATACATGAGTATATACAGTGTATATATACACAGGAGAATATATATATATAAATATATGTATCTATATACAACAGAATATTCAACTATAAAGACAATTGAAGTATTGATAAACTATGAGTCGTGAGCCAGACGCAAAAGGACAAATATTTTATCATTCTATTTTTATGAAAAAACTAGAATTGTAACATGCAATGAGACAAAAGAAGATTAGTGGTTATCAGAGGATGGGGTGGGGAGAGGAAGGCAAGGGACATTTGGCAACAAACAAATAACCCCAAAGTAGATTTTGCCCTAAGATAAAAAAAACTAGGACACATGAGGTTCAGCAGCTTGTGCAGAGTGACAGAGCTACTAAAGGGGTTCACCCTCGTGTCTGACTTGAAACACTGCCTCTTCGTCTGGGCCTCTGAGCTTACCGAAAGGCAGGAGCTGGGCTCAAGTCACTGTGTTGTATAACTCACAGACTATCTACCATGGTAGGGATGACACAAGACAGCTCGCACCCTTCTGCCTAAGCTCCACGATAGGGTCTTTGTGGACATTAGTAAGGTCTCATGCCCCAGATGTCTCTGTCAATGAGCCATGTGGTCCTGATTTGATGGACAGCACCCTACCTTTCCTAGTAGCTTTGAGAGTTCAAGTTGAATAGCATTTGGCACTGTGCACACTGGTGGAATCCTGGTGTTTGGAAGTACAACTAGATCTCTCTCATCCATTATAGCAATGCTTCCTTATTGGTCTTCCTGAAACACCTCTTGCTTTTTCTCTCCAGCTCATTCACCACACAATCGCCAGACCCAAACAACAACAACAACAAAACTCACTGCTGTCAAGGCGATGCCAACTTATAGTAAGTAACCCAGTAGGACAGGGTAGAACTGCCCCTGTGAGTTTCTGAGACGATAAATCTTTATGGGATTAGAAAGCCCCTTTCTTTCTCCCTTGGTGTGGCAGGTGATATTGAACTGCTGACCTTTTATTTAGCAGCCTGGCATGTAGTAACTACTATGCCACCAGGGCTCCTATAACAGCCAGCAGTATCTGGAAATTTGTAATATATATCTATATCTATATCTATATCTATATCTGACTTTGCCACTCATTCCCTAAAAGATATGTTCCGGTTCCCCATTTCTTTTCAGATAATGGCCCAAATCCTTCCCTTGACCATTGAATGGGAATGCCCACCTCATCAGATTGCTGTCACTCTATGATTTAGCCCCACTGACCTTTCAGGTTCTTGCTTTGTTTGCCTTGATTTGCAATTTTCCACTTTCTCTAGCCTTTTGTTCTTCGTTGTATTTAAAATATTCTCTACAATGTGCCTTGCCGCTCTTCCTCATCTTTTAAGTGCTGGCTTAAATGCCCCTTCCTTGGAGAATCGTCATTGGTTCCTGTAGAGCTCAATTGACTCCTGGCACTTTTCCTTCCTGGAAGTTGCCATAAGGAAGCATCACTTATTTATTAAGCAGTTTTCCAACGATGTCCTCTCCTTGGAATGGAAGCTTCATGAAGCAGGGCCTTGCTTGACTTCTTCCAACATTCAGCATGGTGCCTGTGTCTTAAAAGTTTTAATCTGCCATCTAAGGAGCAACCATCAGTCTCTACCCATGCAGCGAACAGAAGAGTGATGAAAATTGAACGCTACATGGAAACAGTTCAACGGACTAATCGACTACGGGAACATCAGTGTCCACAACCCTGAGACTGGAAGAACTACCTGGTGAGCAGCCATCGCCACCAGCTGCTCTGAAAGGGATCGCCCTAGAAGGTCTGGGCAGAGTGGGAGGAAAGGTGAACAAAACTCAAAATCATAAAAGAGACAGTCTCCTGGTCAGATAGAGTCAGGCGGACCCCAGAGACTGTGGCCCTTAGTCACCCTCAGTCTGTGGTAGACCACCCAACCGTTTTATGTCAAAGGGCAAGCCTTACCCAAGAACAGAGCTCAGAGGGTTAGGAAACAGGGATGACTGGGAACAGGAAATAGGGGGAAGTGTGGTGGTACATCTAGGAGATTGCAGTAGATGAGTTGGAAAAAATGTATAAGAATTGTTGAATGTAAGACTGACAATATACCTGTAAACATCTGTCTAACACAATTAAAAGTGAAAAAAATAAGAGTTATATTCAGAACCTTTCAGGTGATTAAGAAAGACGACACCAAGGAAATCACGGACACAATCAAGGAAAACAGACAAAACTCTAGAATAATTCAGGGGAAACATTCAAGAACTCGTCGACAAAATAAATGAAAAATTAAAAGCCATACCAAATAAGCTAAGAGAACTTTAGAAGCGTAATGCTAAAAATTCAGAAATACTAGAAGGTAAAGGACTAGAATGAATGGAAGCCGTGATTAATGGAACTGAGAGCAAAGCTCTTCATACTCATCTGGTACTGGAAAAATCCAGAAAAGGAGCTAAAAAAGTGAGGAAACGCTAAGAACTGTGTGAGACACCATTAAGAGAAACAACTGATATGTGATTAGAACTTTGAAACAAAAAAGAAGAGACAAAAAAACCAGCCTCCTGAGAAAGTCATTAAAAATTTGTTGAAAGAAACCTTGCCTGACATCATGAAAGATGAGAAAATATTAATTCAAGAAGCTCAACAAACTCTAAATAGGATAGTCTCCAAAAGAACATTACCAATATTTGTCATAAGCAACGACATAGTCAAAACATAGAATCATTTCCCAAACCAAAGACAAGGGGAAATCTTGAAAGACAATTGGGGAAAATGCCAACAAAGAACCAATAAGATTAAGCTATGATTTCTTGGCAGAAACCATGCAAGTAAGAAACACACACATGCACGCACGCACGCACATGCACACCTACGCATTTTTCCCACTAGGTGAGTATCCAGCAGCTAGCTCTAAGTTAGTGCGCCAGTGGCATTGCCTGGCAGGGTTCTCTTCTGGTCACAGTGACTTTTTTCATAAAAGCAGTTTCGCTCAAACCTTGTTTTTTAGTCAGATTTAAGAGAACAGTGTGTGGCTGTGAAAATGTTTTCCCCCTGCTCTGGAAAAATGCAACAGAAACTGTTGTGATGTTGAACACAGTTTACAAGGACAGTGCTATGGGAAAACCTCACGTGTATGAGTGGTTTTCTCATTTCCAAAAAGGTGAAATGTTGATGGGTGACAAACCTCATTCTGGACCTCTGTCAACTTCCCGAACATACCAGAATTTTGACAAAATTCTACACTTGTGCTCAAATACCGATGAGGGACCATTGAAGAGATGGGGAAGTTATTGGGACTATCTTGGAGCTTGGTTCAGTGAATTTTAACAGATTTGGGAAAGGGGAGGTCGGTGTGAAATTTGTGCCACAGGTTCTGACTGAGCAGGAAGAAGAGCGGTGAGCAGAAGCCTGCTGTGCTTTGAAAGAACAACTCAAGTGAAAGCAAAGATCAAGACAATGCTGATCTGCTGTTTTTGATGTGAGGGGGACGGTGCATTTGGAATTTGTCCCATCAGGTCGGGCTGTTAATCAAGCTTTCTATTTAGAGTTTCTGAGAAGATTGCTTAAGAGCGTGTGACAAAACCCTGATTTATGGCAGACGGGGGACTGGTTTTGCCACCATGGCAGTACCCCTGCTCATGCAGCCATATCAATGAGCCCATTTTGCCAAAACAGCATGCCAAAACATTCTGGTCTATTTTGGGTACCCCCTCGTGTGTGTGTGTGTGTGTGTGTGTGTGTGTGTACTATGAAAGAAAGCTATTGTCAACAAGGAATATACATCTGGTAAGATTGTCCCTCAAATATGCTGGCAAAATGAAGGCATTACCAGATAAACAGAAATTCAGAGAATTTGGAAAATGATTACCAAAGCTCAATAGAAAGCAAATGTTTTGTGAATGATGATGGCAACAAATATACAAATGTGCTTGACACAGTGGATGTATATATGGATTGTGATAAGAGTTGTATGAGTCCCTAATAAAATGATTTTAGAAATGCTTAAGGGAGTCCTAACTGGAAATTCAGACACATGACCACAGTACCCAGGAATCCACCTATAAGGCTGAAGTTAGGAAACCAGAGATATCCATTTGTAAATGATGACATCTGTAAAGCAAAAAGAGGACCAAATAGTGTAGTCCCGACTTCAAAATACAGAGGATGTCAAGACAATATCAAGATAAAACAGACTTATAAACATGGGACGTTAGTAAATTACAGGGTAACCTTAAAGAAAATAACTGTCATGTCACTAAAATAAAAAAAAAGAAAGATAAATTACTAACTAGAATATAGTCACTTATTAACTTGGGTGAAGGGGACAGGCAATAAGGAGGAGGCAGAAAAACACAAATAAATACATAGCCTCGTACTGATACACCAGACACACAGACCAATGAAACTACAGAGTTGGAACTCCAGAAGTGAACCTCTATATCCATGGACAGCGTATCAGTGACAACAGGCCACAATGCACTAGAAAAAGGACTTTAAAGATTGGAGAAAGCCTAAGAAGCAGGCAAGACACCATTAAAGGGCGTTACTTACATGCCATTGGAATGCCAGGACAGGGAGAAACAACAGCAGTGAGAAACCAGGAGAAGATGGTTGAAGCTTTGTTACAGGAGAATTCCCTGGTATCATGAAGCAAAAGGAGATCATTTGCATCGTCCAGGGCTTAGGGGTGGAGAGGAGAATAGGCAATCTTATTAACCAAGAGTGCTGGCAACACTGGACATCCACTTGCAGGAAAATGAAACAAGACCCATCCCTCACACCATACACAATTCAAGATGGAACAAAGACTTATATGTAAAACCTGAAACTATAGATCAACAATGGTAGGGACAAATTTCAGGGCCATAATTTGTGTCATAAACAGATGATCAAACATAACTAAAGTGCACAGAAGCACTAGATAACTGGGGCCTTCTAAAAAATAAATGCATATGTTTATCAAAAGACTTCTCCAAAATAAGAAAAAAAGTGAACCTACAGACTGGGAAGAGTTTTTGGCAGTAGTATATTTGAAAAGGAAACTGCCATCAAGCCGATTCTGACTCCTAGTGGCCCTATAGGACCAAGTGGAATGGCCCCTATGGGTGGCTGAGGCTGTAACTGCATGGAGTAGAAAGGCTCATCTTTCTCCTACAGAGTGGCTCATGGTTTGAACTGCTGGCCTCAAGGTTTACAGTTTAATGTGTTACCACTATGTCGACAGGGCTCCCTTTTAAAAAGGAACATCTCTAAAATTTACAGAAAACTTCAATACATCATCAACAACAACAAAAAAACCATGTACCCCAATGAAAAATGGGCAGAGAACATGAGTGAACAAACACTTCCAAAGAAGATGTTGAGGTGGTTAACAAATGCTGGAAGAAATGCTTGGGATCATTAGCTGTTAGGGAGTTACACATCAAAACAACAATGAGCTATCGTCTGCTAGTAATAATAACAAAGTAAAAAAGCAAAACTAAAAATCCATAAATGCTGATAAGGGTGTATAGAGATTTGGATCTCTCATATACTGTTGATGGAACTATAAAATGGTGCAACCACTGTGGAAAATAATATGGTGCTTCCTTATAAAGTTGGAAATTGAAATAGAATCCCACAATTCCACTGCTAAGTATATATACTATAGCAGTAATAGATATATGTATACTCATATTCATTGCAGCATTACTCACAAGAGCAAAGAGATAGAAACAAACCTAAGAGCCCACATACAGATGAATGGAAAAATAAACCATAGCACATACACACAATATAAATACTAAGCAACATTAAAGAACTGCGTATGAAGAATCTGTAAAATTTTATAAAGTAGATTAACCTGGAGGACATCATTTTGAGTGATATGTTAATCACAAAAGGACAAATATGATATGAGTCCATTATTATAAAAAATCAAGGGAAGCAGCTTTACATGCAGGAAGAAATACTCGTTGATGGCTACTAGGGATGGCTGGGACAGAGAAAATCACTGAGTGATAGATGTATACTAGTTGAGGTGAGAGGATGATACAATCGGGGGTGATCAGCACAATATCACTAAGAAGAGGGAAGACAGGACACAAAGAAGCACAGACAATGAAAGTAAATATTATTACATATATAACCCTGCAGTGTCAGTAATAACAAACTGCGATCTATGTGTGGACACATGGGTGGGCAGGCAAGGTGAACAGGTTTGGGAAAGCAAGTGGGACCACACCCAGGCGCATATCAAGGTTTGGCAGATGAAGGGCACCAGAAGGAAGGTGACATCACTACGGCAGAACAGACAAGGATTGCCTTGGGTGAAGAGAGAGCTACTCTGCAAAGGGGGGACGGCAGCACAAAACAATCAAGGCCAAAGGAGATGTGAGAGGAATGTAAGCCTTACAGGCTGAACAGGCATGGGAAGGCAAAAGAGGCTATACCCAAAAATATAGATTGGTACTTTTAAATTTACTATTGTTTTTAATATTCTTTTTAAACTTTTGTTTTTTACGAATTGGGTAAAAGTTTGAGGGCAGACCACTGTTGCTCTCAACAATTCATCCACACCCTGTCTCATCTAATTGATTGTTACAAAGGAGTTCAAACCGCAACCTTACTGTGAACAGCCAAGCGCTTAACGGCTTCGTTGGACTTGAACTTGGACTTCTTGTTAAGTTTGTTTATATGAGGAAGCCTCAAAACCCCACTCAAGGGGAACGGACATCAGAATCTTAGATGAATGGATTCATTGGATGGCAAAAAACCCCAAACAACAACAATAATATATAATATATTAAGAGTTCAGGGGGGTGTTAGGATTGGGGAGGGAGGAGATAAAGGAGCTGATATCAAGGAGTCCAAGAAAAAAGAAAATGGATTGTAAATGATGATGGCAACAAATGTACAACTACGCCTGATCTAATGGAACTATGGATCTGTAAGAACCCCCAATAAAATGTTTTCTTTTTTAAGTGTGAAAAAATGTACTTACAAGTCAATGGAACCTTTTCACAATTTTTTGGAAGCCCACTCGCATAGTCTGTCCTCTAAGAACCACAGCCCTAAACTAGCAGCGGTTGTGCTCTCCATTTACGCAGAGCGATAACCAGGGACGTCAGGGAGAGTTTCTTTGCTGGCAGTGGATGGCTTTGGGACTCAAAGCAACGTGTGTTTTAACACAAAGACGGCACTTTTCACCATTGAGCTGTTTGCACACTCTGAGTGGTGGTGGTGGTGAAGTCGGGGTAGCCAGACAGTAAAAAATAAAAGGAGCTATAATTTGTGCCTCTTTTTGTGAGATAACTACTGCCTCCATGGCCAATGTCAAACTCTCTGTTTGAAGGCAGGTCCTGGATGAGTTGGGATGAGATCGTGGGCAGCACTTACCAGCCAGTTCCAGTACTCTTGGAGGGAAGACACCCACACCAGAGCAACAAGAAGATTGACTGAGGAGGAATCTACAAGTTCCAGCCTCCTATTGAGCTTGAAGGAGCAACCCTGGTGGTTTAATAATTATGTGTTAGGCTGAGGGTGATCCACATGGTGGGCAGTTCGAAACCACCAGCAGCTCCTCAGGAGAACAACTGGCTTTCTATTCCTGTAAGTCCAGAGAAGGTCACTATAAACCGGCATTGACTCGATGGTGGTGAGTTATTGAGCTGGAAGAAACCTTGTGAGTTGGTTTATTTAGTTGCATATTATTTTCTTTGATGTTTGTCTTCTGAAAGCCTTTGCTGAAGCCCTGGATAGATGTGTCTCCTGGCTCAGATCTACCATAAAGGATTCAGGAACGAAGTCTACCTAGAGGGTGACAGGAAGAGAAGGAGTTCCACCCCGCCCCTCCCACCGGTATGGGAGGCATCTCAAGGACACGGGGCTGTTAGGCAATAGGGGCTGAGCCTGTCCTCCATCACAAGAACCTTCATCCATGTGCCATCTTTGATTATTTCAGGAACATTCTCAAAGTTTCCCCAGAAGAAACTTTGAGAATGTTCTCGAGCTTGCTCTTGAGCTCTTGCTTGCTAATGTCCCTCCCGTGTGGCCGTCATTTGAACTTCAAACCCGGAGCCACCACACTTGCTTCTCCGTGATTGTTCCTTTTCTCTTAAATGTGTGCTTCTAGCTTCACCTGTGCCAGATTAGGAAAATGTAGGCTTGGGACCAAAGGGTTAGCTGAGTGCCAGGAATTTGTATTTAACCCGCTTTTAAGTTAATGACTATGCTCAGCAGCTGAAAGCAATTTTTCCATATTTCCTAAAACGACATTTTCTCATATGTGTTCCCCAGAATCAAAGCTAATAGCTGTTCCTATGCATGAGCTCAACAAAGGCTTGAGAGGGTGCTCTAGGCAGCTGTGTGCCAGGCTAACCTCCAGGGAAGACGGGTGCGGCCTGGCCCTGAAGCAGAGAATGGCATTTACATACCACACATTTTAAAAATTAAAAATGACCAAATGGAACTATGCCACAAATGCCTTAAAATATTCATCATGTGACTCTGTACCAAAGAAGTTGGATGACCTCTGCCCTACGGACAAATGAGTTCAGAACCTATGGAAGAAACATGGACCCGCTTCTGTCTGGCGTGCTGGTTTGTGAGTGAGAAGCTGGTTTCATGAGTGTTTCTGTTGGTGAAAGTCCATGAAGCAATGCCACCCTGTACTCTCTACTTCAATTGGAGGTGTAGAAATTAGTAAACAAATTTCTTAATTGCTGGAAGGCTTGGCACCACTAGTATTCTAATATACACTGGGACCCTTCAAGAGGAGAAGTTTCTACAGTGGTAAAGCCAAAGCTATTGCTCTGGGAATCCAGTTCATAGCTGCATAGTCTCATCCCCAGCAAAGTGCACTTAAACTAGTCTGTGATCGTTGGCTAGCTGCCAACAAGTTCTCTCAGGAATACACTTGTCTTAGTTTGTGGCACTGTCATGGACGTGTTGGCCTACTAATTGCATGGTCTGTGGTTCACCTCACCAAGCACTCCACAGGAGAAAGTTCCAGGAAAGTAGGTTTCCTGCCTCCCGCACACTGTAGAGTGTCACCGTGAGTCTGGATCTCCTTGGTGGCAGTGGTGTTGTTGTTTTTTAAGTCTTATTAGGGGATGCCTTCAAAACAAAACCCAAACCAAAAGACCCACAAGCAAATACGTGTCTTCCAAGGGGATCTTCTGAAGCTGTTAGGTCCAGTGCGGAGGGCTCGGCTCCGAAGGTTATGCGGACTCCTTTGAGGGCCCCCACAAAGGTTAGCACCGTTTTTCTCCGAGGACGTAGGATGATCACAGGGGCTTATTTGGAAGGGGTCGAAAGACAAGGGCGGACTGCATTGCCGGGACAGTTCTGTTGGGGAATTGTTTGGGGTCACAATGCAGCTGGTTTTAAGGGCTCTCGTATGAGGATTCCATCGGGAAACCTTCCCACTCCACATTGCAGCCCTGGTCTCGCCTCTTCAGACTTCTGTTTGTTCTTCAAATTCGAATGACATTTAAACAGAACAGGATTTGATTATCCAGGGATGCCCACATTGGCATTGTGATTGAAGAGTTCTTCAGGGTACAAGATTTGGCCTAGAAGTGTATGGATCTAGGTGAAGGATAAGTGGAAAAAGAGTAGCCTCATGTTCGGATATTTTTTATTTAATAAAAGTTTCCTTGATCCTGTAGAAATACTTTTTTTACTTACCCTCGTACAACATGGCTCCACCTTGTTTGAATGGAAAACTCCCCCTACCCATTTATTTTTATTTTCTTTTTTTGTAGATGATATTGTATATGCCCCAAGAAAACTCATTCTAAATGAATAAATTCTAAACTCACATTTAGCAATTAGGTCCTCTTGAATCTCTGGGATGATCATGGTAATGTGTTCTTTTCCCTGGCTTTGGAATACCATGTCTTTTAGACCCTTTTAGACCATATGGTTTCAACTCAGTCTTTCAGGATCACTTCCCAAGTTCTCTCTCCTCCTGGGAGTCTACCTTCATTACAGAGCTCAGTCACCATCTTCCTCATTAACAAACACTTGGTGTTTGTTTAGTCAAACTGAAACTTCTAGGAAATCAAAGGCCCCAGATAAATCTCTTCTTTTGTTGAGGAGTTACCTCCTTCTGC
>NW_022105611.1:6159762-6165081 GCF_000313985.2 Echinops telfairi | reverse complement strand
TTAAGACCCCAGATGCTATATCTGTTGATAGTCGGGAACCATCAGCTTTCTTCACCACATTTGCTTATTCACCCACTTTGTCTTCAGCGGTTGTGTCGGGAAGGTGAGCATCCTAGAATGCCAATTTAATAGAAGGAAGTATTCTTGCATTGAGGGAGTCCTTCTCATAGCATGCATATATATATATATATATCATGAAATAAAGGGAAGATTATTTGCCGGAATATGATGTAAGTTGTGTTTCTAGCTTAGTTCTACTGCAGACTGAGGAGGAACATCTGAACAGTTCATGTTTTGCCTCTGACCACTGATAAACTGAGGCCCATAGTTCACAATGGAGGTCTGGTGGCAGAATCAGGTCAGCAGTTTGAAATGACCAGCTGCTCCTCTGGAGAAAGACAAGGTTTTCTACGCCTGTCAAGAGTTACAGTCTTGGAAATTCACAGGGGGCAGTTCTGTCCTGTCCGCTAGGGTCACTGTGAGTTGGCATCACCTCGACGGCAGTGAAAATAGTTTAGATCGTGTTCCAGATTCTTCCCAGCTCTGACTTTCTATAATCTCCTGGGGTTTCAGAATTCCAGGAAAAGAAAGGAGATGAAGCAATTCCACTCAAGTGCATATTAGATACATATCTGATGATTTCTGGTCATACAAATTAGTTCAGGCAAATTAGGCTTATGATAGAAAAATTTTAAATATTTGAATTAACTTAGTAGTATTCGGTAAACAAAACATTGTTAAAAGAAACACACACACATAGTAATAGTTTAGGAAACAAAGATTTTCTTAATCCTACAATTTTCTTCTTCATATGTGAACCTGACAAGCTTGATCAGACGTGGGGTAGAATGTTTATATTTTCAGCCCTTTTTGACATCCTCAGCTGTCTGAGGCACTTTGTCCCCAAAGCCATACAAATCAGATTGGATCACCCTTGAGTCATTTCCCAGCTAGAGCAATTGAGTGTGGGAGAATTGGTGTTCACTTTCCAGAAAGGTTATGACCTCAATTTTATGGATTTCTATTTATTAGTTGAGACCATTGACATGCAAACTGCAGTCAACCTCACCCTGTGCCTCCAAATATTTCCATCATTTCTAACTGGCTTTCCACTGCGTTCCCCACAGTGGCGCCTCTGGAGAGTTCTCCTCTCCCCTTGAACTTCCTCTCAGCTGTCCTCCCAGCCCTGTCAGGGGCTGTACTTTTCCTTTCCTGGTTCCTAAGGCTCCCAATGACTTCTCCCTGCCTTGTTCGTGGATTCAGCTAACTGCATTTCTTGAATGTTTACCTTGTCGAGCATTGGAAGTTGGGGGTAGCCTTCCTATCTTTTCTTAGGCTGGTATGGATCAAAAGATATAAATACATCAATAAAAGTCTCTACAAATCTGAGAATACCAAAGGAGGAACCATTTAATAGAGTTAAGGAAAAAATGAAGAAAACTCTAGTAGAGTTTATGTTTGAGGTGTATCTGACAGGGCAAATCAAAGTTCACTAGGAGACAATTGGGGGCCAAACCATTGGTCCAGGTGAAGGAGTAATGTGTAAAAGCCATGAGCACACGAGAAAGCATAGCATGAAGAAAGAGCAGAGAGTGGGAGAGGGGCACGATTGGGAAAGTTAGTGGAAAAGCTCATGGGTTTCAATTCTTAGGGATGAGGAAGGGTCTTCTTTGTCCCTTTGGTATCGGTCCCAACCCCTTTGGCCTTCTGTGGTGCAAAGGGCTCTTATGAACTCGATGCTCTTTCTGGTTCTGGTCTTCCAATTCTCTCAAACGATTGGTCGTGTCATCGTCTTGCCAGCGATTGGTCTATTTACTATCTACAAAAGCAATGTGCAGTCCACCCAACACGATTGAGTGGCTTGCAATCAGAGGACTGGCCAATTATTGGCCCTACCTGCTAGGAGGGTATTACCTTGAGGTTGCCTAGGTCAGAGGCCAATATCCATGTTTTGTGGGGTCCGCATGATCATCAAGAACCTGGAGCAGAGTACCTAATTTGGATCCAGGTCCTTGCATGGGGACCTACTCCTCTAACAACAACAACAATAATATAAACTCATGGCTGTAAGTCCCTTCTAACTCGTAGCAACTCTATAGAGTAGAACTGTCCCATGGGGTTTCCAAGGCTATAGTCTGAAGGTGTTTATCTTCTCAAACAAAGCACAAAAAAACCCAATTCTCACTGCCATCGAGTCAATTCTGATGCATAGTTACCCCGTAAGACAAGGTAGAGTTGTCCCTGGGGGTTTCTGAGACTGTAAATCTTTATAGGAGTAGAAAGCTTCATCTTTTCCATGAGAGTGGTTAGTGGTTTTGAACTGCTGACTTTGTGGTTAACAGCCTAACTCATAACCTGCTACTCCACCAGGGCAAGAATGTGGGTTAATGGCTAAAGAACTGGCTAGCTAACACTAAAGATAGAGGCAACCTGGGCACTCCCCGTCAGGAGGTCCCCGGTACAGTGGGACACTTGTGTGCAGAGGTGGTTTGCAGAGGCTACAAGACCGTGTGCAGGGCTCTTTCAACAGTAAAGCAGAGTTGGCAATGGATTTTATCTGTTAGTAAGAGAAGCAACGGAGGGTTATTAACCTGGGGCATTATATGATTGCTTATGTGTTTCCAACTAATCCTGATCAGTTATGCTTTCCATTCTTAGCTCTTCCTATTTCTACCTAATCTTTACTCTTGTCCTTTGTTAAAATACTCTCCTCTTTTGCTCATTCTTATTTTTTCTCCATCCAGCCCGTGCTTGCCTTTCTTCTTGGTCAATGGCAGATTCTGCCACGCCTTCCAGACCTGCAGCTTTCTCCTTTCCCCATCTCTAAGGAAGCCCTGGTGGCTTAGTGGGTTATGTGCTGGCCTGCTAACCACAGCACCGGCAGTGGGACAGTTTGAAACCACAAGCTGCAAACATGGAAACGGTTCTACCTTGTCCTGCAGGGTCCTTATGAGTGGGAACCCACTCGGTGGGAGTGAGTTTCTGCTTTTTCCCCTTTCATCTCTCACATCTGATTTTGTAGTTCTCATTCTTTCATACTTCTCGCTCGCTTGCTCCTGCTCACTGACTTTCATTCCTAGCTCTGCTACTGGACTTTTCTTCTTTGCTACTGAGTTCACTTAAGCTTTCTACATTCTTTGCCAGGTGACTGCAATATCCGCTGAAATGACCTCCCGGCCTTAGATATCCTTCCCAACTCTGCCATTGCAAGCCCTATGAAACCGCAATCATCTTATATCCTGGTTGAAATGGCCACTTCAGAACGTAGGAGCCCACAGGCCCTGTGGAGGAGGCAGACAGAGCTGAGGTGCCCACGGTAGGAGACAATCAGGCCCAGCCCCTCAGGAACTAGGAATTGGTCTTCATAGCCTTGAGCCAGTCTCTGTGGGCATCTGAACTGATCATGGAGGAAAAACAGGATCTGGGCAGCCATGGTTAGCCTGTTTACAAGTAGAACAAGGAAAACAAAAACCTGCAGAAGGATTCACAGAGAGGGAATACGATCATGTGACCCCCGCGGGAGGGGAATTCAGTGATGGTACGTGTCAGTGGTCTGGTTGGAAGGGTGAAGTCCGTTCCTAACACAAGGCCTTCTTGGAGCTAGTCTACACTCCCAGCCTTTGGGTTCTTATTGATACCAATCTTGTATCTATCTATCTATCTATCTATCTATCTATCTATCTATCTATCTATCTATCATCTATCTATCTATCTATCTATTTTTTTTTCTTAAAGTTTTCCAAGTTCTGTCCTTTATAGCTGAGGAGAAAAAGAGAACTGTAAAATCAGATGTGAGCGATGAAAGGAAAGCAGCCCAACACAGAACGCGGGCTGCCAGGGCTCCCTCAGAAGACGTAGGTGGGAGGCGAGTCGGACACAATTCTGTCTGGGCTTTAAGCTCTGTGGCCTTGCTGTCCTCAGTAGCTTGCCTGAGGTGGCATCACTTTAAACCTTAAGCTAAAGCAGAATCTGGCACATTTTCTATTGCACTTTGAAGATTCTTAAAGATTATGGCCTGGAAATGAATCTTATTTCTTTGGTCAGAATTTTAATACGCCTGGGGTTCTTTTCTTAAATCATTGTTGAATGGCTATTATGGCCATTAAGAGCTCTTGATGATATCTGGGTCTTGGGGTATTTCCATGGAAGTGTAGTTGGAAGTCATAATATCACAGAACTTTGGACTATTACTTATTCATTAATTCAAGATGAATGCCTGCTATTTGAGAAGCACCGTACTTGGCATTGGAAATACAGAAAAAATTAGATATATATTTTAAAGAATTCTTAGCCTTTTAGGGGAAAGATAAAAGTAATAAAATAAAAATTGCTGGTGGTTTAATCAAAGATCTGCTCATCTCTCTGCTTTCTTAATGCTGAATATACATTCTATTTGGATAATGACTTATGCGAAATCCTTTGTCCCAAATGGAATAGTCAGTGCTGAAAATATTTAAAGATTTGAAATATGGACTTCAAAGATAGTATGGAATCCAGAATTCTTGGAAATTGAGTAAGCAGTAAGTTTTCCAACCATTAGCCCTACTTTGGGGAATAACCAATTGAGTTCTGCAAAGTCATTCTCGTTATTAAAAATGACCAGAAAAGATGAAAATATGGCCAAACTTGCCTAATCAGTTGATTTCTGGTAAGTGTGCAATTCAATAACGAGGCCAGTAAGAATGTGCTATCCATCTTAGAGAAGCCACATGAGACTATTAGACTTGTTTTCTTGAACTTGTTCTTGGTTTTTTTGTTTTTTATTTTGTAAAATCCAGTGGGGCATGAAGATTGCAACATGGAAATGAAGAGTCAGCAGAGAGGAAGTGGGAAGGATGCCAAAAGGGATGGCTTGAATGGCCTGAAGATGTGAGACCAAGAAATGAGTTGACCTGGGGATGGAGGATAGACAGAAAGGAGGTCAAAGGTATCTCAGCCTTGTTGTGGGGCATGAGGATAAGCAGGGCTACCTACGCCTTATAAGCTGGAAGGGCTGCCCAGAGTGGCCCGGTCTATCAGGAGACATGAAATTGCCTCTTACAGGTGGCAAGGTGAAGGCAGAGAGAGTTACTGGGTGTGTACACTGAATGGAGGCAATGGGCAGGGGTGCACGGTGTGGGACAAGGAACAGCAAGGTTAGTGGTATCGAGAGCATCTCAGACAAGACTCGGGGCCGCCTCTGAGATGAAAGTAAGCTCCCCGCCTGGGCTGGGCACCAATTAACTTTGGATCTGAAGATGCAGCTCTTGGGCAGTTTCTATTTCTGAATGCGTCCCAGATATGTAAGAATCTCATTTTCTTTACATCATTTTTATAAAT
>NW_022105611.1:6142337-6156275 GCF_000313985.2 Echinops telfairi | reverse complement strand
AAAAAAATCTGCATGAGAATTTTGCATTACTAATGAATGTTTATTGAAAAAGCATTTTTCTTTCTTAGTTTTTAGTTTTTTGCTCTAATCCAATTTAATGCCTTGATCAGTCTACTATACATTGTAGTTAAACCAATTCTCTTTTCCCTTTAGTTTACTTTGATCTGTACGAAATTATTCCTGTGTATGTTTTACAGTAACATGTAGATATAGCTATTTGTTTTTATTATTGTCATGAGTTTTGTTTGTATAAAATTTTACTCGTTATAATTTCTTGGATTTTTCTTTTCTTTTTTTATATTTACTTTTTCTTTTACAAAAGGATTTACCTTTTCTTTTTGACTTTTATTGCTAATTAGTTCAATTTTTTAAGAAAAAATATTTAGATGTCAATTTTGTACAGTTTGATCCCTCTGCCAGTTGTTCTGACTGTCATTTGGCCCTTGGATGATTTTATTATTTTTGGTAGTTGTCAGATTTATTGTGTGGCATTTTTTTTCAACTAGTAATGAATATTATGATGTGGAAAAAAGTACTGGAATTTTCTATGACTTTGAGAGGAAAACAAAGTGCACACGAAGGGCAAAAGTGTGGGATTCGATGGGGGCCGTTTAAAGCACCCCTCACAGCCAGATGTCTGGGGTCGGCAGGCGGGGCACGCTCCTTCTTTTCAATGCAGGTGCCTAGCAGTTTTCCTAGATTCCAAGAGTCGTTTAGGACTCTCAGACCAAGGAGCTGTCCTTTTGCCTAAAAGGATTGTTAGTGGAGAAGAGGGGAGGTGGGTAAGTCTTTTTTAAAATGGCTGTCACAACAACTCTCCAAGCCCTCCTTGTCTATGTCAGGGGACAAGCTGTTCTTTTTGTGACCTCTCCACCCAGCCTCCCAGGATCCTTTGGGACTGGGGTTGGGCTTGGAAAGGAATGACCTGCCATCCTCTTCCAGACACATCCAAGTTCCTTCAGGTTTGGAAGGGCTCCCAGGTCTTTCTCCGGAGTCGGTTCAGAGCCGAGCTCTCCCTCAGGGATCTTCTTGTCTCAATTCCAAGGGCAAGTCTCAATGAGAGGACTTACAAGTCGGAGTATGTTGTTTCCCTACTGTCTCTAACTTCAACTCTCCAAACAACTCAGTAGGCTTAACCCAGCCCAAGAGTGGTTGCTAAGGCCAAGGTGGCCGCTGGGATTTGTATCATTAAGATCCAAGACCGTGGCCAAAACACTGGACCAAACAAATGCAAGTGATTAAAGAGTTTCAATAAATTTTTATTATGATCAGAGTAGCAAATCCCATCTGATTTCTGCCTGGAGACTTTCCTGAGGGAAGATAGTCCATGGCCTTGTCCTCAAGTGCCCTTCCTTGTGAGTCTGGCGAATGGGCTAGAGTCAGAAAAGGGCCAAGGCCTCAAGTTGTTGCTGATGCCCCAAATGACCATCTTTAAGAAGTCCTGGGTGGCTCACATTCATGGTAAAACTAAGCATCTTTATCCTTCCCATTATCCAAGGAAATGTGATGCTCAACATATTGATCATAAAAATACACGGAAACTTGTCAGCTGCTGATTTTCCCAGGATGCTGCCTGAAAAGTTTGAATTCTCTTGGTCTCTACTTCCTAACCTGCGTCTGAACTCCTCAGGTCAGGCTCTCTTGTTTTATATTTGAACCTGCTCCAGGAGACGCATGCGTGCTTTCCACGCTGACTGGAATCCAGATGATCTCATTGTTGTAAGTTTGGGACAGCTCCTGGGGAAGGCTTCTCCAGCTTCTGTCTGGCTCCTGGGAGCGAGTGTCAGATTAGCCGATAAGCAAGCTAAGTATGGGCTAATTTCTGCTTTTTAAACGAATCTCTAATGCATCGTTTCACAGGCTTTCACTCCATCAAGGACTCTGCTTTCAGGGATGCTAGCACTGGCCCCTTCCAACTCTCCAGTGTTGTCTAACAGAATCAAAGCCTCTTCTCAAATCTGTCCTTCTTGACTTACTTATTCTGTAAGTAAGTTAGTACAGTTTATCAGTAGTTATTTACCTTGCTGAAGTGAACAGTTTAATGTTTTCGCCATAACTTTGATCTTAAAACTGTTTACTACATCTTTGAAATTATTTATGACATTTTATTAAGTAAGCCTAGAGAAGCCCATGTTTGCGCTGCATTTGCACACTGGGCAATCTCCCCCCAAAACGGGGGGGAAAACCGGAAAGCCAAGGCCCTCCTGGGGCTTCCCGGGGCCTTAAAAGGGAACCCCGGGGCCCAACCCGGTAACTGGTGGGCCGCCGAATGCAAAGGGCCGAAGTTGAAACGAACAACCGCCCCTCAAAAAAAAAGATGAGGCTCGTTTGCTTCCATCACGATTTAGAGCCTCTGAAACCCACAGGGGAAGTTCTACCCTGTCCTGTAGGGTAAGTCCGAGTCAGAATCGACTGAATGACAGTGAGTCTGATGGGAAGCAGAGAAAACGGAAAGGATGCTTACCCCTTCCCTTCCCCTTTCTCTTCTACCAGTGGTTCTCTGGCCTAAATTTCAGATGTTTCGAGGTAGCTATACTTCTGAATCCCAGAGCCTTAGAGGGTATAGGATTAGTGCACCTGACTGACCAGGAGGTCCAGTAGAATTTGAGACTTGGAATAGACTACTTTCTATTCTCAGCTTAAACAACCTTGAGGCATCTACTCAATGTCACTCAGCAAGCCAGCATTTGCTGTTCCTAAGGAGAGAGCTGCTAGGGAATCCTACTGCATCTTCCAAATTTGAATCGAGAACATGTGGTGACCATGCCATCGGTGAGAAAATAGTCCCAGCCAATCGAAGCCAGAGTTAATCTTGTTCATTTCTCTGACCACCACAGTGCTTAGAAGGTGCTCAGCAAATATTGTTTGATTTTAACCGAACATGATTCACAATTTGGTTTTTTAAGTCAATGCTTATATGCTCTTAGAAATAAAGATACTGTTTACATGCACATTGTTTATAGTGCTGCTGCAGCTATACATGACTTGTTGCCGCATTAATATCTAATATTTATCTCATAGTTACTATTTTCCAACGTATTCTCTAGATTGGAAATGATATGGGTCCTGTCCTCAGAAAGATGTAAGTTTGAATCCTTTCTATCATATAATGGCTTTATGCTTTCATTTCTGTCTGCTTTGATAAACTAAAGGTAATAAACCCTGCCCTGCAGAGCAGGAACGGAGACTGAATGAAATAATGTAGTTTCTCTTCTCTGATAGGCAATCAGTAGACAGTGTGTATGATTTTTATTTCACAGTTATAATCCCGTTTGCTCCTGACTTTGTTTATAGGGAGGCAAAGAATGTATTATTTCCCGCCCCACCTCTCCGCCCCGCAAAGCATGCATGAGCAACTATATGACTTGCTACATTAGCTTACCTTTTGAGGGGAACAGCAAATAGTAGGACTTATAATCATTTCTTTAAAAAATCTTTTTCCTAGCAAACATGATTCTGATCCAGATGAATGAAGTCTAGTTTCCTCACCGTACTATGCCTTAGCTTTGTGACGACCGAGAAATCCCTCCATCATTATCAGTTTTTTTGTCCTAATCCTTAAAATTTGTAACATAGCAGTAAATATTTCACAAGATTGTTTAGAGCATCCAATTCAATTACCATATATTTATGTAAACAACATGCATATTCTGCATTTTTGGCCAACTACATTATGCCGCAACTGTTTTAATTGATTTTCATCATTTTAGTGAGTTCTGTGTGTGGGAGAGTTATTTTGGAAAAATATGTCAATTTCAAGCAGTTGCTCTTACCCAGGGAACACATAAGCATCACTGGAAAGTTTGAACATATCCATGCATACAGCCCACCCTTAGAGTTTTGGGGTGCAAATAGGCATCTATGTTTTGACAATGCTTCCTCCAAACATGACCAAAGTATGTGAGAGGAAGTCTCGCCATCCTTGCCTCTAAGGAGCACTCTGGCGGTACTTCTTCCAAGACAGATTTGTTTGTTCTTTTGGCAGTCCATGGTCCTACCATTATTCTTCACCAGCACCATGATTCCAACACACTGATCCTTCCCTGGGCTTCCTTATGCACGGCTGACTTTCACATGCGTATGAAGTGATTAGAAATATCATGGCTTGGGTCAGACTTACCTTCGTCCTCAAAGTAATATCCTTGATTCTCTACACTTTAAAGAGATCTCTACACTTTGCAGATTTACTCGATAGAATGCAGTGTTTGGTCTCTTGAGAACTGCTTTCATGAGCATTGATTATGGATCCGAGCAAAATGCAGTCTTTGCTGACTTCACTCTTTCCTCCATCCGTGAGGATTTTAGTTTGCTTTACGTCGAGGTGTAATCCATACTGAAGCCTGAAACTCTTGATCTTCCAGTGTTTCAAGTCCTCTTCACCCTCAGCAGGCAAGGCTGTGCCATCTGCGGATTGTGGGTTGTTCGTAAGCCTCCCACCAGTCCTGACATCACATTCTCCTTCATAGACTCCAGCTCCTCTGATGATTGGCTCAGCATACAGGTTGAGTAAGTGTGGTGAGAAGATACAACACTGACATACGCCTGTCCAGATTTCAAACCAGGTGCAACTGCCTCTGGATTCATGTACTGGTTCCCCATTAGCCCAATGAGGGGTTCGGGAACTCCCATTCTTCTCAAGGCTAGCCGTCATTGCTTATGACCCTATACTGTTCGTGATTCAACACAATTGAATGCCTTTGCATAGTAAATGAAATGTAAGCCAACATTTGTCTGATATTCTCTGCTTGTAGCCAAAATTCATCTGACATCCGCATCCTCTTCTGAACCCAGCCCGAACCTCGGGCAGCTCCCTGTCAGTGCCCTGCTGCAACTGTTGTTGGATGCTCTTCAGCAACATCACTGATACTGTCCTCTAACTTGCTCATTCTCTTGGGTCACCTTCTTTTGGAATGGGCACAAATATAGGTCTCTTCCAGGCAGTTGGCCAGGCAGCTACCTTCTACTTTTCTCGGCATAGACCAGTGGGTGCTTCCAGAGCTTCATCCGCTGGTTGAACATTTCTATTATCTTGTTTCTGGCTCACACTTTTAGTTCACCTTGGACCGCTTCCTTCTGCACTATGGGTTCATGAGCACATGCTACCTCACGGAGTGGTGGAATGCTGACTAGTGGTTTCTGGTAGTGTGACTCTGTGTATTCTTTCCTCGGTGTTTTCTTTTGCGGAGGCTCGTTTTGAGAACGAGTCTATTTTACTCCTCGACTCGATCACCATTGCAACTAGAGACTTGAATAGTTTCTTGTGTCCTTTCGGTTTAAGATATACTGAACATATTCTTCCTTTTGGGTTTCCTACCTCAAGGTCTTTCCACATTTCATTCTAATATTTTACTTTGTCTTCTTCAGCTGCACCCTGAAATTTTCTGTTCAGCTTCTTTACTTCAAGTAGTCTTCTACATTGTTTGTATAAACACTCTGAAATGAATTTAATGTCCAGTTTTCATCAGTACTTTGTGTCATTATTTTCATTGTTAATATTCTATCTCAAGCAGTAGAAAATATTCTATTGCATGTATTTGATTTCCCTCCTCTACAATAATGGGATTATCAAATAACCCAGAAGCCTGTTCATTAAAAAAAAAAATCTCTTCCTTTCTAGGTTAAAAACTATATTTTATGATCTGAATTTTGATTTTGCTACAGTTGTATCTCAAAGTCATAATTCCTGTTGATTTCATAGACAATTTATTTCACTAATTTACTTGAATCTTCTCTCAATTTTTAGTTAATTGAGTGATCTGTGTTGATTGCAGTACCTTAAAGAGTTGTCGGAGTGATAATGTCAGCTAAAAGCCTCTGTATTTGGCAAACCATGATGTCCTTATCAGTGAACATCAATCCACTCCTTTTGTACTGTAGTCTCCCTAGCTCACTCCGCCCACCCCACATCTATGCAAAACACCAGAGCTCCCACAAGAAGTGCACAATGAAGACATAGGAGTTGACAGACTGGTTGGTTCCTTTTCTAAAATCTGGGTAAAAGGAAGAGAAGCGAAGTGGAGGAATAATTCTTTTGATTGCATCATGTTTATTCTTGAAGACCAACAGGATGAAGTAGAACACTGAACACTTTTTAAGTGTTTGCTTTTAGGGAAATAAATGACTTCATAACATCTTTATTTCTGATAAGGAGTCTTGAACCAGGAAGCTTACTCTGCTTCTGCAGCCTGGGTTGTAAGCATTCAATGGAGGTGGTCGTTGCTTTATTAAAACCTCCTCCCCCAGATTATTACTCCTGGAAATGTGTCTCTAGTAGACATGGCCTGCGGCAGGGGTGGCCCCTTCCTATTTTATCTGTGCTTTATGCCCTTCCACCAAGACCCTGTTCCTTGAAATCTCTTCACATACACCGGAAGGAGAGTGTGGACTCTCGGGAGCAGGGGTTTAAATGCAAAGTCTCAAGCAGTCTATTGAAAGGAATGTTTCTCTCTTTGAAAACTCACCCCTCAGGGATTATTTTATAGGAAAAAAATCCATACAGGAAATTAATTTTACTTGTCATTCTTCTTAAACAAATAATGGAGCAGATATAACCGTTAAAAATGTACTGTTGGCAGTTTCACTTGTTTCTGTAAGCGCAATTAATTGAATAATCCCTGTTGATTCTGGAGGGGTGGTAGAGGGTCAGGGAGTTACCTTCTCCTCCAGAAAGTTCCCCTCCTTTCCCAAGCAGAGGTAGAGCTTCTCCTTTTCTGTCCTTCCATTTCTAATTCACTGTGTCCACCTCTGTCATAGGACTCATCCCGTTTTTACTTGTCTAATTGAAGCACCAAATGTAGATCCTTAAGGGCAGTTAGGTTTTTATTATCTCTCAGACCTCACTATCGGTCCATCCTTCTCATTCTTCCCACCTGGACTTCTTTCCATAATGGCATTGACCTGAACCACAGCTGAGCTATGGGGTCCTCTGCACACTGCCCTGAATGCTTGCCGTTCCCAGGTAGACCATCGCTGCCATAAGCAGAGCCTCTGTAGTCTCTGAGTCCAGCTCATGGATGGTGATGGCTTTGACCTAAGCCTCCCAAGAGATGACTCTTGCCACCATAGCAACAAAAACAGGTGAAATGATTTCCCTTATGACGCTCTTGGGTGCTGACCGGCCCCCTTGAAAGGGGGCCTTCCCAAAATTCCCCTGGAAGGATGGGTTTTGGCTACCACCCGACTTATTGCTTGAAGGTGGGGTTCAAGTTTAGGCTGAGGATGGCTAACTCACAGGAGGCCTTGTCTAGGCCCATCAGTAAGGCTATTCAGGGAAAAGAGTCCAAGAGGCTGGCTCTGAGCTTCTCTTGGTCAGCCTAGCTCCAGAAATCAGTGGCGTCCAGGTGAGAGCGTGACGAATGGCTCCTGAAAGCATAGGAAATTAGGTTTTGTGACAAGTCATTTGTTTCCCCCCTCCCTTCCTCCCTCCAGCTACAAATAAACAAAAATCTCTCAATATTTCAACCAATGGAAGAAACAACCCTGACAGAAACAAGACCGAAAGCCCAAGTGTCACGTAGAAAAAGATGCCTGCCCTGCAATAGGTCCGTCATTCTTCCCCAAGGTGAAGGTTGATTTCTCATGAAAGGAACTACAGTTCTGGGACGTTATACAGGGACCAGCTTCGGTCCCCACAGTGCCCAGTCTGTGACCCTTCCTGGATGTGGACTGCTCTTGCCTAGAGGAGCGGGACCTCATTCAAAAGCGTCTGCCTCCATGTCCACTGTTATCACAAAGGCCAGCCTACCACCTTTGCCACCTGGACCACTTCATTTGTCTTCACTTCCACTCCTGACATGCCAGCACATCCTCCCAGCTGTAGCCAGGGTGACCTTTCCAAAATATAGATTAGCTCAATCACTCAGCCACATTTCCTTATATCCTTCTGTTGTTTGTTTTTTGTAGTGTTATTGCAGAAATTTGTTATAAGGCGCCCTGGTGGGATAGTAGGTTACACTGCTGGGCTGTTAGCTAACAAGGTCAGCACTTTGAAGCCCCCGGCTGCTTCTCGGGAGAGAGATGAGGCTTTCTACTCTTATAAAGATCAACAGTCTTAGAAATCCACAGGGCAGTCCTACCCTCTCCTATCGGGTTGCTATGAGTTGGAATTGACTTCGTGGCAGTGAGGTTTTCTGTTTGTTTGTTTTTGAGATCCTGTCAACAATGAAAACAGTGTTCTGCAGCCAAGTTTACAGGTAATGATATACCTACAAGGCTGAAGCTTTATGCTAATTCCCCCCACACACACCCCCCCAGGCCACATGCCCTTTTGTCTGTTTCTTGTGGGGTCCAATCTCTCTCCCACAGAGGCTTTGCACGTGGTCTTTCCACACCAGCCCCCTCTGCCTTTTTCCCACTAGGTTAAAGCCCCCGCCTCCTCAGGCCTCAAGCCAAGCTATACTGTTTTCCCATGCATTGTCTGCTTTTCCTGCCTAAAATGTGCCCCTCCCAGATCTGCCCTCCTCATAGTACTCTGTGCTTTTTCTCCATAGTTTGTATTACAATGTGTAATTATATCTCTGAGTTGCCATGAGCAGCTACTGCAAAGGCACCTGCCTGGCTTCGTTACTAGCAGGCGTGTGCCTCAGTCTCCCTCTGAAGACCTTGTCAAGATCTGACATCTTTGTAGTGGCTTAACCTTAGTGAAGGGAATTGTCCAATCAGCTAAGCACTAAATCAACACATGACCAAACCAAAACCAAGCTCATGGTCATCGAGTCCATTCGGACTCATGGCAAGCCTACGGGACCGGGTAGAACTGCACCTGTGGGTTCTGAGACTCTAACTCAGTATGGGAAGAAACAGCCTCATCTTTCCTCCTGATAGAGTGGCTGGTGGTTTCAAACTGCTAACCTGGTGGCTAGCAGCCCAACACAAACCCGTTATATCACCCAGGTTCTTCAATATAGACGAGGGGGTGTCAAAAAATCACAGAAAAACAGAATGAGGGGGTAATGGGATTTTCCCCATGGATCTTTTGAGTCCTATTGCATTGTGTACCTCGACTGTGGTCAGTTTTGAGAATGAAACGCTGACCTGTCACATCACTGCTCTCAGGGGTGAGACCGCAGTTGGCATTGCACACAAAGACTGCGATCACATACAAGTGAACACGGGGCAAGGGCCTGCTCTCTCCCATTGCCAGGTCATTGGGTCCACACCCTTTTCAATGTTTTACTTTTTAAATGGAAACGTACATTGTAAGCTCAGGAGGCAGGAACTGGTGCATTTGCCTGGACTGTTGCGCTCCATCAGCCTGGAATGCCCTCTCCCAGTGGTTAGTGCAGGAAATCCTACCTATTCATCTGCTCAGGTGCTGCTTCCTCCATTCCCTGTGGAGCTTCCGGGCTTCTTTGCCCCTCTGTTCGTGCCCGGGGTTCTGCATCTCAGCGCTTTCTCATCAGGTGCTAGTAATGGTGGTGTGTTTCTTGAGGCCAGGGCAGCGTAGGCCCTGCATCGTAGGGGCTCATTCACTTCATGCCTGAGAATGAAAGGAAGGGACTGGGCCCATTAGCTTGGGCAGAAGTTCACCTCTTACTCCACTGGTCAAGTCCAGGAGGAAAGTGAAGTGGACAGAATACTTAGGAATGGTGATGGTGGAGCTTCAGAGGAAACGTGGAAAGGTTGATGAGAACCAGATTGAGGACCCCAAATCCCAACGGCCTGGCAAGAGACTACCCTTAATCCGGTGGAGAATTTAAGGAGGGGCATTTAAGGTATGATAGTGACATCTAGTGGTAGAAGCAGGACCATTCCGGTGTTGGTGGTTCCCGTCAGCTCAGCGGTTCTCAACTTTTGGGTCGCGACCCCTTTGAGGGTGGTCCAAAGATCCTTTCACAGGGGTCGCCTAAGACCATCAGGAAACACATGTTTCCTGATGGTCTTAGGCACCGAGACACAGCCCCTTTATCCCTCTCCAGGAGGGTCTGCCCACATACAGATACACGCACATACGAGTACCCTGCGTGAAGACTGTTACCCATGCTACACCATGCTTCAAGACAAAATTTCATTTATTTGTCATTATAAATATTTCACAATATGTAATTATTGTTTTTGTGATTAATCACTATGCTTTAATTATGTTCAATTTGTAACAATGAAAATACGTCCTGTATATCAGATATTTACATTACAATTCATAGCAGTAAGAAAATCAGTGATGAAGTAGCAATGAAAATCATTTGATGGTTGGGGGTCACCACAGCATGGGAACTGTATGAAAGAGTTGCGGACCACGGCTCCAGCTCTTCTCCGATGGTGAGTTAGGGCCCTGAGATGATGAAGTGCCTGCAGCAGGTGTGTGCTTTCCCAGACTCTGACCTCTGATGGGGTCAACTCATGTCCCAGGTGAATGGAAAGTGGATTGCCAACTGGTGATCACACACACAAATCCAGTCTCTGATTCTGCGACAGAGATCATACAGACCTGCTGTTCACCTGCTCTGAGCCCAGAGAAGGGACTAGACTTGTCTGAAGATACACAGCAAATTAGTCACCGAGCAAGGGCCAGCTTCATAGTGTTCAGAGAGAAACCCTTTCCTCTGTATTGGCCTTCCTCTCCTGATAACAGGACTAACCAATGTTGATAGAGTGGAATGATGTTAAAATCAACACCAAAGCATATTTGGAAAGTGTTACGCGTTGGATTGTGGGCTCCAAAAAGTTGTATTGAAGTCCTAAGCCAAATTTGGAAAGAAGACCCTTGAAGTTATTGTCAGTCCTGTTAACAAGAGGTCATTCTGGAGTAGGCTGGATCCTAATCCTCATTGACCAGTGTCCTTATAAAAAGACAGGGAGACAGAGAAAGAGTGGTCCTGTGATGACAGGGACAGATGAAGCCACAATTCAAAAACCTGAAGGATTTCCAGGGACCACCAGACCTGGGAGAGGGACATGAAACAATTGCATCTCAGAACCCTCATCAATAATCCACAGGTCCTGATTTGGATTTCTAATCTACAAAACCAAGATAATGAATGTTTGTGCTCATAAGCCACCTAGTTTGCGGCATTTTCTTACACCTGTTCTAGAAAGCGAAGACTGACAAACGGAACAACACAACACAACAGGAGGGTCAGCTGAAGAAGCACTGTGTACAAGGAAAGCCACGCCATCTCTGGCTCAAGAATGGACGCTGGGGTCCTCTGTAGTGGCCGCTCCTTTTCTCTGTGCTCCCTAGCACCTGCATGCTCCTCCACACGGCTCAGGAGCAAGTCTGTCTCCCCAACGGCTTAAGGGGCTGACTTGCAGGTTCACGCTAACAAGATGGGCTTGATCTTTGGCAGGTGATTCTTTAAAAGGGCACTAGCGGCAAGCCTAGGAGGCATTAGCATCATCTACGTGATTCAGAAAGGCTAAGTACCGTGCCTGAGACGCACAGCAAGGACAGCTTAGAACCACGATTTAAGCAGGTCTTTCCCCACCGCTCTCCGTCTTTGCAGTTTACCCTGTCTGGGAGAGCGAGACATTCGTTGTCAGATGAGCCCGGAGGCACCGCTCCCAGCACGTGATGACATCATTAAAGAGCATGGAGATAGATGGTTTTCCCGGTGGGGGAGAGAGAGCACTTTCAGAGCTCTCCGACTGCCTGCCGAGATGCCTTCCACCATTAACATTTACTCGCTAGCCTGTCAGGTCCGAGGGAATGAGGATGTACTTTGCAAGCCTGTCAGCTTTCTAATCGAGTTCTACCCACGCTGCCCGGCTCCTGATACATTCTGACCATCAGTCATCTTTCTCAGGCCGGATGTCTGTAGTCCTTTTACAAAGACATGTTTACCAGATCCAACTCTATTAGCCTGACACCCATTCTAAGTATGACTTTGGGGGAGGGGCGTGCATCTTTCTAAAGGACTCCTTTCATTTTGACCTGGGCCCCAGGCCCCCTCTCTCAGGAAGCTAGCTGACATTCTGCATCCTCCACGTCAAAATCTCCTCAAGAACTTTTGGAAGGGAAAGCTTCTGAGAATGAGCAGGCCCCTGGGGAAGAGCTTTCTGTGCTGCTGGGAGATGAAAAGCAGGGCTCTGCGGGGCATAGGAGATCACCCCAAATCTCAAAGCCAAACTCACCATCATTGAGCTGTTTTGACTCACAGAAACCTTGCAGGACAGGGTAGAGCTATCTCTGAGACTGTTTGCGGAGTATAAAGTCTCATCTTTCTTCTGAGGATGGGCTGCCTAGTGGTTTCAAACTGTTGACCTTGCGGTTAGCAGCCGAACATGTAACTCATCATGCCACCAGGACTAGGAAAGCGTGGTGGGTTCACGCTCTGTCTCAGAAAGGAGCAGTTTCCTGTGTCCCATGCCATGTTGGCGGACAGATCCCTCTGACTGTAAGCAGAGGCCTGCATCATGCTCACTATTGTCCCCATGTTTGACTCCATCATTGAGGATCATTGTGCCAATCCGTTTCATGCAGGATCTCTTACCCTTGCCAGCCCTCTACTTCACTGGTCATGTCTTCCAGCAGTCCATGTCCTCCTGATGATATGCTCCCAGCAGGTGATGATATGCTCCTGATGATACGCTCCCAGCAGGTCAGACAATGCTCTGTTGTAGCCCATGCGTTTTCATGTGATCATTTTTGGGAGTAGATCACCAGACTTTTGATCCTATCATGCTGTGGTCTGGACGCGCCACTGAACTCTGTTTGGACAAATGGTGCTGCTGCCATTGGGACTCTTAGGGGTATAGCTTCCAGAATCGTCACAACACACCAGCTACCGTAGTGTGACCAACTGACAGATATGTTGTGTAAAGGACACATTGAAGTTGTTTGCGATGGTGAGTTCATTCTCATGGATGGCGACCCGGTTAGACAGAGTAGAACTCGTCCATGGGGCTTCCAAAGCGTTAATCCCTGTGTAGGCATGTACCTTTCTCTCATGGATCTGCTGGTCAATTCTAACATCAGTTTTCTGGTTAGCCACTAACCCCAAACAAACAAACCCACGTGCCACTGCCAGTTGGTTCTGACTCATCGCAACCCTGCAGCACAGAGTAGAACTGCCCCAGAGTGCTTCCAATCACAGGGCTGCTAACCTTTCTGGGGACTGGAGGATTAGACTTTCTGCTCCTAGGAAGATTTACAGTCGTGGAAACCCTAAACCCACAACTCTGGAGTAATAGATTTTATCTTTACAGAAGCAGATTGTCCCATTTTCCTCCAGGAGAGTCACTGGTGGATTTGAACCATCGACTAAGTGCTTGATCACTGTACCACCAAAACCAAACCCACTGCCATTGAGTTGATTCTGGCTCATTTAAGCTTTCTGAGATTCTAAATGTTTACAGAAATAGACAGTCTTATCTTTCTTCCACAGAGAGGCTAGTGGGTTTGAACAGCCGACCTTTTGGTTAGCAGCCCAATGCTTAGTTCAGTGTCCCATAAACAAAACAAACCCTCAAACTCTTTGCCATTGAGTAGATTCCAACTCATGGTGACCCTTCGGCAAAGGGCAGAATTGACCCTGTGGGTGTCTGAGACTGTAACATTTTAAAAAAGTGAAATGGATTCTCTCCCAGTGGAGGAGGCTACAAGACCAACTCTAGAGGAAGGCTTTCTATCGGGCAGCTCTGTGGGAAGGGCCTGGTCTCCCTTTTGCATCTGTGAACCGCGAGCTCGCTGGATGATTATATCCATGAGTCTTGGCATCAGCCTTCCACTGGATCTAGGAGTTTCTCAGCACGGGGACCCAGGTCTCAGCGTCGGTCTTCCACTGGATCTAGGAGTTTCTCAGCACAGGGACCCAGGTCTAACGACACACTTTGCTCCTGGCCTGTTTCTTGGTGGTACCGAGGTCCTTCTTTGCTCACTCCTTTTTCCTTCTGTTTCTGGCAAGGATGATGTGTGGTTTATTGGCACTGGTCTAGCTCCTTACCAGACTGTCTGGTCTGCAGCTAGGAGACTGGATGCCTGCCAACTTGAACTTGTGCCCA
>NW_022105611.1:6140080-6141028 GCF_000313985.2 Echinops telfairi | reverse complement strand
TGACCCACTGAAAAGGACAGTCATCGCTGCTATGGTGTTCCTGCCCCAAATAGTCATTTTGAAAATGCTCATGAGGGCACATCAGACAATCCGGAGCGGAGGGAGAGTCTACGAAAGAACTGGCTTGTGCTTCAAAATGATGAAGTCCATGAAAGACAGCAGACACCAAAGAACTGGGCAAAGTTAGGGGTGGATGAAAACTTTGCTTTTCCCAAACACTTCTCTTTTCCTGGGGATACTTGTGTGAGGAACCATGTTGGTTGTCATCGCTTCTCAGGATACTTTGAGGATTTGTTTCCTGGACTCCTTTCTGTGAGGCAGTGACATATGAATGGAGGGCTCTCTGGGACAGAGGACACAAGGCTAGAGATCGGGAAATGGATTATCACCCTGGGAAGTCACCAGGTCTGGTGGAAGACACAGAGGGTCGTGTGAGCACTGGGTGTGTCAGGAGGGAGGTAGATGATATTGCCTGAATCTGCTTTGAGCAGAAGTTACTTGAAGCCAACTCCTACAGGCTCTTCCCACAAGTGAGAAGGCCCCCTTGCTGGGTGGCAGATGGTGAAGCCCTGGATGCTGGAGGTGAGAAGAGAAGGGATGATGACAAGCCGCTTTTGGCCCAGTTGGCAAGCTGCGGAGCCTAATTATAACCCACCAGGACACTCCAATTCAGAGTGAGCATCGAGGCATGAGAAACAAAGAAGAAACAATGAGCCTATCAGGAGAGGCAGTCACAGGCTTGCATTGTGAGGAGCCAGGGAAGAGGCAGTACAACCTAACTCTGGAAGCCTGACCTTGGACAGAGGCCTACCTGGGTCCTTAACCCCTCCTGCTTCAGTTTCTCATACGTAAAGAGGGGATTTGATAGACCTTTCTTTCTTTTTTTAATCATTTTATTAGGGGCTCTCTTATCACAATCCATACTTACATCAATTGTGTAAAGCACAT
>NW_022105611.1:6136572-6138024 GCF_000313985.2 Echinops telfairi | reverse complement strand
GGTGGTGGGGGGTGGGGGAACTCTCAGCCCAGCTTCTCAGCTCAGGTATTTCTCAGTTTCTTGGCCACCTCCCCCATGACATCGATCCTCCCCACTGTTTGTGTTTGCTTCTTTCTGTTCTAGCCTGCTCTTCTTACATCTGCTTACATCTCTAGCTTTGTCCCACACTCTCTCTGTGACTGATGTGGCCACATCAGCACAATAAAGCAAACACTATTCTCAAATAAGATTACATCCACAAGTATAGAGTTAGGACTCCAACACACACACACGTTTTATTTTATTGTTGCTGAGTGTAGACACAGAAACCTATACCCAGACTCACAGTTTCTATCTGTAAAAGTGAGTGGCATTGATTACATTCTTCAGACTGTGCCTCCGTTTCACCCTCTTTTTCAGCGTGTTCCTCGCCCAGCAATGTGAACTCAGTTTCCTAAATTTCCCATCCAGTCTTTTGGGTTGGTGCTGTCACTTAGCCTATAATACTGATGGCACAGGAAATTCATATTCATTGCCACCGAGTCAATTCTAACTCATAGAGGACCTACAGGACATGGTAGAGCTGCCCTTGTCCTTTTCTCAGAGGGTAACTTTTGGTGGGAATCGAAAGCCCCATCTTTCCTCTCAGAGAGGCTCGTGGTTTTGAACTGCTGTCCTTGAGATCACCAGCCTGACATGTCACCCACTTCATCACCAGGGCTCCTCATACTAATGGCAGGTATTCATTGTTAGCTAAGATAGACTATTTGGTTTTAAGAAAACATCAAGGGATAGATGTCTTGGTTAAAGACATCAGAGCAATAGTTTCAGGGGTTTATCCAGCATTCGTGACTCTAGAGAATGTGGAGTCAATGAGAATTTGAAATTATAGTCTGCATTTTTCTCCTTTGTTCATGATTCTTTAAAACAAATCTTTGATCAAAATGTTTGGTAATGGTGGCCAGGCCCAGGCATATGTTTATGGAGACAGTTAGCCACACATGCCTTTTCCTCCTCCTGTTCTGGATTCTCCTTCTTCCTCTGTTGATCCAGGCCACCAGAAGCCAATTGTGTAGTGGATGCCTGTTTGAAAGCTTCTAAGAACAAAGATACACTACACCAAGCTCAAAGGTAGGATAGAAGCACTGTACTAAATATGTAATTAGGCCAATTAGCTGTATGTCCCATGAAACCGTGACTCTAGACCTCCAAACCAAGTAACCACATCCTATTAAGTGTTTGCTTGCATATAAACAGCCACACCTCCCTCATCTGTCAGTTTGTCCTACTGGGATGCTTTGCTTGATGCTGAAAGCTGTGTCACAGGTATTTCCAATACTAGCGAAGCCACCCATGGGCTGCTTTCAGAAACGTTTCCAGACTGAGAAAGACTAGGAAGAAGGAGCAGAAGGTACACTTCTGAGCAATTAGCCACTGAAAACATAATGCATGATACAGCGCCAGAAGACGAGC
>NW_022105611.1:6113059-6135990 GCF_000313985.2 Echinops telfairi | reverse complement strand
TGATTTACAAATAAGGAATCCTACTTCGCGGAATTTCATTTATCACGGTAGGGTCTAGAACCGATTAACCGCGATAAACGAGGGTTCACTGTAACAAATTCAAGAGGATCAATCTCATATTTATCTCAAAAAGAACATTTCAAGCTCAATTTTGAAGCACAATGCTGTTTTGTCACAGGATAATAGCTATAAGCTTACAAGTAAGCCCAGTTAATACAACTTTTATTTCCATTTACATACCAAACAATAAAGCCTGTAATGAAGAAAGTGAAGAATCCTGCCAGTCTTTTCAGTCTGACTTGGGTCAGTCATGCAGCCAAGATGCATTGGGAGGCAGAACTGGGGAACAGGAAAGAAGAGCAGTAGTTGGACAATATGACCTTGGGGATAGGAATGACACTGGGGATCTCAGGATAGAATTTCACAAGACCAACAACTTCTTCATTGCAAATGTCACTTTTCAACAACATGAATCGAGACTGTCCAATGGGAACTTTACTGATGGAATACACAGGATTCAAATTGGCTCCATCTTCTGGAAAAGATGATGGGGAAGTTCAATGTCACCCAGAGCACGGACCGTCAATTGCTCCCATAGAAGTTCATCTTAAAGGTGAAGAAGATGAAAAAAGATAAATGAGAGCCAAAATATGACCTTGAATATTCAAAAAACAGATTTGATCAATTGAACACTAATGATTGGAGATCAGGCTCACTGTGGGATGTTAGCAGACTGCACTGAAGGAATTAGTGCAAAACAAAGCTCCCAGACTTGTCAGACTATAATAGAAATGTTTTAATAAACAGATCCCTCTCTGAAAGCAATCAATTATCTATGCCAAGAAATTTGGATACAGTTATCTGACCAACCAACTGAAAGAAATCCATATCTGTATCTTTGGGGGTGGATAGGGAGCTGATGAATGCAGAAATCATTGAACACTATAAATAGCACAAATAAGTAAAATTTTACTGACAATAATTCAAAAATGTTTGCAACAGTACATCAAATAGGGAACTGCCAGAAGCTCAAGCTGGAGTTAGAAGAGGATGTGGCAAAAGGAATATCATTGCTGACTCAGGAGACTCTTGTCTGAATGCAGAAACTACCAACAAGATGCTTACTTGTGTTTTATTGGTTATGTGAAGGCATTTGACTGTGTGCACCATATTAAACTATGAAAAACATTTCAAAGAATGGAATAATAAGAGGTAGTCTTTTGATCTGATCAAGGGAATATTGCATGATCTAAAATCAGGAAAAGTGTACATCAGGGTTGTATCCTTTCGGCATACTTATTCAATCTGTATGCTATACCCAGAATCTGAGAAGCTGGACTAGCTATATGAAGATGAACACAGCATCAAGATTGGAGGAGGATTTATTAACAAATTCAGATTATGCAAGTGACACAAAATTGCTTGTTGAAAGTGGGACACTTATTACTGATCAAATCGGATCAAGGACTGCAGCCTTCAGTATAGATTGCAACTCAAGGTAAACAACATAAAAAATCTCACAACAGAACTAATAACAACATTAAACAGAGAAAAAAATAGAAGTTGTCGAGCCAATGGGTTGGACGTGGGGGAAATGTCAGAAAGAGTGTAGGAATGTAGCTGGAAGGCTTTGGTGGAGGTAGCTTGCTTAGGGACAAGTCCCCCTGTTAAGATGCTGCTGATCCTGAAACATTGGCAGGGACTGAAAAGAATTTTTAAATAAGGTGAATTGTTCAAATGGTATCAACTTTGGAACATGGGTCTATGAGGAATTTCTAACCCTTTATCTTGGAAAAGATAGGTCCACTAGCTGGAATTGAAGCCATTTCCACAGAGACAGGCTGCATTGCTTGTCATGATTTCTTAGTGTTTGTCTGCTACAGAGTCCTATTGCAATCAATTTTGCAGATTAAAGGTTTTGAATTCTCTCTGAAGGCAAAGCCAGGGCTTCTGGGCTATAGGCAGTGTTCACTTTCTATTCAAATCATTGTACCTTTGTATATTTTTCACCTTTCTGTATGTATGCCATCTCTCAAATTAAAAATCACACACGTATTAAATTACATAAATATTTGTACAGATACAAAAACTGCCAGAAGTGCATGTGCTCAAATGATACATATGGCTAATTCTGTATAACAGGATTATGCTTTCAAATATCTTCCATTTGACCTTAAGAGATTAAGTACACTTACTTAAACAATAGATGAAAATAATTATAAAATCACTTTCAGTGATTCAAATTTATTTTCAATCTAATTAATTTAATGGCTTTTCAATTCAGTTAGATGCAATTCCAGCATCACTTACCTAACAATAATTTATTTCCTACATGCTACTATGCAAAATATTGAGAAAACAAATATAATGATTTTTGAGCATCTTGAAGGGGAAAAGAAGCCCAAAGAACTGTGAGCTATAAAACATACAATAATGTGATTTTTGCAAGATAGAAATATAAACTATGTGAACATGAGAAACCGGATGAAATAACCCTGAAAGTGGGGGACAGTAGAGGCTCAGTGGTAGAATTTTCTCCTTCCATCTGGGAGACTCAGGTTTCATTGCTGGCCAATGCCCCTCATGTACATGGGGGTACCCCCAAAAAGATGAAGAAGAAAAAAACTCTGCTGGGCGGAGCTTTCTTAGTATGAATTTTTCCCACTGGGCGAGCATCCAGCAACTCCCTCTGAATTAGTGCATCCAGTGCCGTTGCCTGGGAAAGTTCTCTCTGGTCACAGTGAATTTTATCATGAAAACAGTTTGGCTCAAGCCTCATTTTTGGTGATAGCTGATTTAAGAAAACAATGTGCAGCTGTAAAATTTTGTTTTCTGCTCTGGAAAAATGTGGCAGAAAGTCTTGTGATGTTGAACACAGTTTACAAGGACAGCACTACGTGAAAAACGCAAGTATGTACAAATGATTTTCTCATTTCAAAAAAGGTGAAATATCAATTGAACTAATTCTTGATGTCTGTCAACTTCCTGAATGGACAAAAATGTTGCCTCATAGTGCATTTGGAGTTCTTTCACCAGGTCAGACTGTTCATTAGGCTTTCTATTTAGAGGTTCTGAAAAGCTAGTGTAACGATGATTTAAACACTGATTTGTGGCAGATGGGGACTGAGTTTAAAAAGGCCTGAGTTGTGGTAGACGGGTTTTGCCACCACGACAATGCACCTGCTCATGCAGCCATCTCAGTGCCCAGTTTTTGGCAATAAATCGCATGCCTCCCTTGCTCCATGCACCTGACTCACCTGACCTCGCTCTATGTGACTTCTTATTGTTTCTGAGAATGCAGAGGGGATGTGAAAGGACAGTGATTTGATGGCATTAGAAGAGGTGAAGAAAAGATTGAGGGAGGTGCTGTCAGTCATTCAAACAGATGAGTTTGAAAACTGTTTCCAAGAATGGAATCTCAGATTTGACAAGTTTATTAAGTGTAATTGAAAGTACTTCGAAGATGATAAGGTTGCTTAGTTAAAAAAATTAAATAAAAAGCTTTGGTAAAAAAATTCCAGATTTTTTTTGGGTACCCCCCCAACCCCTGTGCCCCACCCCACCCCCGTATAGCCTCCACCTTTCTGTCACTGGAGGCTTGCGTGCTACTATGATGCTGAAGAGCTTTGAGCAGAGCTTCTAGACTAATACAGATCAAGAGGAAAGCCCTAGCGACTTCTGAAAAACATGCCAATGAGAACCCTGTAGACCGCGGTGTCTGATTCCATTGTTCATGGGATCTCCAGAATTCAGGTGCTGACTTGATAGCAACTAACATGAATGGCAGCCCTTGTTTGGGCGATCTGAGAAGAATTCCCAGAAGAGGACCCCGGGAAATGAAGAGCACACGGATAGGTGGATAAGGTGAAGGGCAGACGTGCCAAGAAGATCAGGATTAAGGCCCACAATAGGACAAGTGGGGTGTGGAGAGAAGGGTTGAAGGAAAGAGTCTGGAGAGATCAGGGTGTATTTAAAGGAGAGGGTGCAGGAAGATAAATGGAAGGAAGTAAGGTTGGACAGAGAGGCTGGATTCAGAGTATGAAGGATAGAAAGGTATATAAGCAACTCTGAATTCCATCTCTCCGTTCTTTCTCTCTTTTCCTCCCTGCCTCTCTTTCTTCTTCCTTCCCTTTCTCTGGGTAACAGAGAAGCCTTTATGAATTTTAAGCAGAGAAGCCACTTGTTCATACCTGTTTTAGGAAGATAACTGAGGCAGGAGTGGAGGAAACACCAGAAAGAGAAAAACCAGGGTGGAGAAAAATCATTCAAGAGGTGGTTACCACCACTTTCCCAAGCCTTCGTACTCTACCCCCAAATAAAATATCCAGAAGGAAAAATGAGGGCCGCGCCCTTGGGCAGTCCACATGGTTTTCTGACCTATAGGTTGTTGGTTGGAAACCACCCACAGGGGGTTGGGAAGAGAAACCTGGTGATCTGTTTGTGCGATGAGTCCAGCCAAGGGATACCGCAGGAGCACAGTCCTACTCTGCAGCACGCGGGCCGCCATGAGTTGGAATTGACGGAACGGGAGTGAGATTCAGTGACAGGGAGTCCTTAGGTGGTGCAAATGGAAAACGTGGAGGTTCAAGTCTCTTCAGAACTCCCTCAGAAGAAAAGCTTGATGAACTACATTTGACAGATCACAGTCACTGAAGACCAGCGGGCACCGTTCTCCACTGACACACAGGGAGTCACTGCTGGTTGCACCTGCCTGGATGGCAGCTGGTTATGGTCATGGGAACAGAGGAAATGGAACTGACTGGCTTGCTTTATTGGGAGTGAGGGGAGAGAAGAACCACAGGTGGTGTGTGTCAGGGATCAACCTGTAGGTCTTGGTAAGAAGTGTATACCTTTAGTGACGACAAAAAGTGTCAACTCTGATTTAAGTTCGTTGAAACAGAAGCAGCTTCAATCCTCAGGTGCTCTGAGAGACTTGCAGTTACCACGCAGTGCTATATGCTCTTGGGATAAAAATGGTTGTGGGAGCTTGTGATGACTTTTTATCAAGTGTCTCTTTCCCAAGAAACCCTAGTGGTACAACAGTTAAGCACCCAGCTACTAACAGAAAGGTTAAGAGTTCAAACTCCGCAACAGCTCTGCAGGTTAAAGACCTGGTGATTCACGCCAGCACAGATTACAGCTGGACAATCCTGCAGGTAGGGCTACAATATCACGGGTGTTCATTATGGTTGAAAATCAACTCTACTGTACCCAATGATAATAAAAGCATTCTTTCCCCAGCCCAGTAGATAGAAACATGGTTTCGACGTCAAGCTCTAGTATGGAACTGTCTAGGCCACAGCTGCTTCATCTTCCAGAATGAGAATATTGTGCAGGGAATTGACAAACTGGCCCCCTCCTTCCTGATAAAAACCCCCACCAGAATTAGAGTAACCTGCTGACCTTGGCTGACCACATTCTTGCTGTGCTGCCCAAGTTTCTTCCCTATATCTGAACATTGTCTTGAATCAGGGCCATTGATGAGAAATGTTGCCCATTACTTGAATGTTTTAACTTCTCAAACTCAGGGATTAAATATCGCGGTGCAAAATGTTTCCATGAATCACTGCGGATTTCATGTTACAGAATTGAATGACAAAAACTCTGGAGGCTCTTAGGCCTTTATCTGCCACCATATTCCTTTTTTTTTTCCTTGCCAAATGCATACATTTATCTTCCTGTGGCCAGACTGGAATGATTCCCTGATACCCACACATTTATTGCTGGCTACCATGGACACGCATATTCCTTACAGAAGATTTATTTTCGACCCCAGGATTTTTGCCCTTTATCTAAACGAAGCAAACAACCTCCTTGTTTTCCTTTAAAAGAGACCTTGCAGTGAAGCGGTGGGATGTGGGGAAATCGGTATGGTTGGATTCTTAAGACCTGGCTTTGATTCTGACTTGGACTTGACCAGGCCTCTTAACTTCTCTGAATTTGATTATTTATACATTGCAACAACAACAATTGTTGCTAGGCCTACCTACCCAGCTACCCTATGGTGTTGCTGGAATAGCTGCCATATCATATGAGAAGACAGTTTGCAAATTGTAAAGTAGTGTATAAAGGTTATGTATCTGAATTATTTAATGATACTATAAGTATTAGCTTTGAAGGAGGGAAATATGTTTTTCAAGACAAAATTTTTTTAACAGATTTGAGGAAATGGTACCAACATCTAGTTAGAATATAAACTTGGCTTGAGGTGAAATATGCCAAGAGACATGGTGGTGGTGGTGTGCAGTGGGTTATTTCCAACCCATAGTGACCATATCTGACAGAGTAGAGTGCCCCGTCTGGTTTTCTAGGCTATAATCTTTACGGGAGCAGATCTCCAGAACTTCCTCCCAAGGAATGACTGATGAGTTTGAACTGCTACCCCTCTGGCTAATGCTTAGCCATGATGTCACCAGGGATCCTTTGTGCATGGTAGTGGCCCCCCCAATCTGGCGGAACAGCAACATCACTTGGGAAGGGGTGCATAGGAAGCACGGGTTCTTACTGAATCAGAATATATGGAATAGGTGATCCTAAAACAGGTTTATTTATTTATTTATTTTTAGCAAACTCCCTTGAAGCATTGTGAGACAGCTGGCTTAGTAAGCCCTTACTGGAACCACCATCATTGACAATAAGAGTCATAGGAATACAATTGAGACAGTTCTCACAGAGAGTAGAAGTACGGGGAAATGTGGGGGTTGCCTTCCTGGAGGAGGACCATTTGGGGGGGAATTGTGTTGAGAAGCACATGCAACCCCACTCTCAGTTGCCATTGCTTTGGTCCAGCGAACTCCTATGGCTTCACAGGATCTGGTTCAGATGCCACTTTCCCCCCAGTGTCACAGGCTCTTCTGGGCTCTCACAGTGTCCTATAATTACTTTATATCTCTACATATCACACTGATTCATGGTTATATGTTTGCTCATTTTCCTCCTTTCTAGACCATGAGAGTGGAGGAACTATGCTTTATCTGTGCTTGGCTCAGTGCCTGACACACCAGTCACTCAAAAACACTATTGTTGAAGGAATGAAAAGTGAGGGCATTCCAGGAAAGGGCAGGAACTTAAAGTTAGAAAATGAGCTTGAGCTTGACTTGTTTGATTGTATGTGGGTCAAGGAGAAGGGCAAAGATGTAGGGTTGACTTTCATTCCCCAATCAAACACAGGTTCAGCACCTACTGGCAAAAACACACATCATCCTCTCCCTAGTAGAAGAGGTGAGCTGTAAATGAAAATGTATGTGCTAGGCATTGTTGGGAAACTGCAGCTGAAAATAGTATTGGACAGAGCAGCTGCTGGAGCATCCCAGGGTGTGGATAGCACACACTGCGAGGAAGGATCACAGTAAATATAACTGAGGACATGAGGTCAGGACATTCAAGCTAGCCCCTGATTGAGAGTGCGGTAGGAGTCAGTAGGCATCTGAAATCGAGAAAAGGCAGGCATTTCAGCAGTCTTTCCATCTACAATGATCGTTGAAGCTAGAATTTTAAACCCATGATTTAATAACTTATACTTGAGCACCTTCAATGATGGGGAATGTTCTGCCCCCAAGGCAGCCCGTTCTGCTTTGAAGGATTCTGAATGCTAGAGATCTGGTGGTATAGCGATTAGGTGTTGGGTAGGACCAGCTGCTCCTGCTCTGCAGGAAAAAGACAGGGCTTTATACTCCCACAAAGTATTACAGTCTTGGAAACTCACAGGGGGCAGTTCTACCCTGTCCTATGGGGTACTATGAGTCAGCATCAATTCGATGGCAGTGGGTGAGTGAGTGAGTAGTGATGTTAGAACTAAAATTTGTCAGGCATGTCATGATTGTGTTTTGGATGGATATTGATGAGTACGGGGTTGTTGTTCTGATCCACCACCCTTCACATTGGCATCCCTTATCAGCTTTCAATCATTTTTTTCTATTATTAACTACTTAAAGATTAGCAACTCATTGAAAAGGGGCATGTCTATCTCATTCATAATTTTATATCCACATTGCCTGAACAGATTAGAAACCCCCCCAACTATTTAGTGAATTAGTAAATGAATGCCAAGAAAGAAAGAAGAACCTCATTCTCTGAACCCTTCTGCTGCAATGGTAGCTGGGAACGCTGACGAATGGGAAAGTGAAGCCTATGCTGGGAGATGGTTTAAGGCTATGGCAAGGCCTGAGCTCGGAGCTTCAGCAGCCACTTAACTGCCCATTCCTCGTGCCTTGCTCTACAGAGGAAGGATAATCCTCCTAGCCAGATAGAGGATGGCAAGAGGCTCCACAGGGCCAAAGAACATCTTGTGGTGCCATATTCCAGGTCCTTCCGTCTCTTTGTTGTCTTTTAAAGAACGTTATCAAAGGGGTCAACCTTGAGCTGTCTGTTTAATAATGTTCAATAGATAGCTTAATGTGCCAATTGGCTGTGGTGGCAGAAAGAGAGGCAGTAAATGGGAAAACTGAGAACTGGGGTTTTCCAGGGCTGGCTTCTGACTTAACTCACAAACTTGGGCAAGTCAATGCATCTATCTAGAACTAAGTTTACTCATTGAAAAGAACGTAGGTTCTTAAAACTCTGAATGCCCAGAGAGATGATATTGGAGTTGATGGGTCATGGGCATGGGTCTTAGGCCACTCCAGCAATTAGTGATGGCAAGTCAGAATAGAAAAAAAAATTTTTTTTTTCTGAGGTAAGTATGAGGGGCATCAAAAAGTCAGTGGGAAAATTCCATTATCTTTTAATTCCATTTTCCAGAAAGGTTTTTGAAGACCTCATGTAGTGTACTTTGATAATGGCTTCTCTTGAATAATATTTCCCCTCTGGAATTATTATTTGCACTTTTCAATCATTTTTCTATTATTAACTACTTAAACATTAGCAACTTAACTGTAAAATAAAATACAACAAATCACTCAGGCTATTAGCCACATGGCCAAACTCACCGGATATTCTATCAGCCAGTTTTTCCTTCTCTGGGAGCTCTCCGTCTGGACCCCTTGTCTTCCCGGTACCATCTGGAGCAGTGGCTCTTGAGGTTCGTTTCACAGCTGTCATCCGGGGACTTCCCTCCATCTCCCTCCTCGGTTGGACCTCTGGTTTCCTGGATCTCATTTTCCCCTCCCTCTTGATTCATTTGATCAGTTTGGTGGAGAAGATGATACCTCCGTGTGAAGGTGCTTAAGGAAGGTACATATTCTGAGACCGTGCATGCATGAACATGTCTTGTTTCCCCGGGTACACATGTAAATGGCAGTGTGAATCCAGTTAGAAGTCACAGAAGGTGAAACTTCCGTTGCACTGACCTAAGGCTCTGGTGCTGAGATCTCTAAAAACACGAACTCTTAGTCTTTACTATATCAATTTTAAAAATATTTCTTTCTGTAGGCTTTAAAGTATTCTTTTTGTCTTCAGTGTTCTAAAACTTGACCACATAAGTCTTTTTTTCCTATTAAGTTTGCTACACAGTGAGTGGGCACCCACATTTGAAGTCCCAGATCTTTTGTTCTGAACAAAGCAAAACTATTATTTCTAATATAAGTTCCTCCCATCTGCTTTTTTTTTCTTTTCCTGGTTCTAGAATATAGTTGGATCTCCTGGATTGATCTTTAATTGCCTTACTATTTTTTCCTATATTCTATCACTTTGTGATAGGTAGGTTTATTGTGCCAACCTGGCTCATAAGAACATGTGGGATTAATCAGGTCACAGTTTGATTAGAGGACAAAGAGATAAATGGCTTGGCAAGGCCTGCCCCTCTTTCTCTTGCTCTGGTGATCAGACCAGCATGCTGCTACTTTAGCTAGTTCTCTGCCTGAACTTGTGAGCTACACTACCTGTGAGACATCCAAACTGTGAATCTGTTGCTAGAACTTGAGGTTCCTTTGAGACCTGCTTCCCACCACTGCTGGTGTTTATATCACTTGAGCGTGAGGCTGGTGGATCGAGCTACACTACCCGTGGGACATCCAAAGCGTGAATCTGTTGCTAGAACTTGAGGTTCCTTTGAGACCTGCTTCCCAACACTGCTGGTGTTTATATCACTTGAGCTTGAGGCTGATGGATCCTGTCGTCTTGCATTGCTTGAGTTCAATATCCCATCCAGGCCTGCTTCACTAAGCTCCTGAGCTGCTAACTATTGGTGACCTGCCCTGCTGTTTGCTGCCTGTGGGTGGTCTCTGTCTGCATTGCTTGAGGGAAAACTCAGCTGTCTGCTTCCTTGACCTTGGACCAGCAGCCCTCATGAGTTGAAGGACTTCCAGTATATTAACTGTTCCAAGGAAGTGAGTTGAACTGAGCCTTCTGTACTGCTGTGTGAACTAGTTAACTGTTATATTCCTTCGTGCTGTATAAATTTATCCACATATAGATTCATAAGAGTCCTGGTTTTGTTTCTCTAGAGAACCCTGCCTAACACACACTTGTTCTATTTTCTGAGATATGTCCTTGACTTTTTCGTTCAAGCATTCCATTGAATTTATATTTTTATCATGGTTTTGATTTATGAGAACTCTTTTTAAAATATTTAAGTGCTCATTTACAAGTGTTTTTGCAAAAATAGCACCCTGTTCTTTTCCTGGTTATTGAAAGATATCAAATACAGTTTCTATTTTTCCTCTCTCAATTTCCTCTGAGTTGAGTTCCTTTTTTAAATGCTTATTTTGATCTCTGTATTTTATGATGAAGACTCTACACAAATGTTGGCTAATCCTTTGCTGCCCACTCCTGGTTGAGATAGACTTCTAAAGTGTTCGTTGGACGTCTGAAATATCCAAAGGAGTAATTTAATACCTGGTGGGCCCAAGTTGATTTGATAAGGATCAGGACTTTCTATTGGACAACTCTCAAATATTCATGTCTATATATAATTTCAGTGGGCCATTTTATTTCTTTAGTTAAAAATATCTCCAGTGTTTTTTCCAACAAAAGCACACACCTGGTTGACAACATTTCTGCAGTCAAGTGGGAAAAGTGAGTTAGGCAACTTCATCTTACAAATATGTAGAGTCTCACTTAACGAGTGGCCTTCACATGTAGTCTGAGTCATCGGATCGTATTTGTTTCAGAGTTGAAAACCAGAGTTTTCAGAGTAGATCAATGGCTGTGATCTTTCAAAATTAAGTTGCCAGGCCATTCTTCAAAGGGGCCTCTGGGTGCATTTGTGCCACCTCCAGACGACAGACATTTTTGTTGGTGACTGAGCACTTTACCATTTGTGCCGTCTACAGACATTAGACATTTCTGTAATGTCCCTGTTTTTAGTATAAACCTCTTCTGTGTCTGGTAAGCCAGAGTCAGTATCGATTTCTCATATAATAATCTTCTAGTTTCTTGACTGGGTAGCAGTTGTCTGGTTTCAAAGGATGGAGGTGGAGACCTGGGATTAAAATTGCTTGTTATAAAGACTTTCATTCAACCTATTAGCATCACATTGGTGGAATCTGGTGACTCAAAGCACCAGCCTCTCGAGTACTGCAGCCCTGTCTCATTGACATCCTTTCCTATAGGCCCTCATTATTCAGCGTTCTCAGCTCCACTCATGCCTTCTTGTACTTTCCATCTTCCAAAAAACTGTTGACATCTCTCTCTTGCTCTCGTTTATTGACTTTGCAGGTTTATACTTTCAAATTTCTGTAAATATCATTTTAGAAGGATTTAGAGAGAGATAACTGTGCTAAACACATGGCTTCAATCCATCATTTTTAACCCAGATGGACACTTTATTAAAGTGATTTTATTCTGTTATGCTTGAGATACATTTCCTACTGTCACTTCATGACAATCTAACATCATGGTAAAATAGAACAATTGAGCTGGTTCTTCTGGTAGCTAAGTCTCTCTCTCTTTAAATGCAGATTTCTCACTGAAAGGAAAGTGCTGAATTTGAAATAGTCCAATTTACTTGCTCAAGCTGAGGTGCTGAAGTTGGCTGATCTGAGCAAACTTGTGATCCTAGAAATCTCTTGCTGTTCTGCTAGACTATGAATTGGAACTTTTCTTTCACCCACAACGTCCTGCCCTTTTGGGCTAAGCCAACTCTGAATTAGTCTATAAAATATTGCCCTCCCTGACCTTTGCCAGGTTTTCCTGTCAGCCCTGTGGCTAATTACAGAGGATGTGGGAAGGCTGCTCTCCTTCACAAGGAACTGTGTATCAAACATGAGTTTGGAACTGAATTCAGATTGGAACTGAATTCAGATTGGAACTGAATTCAGAGACAGCCTTTGCATAATAGCATAGATAAGCAAAGAATACATGAAACTGAACACACTAGATAGCAGGAAGCAACTCAATGAGCTTTAGCTTCAAGTTACTTATTGCTTGAAACAAGATGCAAAGCTTAGACACATAGGAATCTCTAAGTGGTGCAAATAGCCAACCAGCTCAGCTGCTAATAGAAATGTTGGAGGCTCAAGCCCACCCTGAGCTATTTTGGAAGGAAGTTCTGCCTATCCACAACAGAAACCCAGTCCCTGGGAACCGCATGGCACACAGTTCTATTCTGATACATGTGGGTGGGCAGGAATTGGAGTTGACTTGGCAGCAACTATATTGTAATTGCTAGATGTTGTTTCCTCTTCTGGATTTTACAATTGATAGTACTGTAATGAACTACATTTAATATAATTTCTTTGCACATTTTCGCTCTCTCATTTTATAATCCTTCATATCCATCCATGGAAGAGGCTTTATCCTTCTGTGAAGATTTGCCATCTCAGAAACACACAAGGGCAGTTCTACTTGGTTCTATAGGGTCACTAGGAGTTAGAATCAACTTGATGGCTGTGTGTGTGTGTGTGTGTGTCCGTCCCTAGACTGAAAGTTCTTTGAGGCCCCTCCTGATTAATCTTTATATTCTTAAGACCTGGTGCATTGAAAGATACCCAATAGATACTTACGTAGTATTTATTAAATAAATTCACTTGTATTTTCTCATGTAGAGTGACTCCAGAACATTTTAGATTTACCTGTAAACACCAGAAATATTGCATGATGTTGTACGACTTTATATTTAAGTTAACACACTCATGCACACATACATCAACACGCAGACACATACACACACTATTGTCTCTGGCAGTTAAACAGGTATCTGAACAGAAGTCTAGCACTCAATTACTTTCAACTTCACCTAATGAACCTGAGATCCTGCACCCACAGCCTTTAGGTATCTCAGACGGTCTGGCACTTTGAAGTCTACACTTTGCCCCTCTTTTTCTTCTTAAGAAGGCTGCACATGTTATCCAAGTCTAAAGCACACGTGTGCTGGTTAGGTCAGTTGCCACTGAGGCGATTCTGACTCACGTGTCAGAGAAGAACTGTGCTTCACAGGCGTGCCAGTGGGAGCTCTCTCTGAGAGTAGAGCCCTTTCTTCTGAGAGACTCTGTGTGGACTCAAACCACCCATGTTTCAGTAGCAACTGAACACACTAATTGTTTACCACTCAGGCGAGCCTTACACAAGAATCTAGGCCCGAGCCAATGTCATGGAATTGCAGATGTGGGAGAGCAGACTCCGAATGCACGTTAGAGGGTCATTGCATCCAGCTCTTGCCTCACTATAAACATTCCTTCAAACCGGCCACTGTTGCGATATTTTGCTGGTGACCTTTCTTCTGATGGAACTCTATTCCATAAATAAATTCTGGGATGTGTCCTGGACACCAGGAACACAGATGAATGACCTACTGTACGCCTCCTTTTCTTAAGAATTTTGAAACTTAGAGATCTTCATAGGGACAAATCGACTACGTGAGATCTTTGGTTTGCGAAAGGCCGAGCTCATCTGCAGGCTACAGAGGAGTGGACAGACGTTTCTGAGGAGCTCAGAGGAGGCTTCCAGAGCCTAAACCTGCCTAGCCACAACTTTGCCCTATTACCTTTTGATTTGGGCCTTGTTGCAAAACCAGGGCTTCAAGCCAGCTCTTCCAGGTTCAGTCATGACCAGGAAGGTGAAACTGGGAGGCGCTTAAAGCTGTGCCAGCTTCGAACATCATCTCCCTTTTAGGAATCACAGCTCACTGTGTTGCATAGCCCCCAAATATCTTGATGTGGAGACTTGGGGACAACCATGGTGGCCAACGGCACCCTGTTGAATGTGTGTCACTCTTCACAATCTTGGCAAACACCCAATCTTCTGCAATAGGCTCTTCAATGGGCCCACTGCACTTCTCCTGAGTCTCCTGTTGCAGGTTAACATCTTCTGTTCCGGTTGCTGCTCTGTTTGGCTCACATTATGCAAATGCAGCTCTCTTCAGAGTTTTCTCGTCATCCGTGAATGAATTGCCTCCAAACTGCTCAAACCCCTTTGCAAAACTGGACAGAACTTTCTCAATGATCATAGCCCTCCAGGTACCTAAAGGAATGATCATGTCCCCTCTGGGTCTCCTCTTCTCTGGGCTACACATTTCAGAGTCTTTAATGCTTTCTATGACTTCTTATCTGCTTGGTTTCAGGTTGCATGAGCGTCTGAGTCATTCTCTCTTGGGTATGTTCCCAATCACTGAAGCCTGGTGTCATTGGTGCATTCCTGACGGCAGACCCACTTATCCACCGCCGTATCCGCAGTCATTGGATTGATTCTGACTTATAGCAACCTTCTAGGCCAAGTAGAACTGCCCCATAGGCTTTCAGAGGCTGTACATCTTTATGGAAGTAGAAAGCCTCATCTTCTCGCACAGAGTGACCGGTGGGTTTGAACTCCTGATGTTTCTGTTAGCAGCCCAAGACATAATCCCCTGCTCCAGCAGGGTGTAGAGGCCTATTCATTTTCTTCATCTCTATGGACTACAGTTTCTTTGAATGCAGACTGCCAATGAATTTGGTTATTTTTGAGAGCCACAGTACACTATTGATTTGAGCTGAACTTACAGGCCATAAACCGTTACCCTTATGAACTGCTGTTGAGTTCTTAAACATAAGTACAGGATTTTACATTTGCTTTCTTAACTTCTATCTTGCTAGATACACTTATCTCTCAATCCCAGCCTGTTAGAATGCTTTTTCCACACTAAATCAGCCATCCATCGTATTGATTATCTTGCTCAGCACTGTTTTATATTGCACAGATTTCCTTAAGGGTCAGGCAGGACAGACACACTTACGTCGAAGGACAACCCTTTTCTAAATCCTACTGTTGTTGTTAGGGACCATTGAGTTTGTTCCAATTCCCGGCAACACTGTGTTCACCAGAATGAAGCACTGCCTGGTCCCGTGCTCTCCTCACACGCGTTGCTGTATTTGAACCCACTGGGACAGACACTAGGTCAGTCCACCTTGTTGAGGGTCTTCCTCTTGATCACTGACTCCACCAAACACTGCGCTCTTCTCCAGGGACTGGTTTCTTCTGATAACGTGTCCAAAGTATATGTGATGAAGACCATTCTGGCATCCAACCATCCAACCATCCAACATCATAATTCAAAGGCATCAATTCTCTGATTTCCTTTTTTAAAAATCCAGCTTTACGTGCATATTGAGGCAATGGAACATACTATGGCTTGGGTCAGGTGAACCTTAATCCACAAAATACAATTTTTTTTAACACTTTAAAGAGATATTTTGCAGCAGGTTTGTCCTGTCATTTGATTTCTTCACTGCGACGTCACACGCATTGACTGTGGATCCAATAAAATCCTTGACAGTGTCTACATTTTCCTGCATAGTTCATGATGTGGCTTACTGGCCCAGTTCTGAGAGTTCTGTTTTCTTTATGTTGAAGTGTAATCCACACTGAGAGCTGTCGGTCTCTGTCAGCATCAAGTCCTCTTCAATTTTAGTCATCAAGATTGTGTCAGCTGTATATTGCAGGGTGTTCAGGAGTCTTCTGTCCACCGGAATGCCTTGTTCTTCTTCATATAATCCAGATTATTGGATTATTTACCCTAATTCCTAGTGGTTAATAAATCCTAAATTTTGTTTCTTATTATGTTACATGTCTGTCGTGGATTGGCTGGGATTCTGCTGAATCGTGGCTTCACAATGAGGACCAGCCAGAGAGAAGCCCCGTTTTGAATGTTGCTGGCGGACAGAGCAGAAGGAGGGACACTCTGGAAGTCTTCCCCAGTAAACAGATGCTCCAGACGGGAAGGAAGAACACGCTTGGCTCTGGGTCATCAGTTCGAGTTAGTTTCACTCACCCCATGGGGGTCAGAAATTGCAATGCACGTGCTTTGAGATAGTTTGTGAACAAGGTCAAGGGCAATTACAGAATCATTTTTATGTTCTTCACATAATAATTACTGAAACTATTGACAAAGAAAAGACCTAAATAATATTCCTAGGTTATCCTCCTAGAGACTTCCTTGAAGATGGTATGGATACATTAATCAGTATACTCAGCACATTTGGGGTACAATTCCAGTGAATATACTATTTCCTGGATCATATTTTCCCTTCACATTTAAGTTATGAAAGATAAAGGCAAAGTGCTTGCTCGAGTTTATCTGCAGCAAGAGGATGTGCAGGAGTGAGAGAAAGCTGTGACTGTTGGAAATGGCAATCGGTGCCTTTGTTCTAGCCTTGTGACCACTTGCGAATGATTACATTGGTTGGGTCTCAGGTTTATTTTATTTTCCAAAGCTTAAAACTCAGTTAAATTGACTTAAAAAACTTCTATCTATAAAATCTTAAAAAAACATAGCTTGCTCTTTCGATTCAATATTCTTCATAAAAGTAATAAGGTAGAGTTTCGTGTAACTTGGATGCAATCCTTACACATGACAGTGACCATTGTATCCAATCCATGGTTCTCAGATTCCAGAGGCAAATGGAGATTCCAGAGGCCAATCGCAAGGTGGTTAGGATTAAGACACAGCGCCAAGGGGAGCTCTGAGGTAGGGCACACATGTAGGGTGAACACACACAGGGAGGAAAATGGACGATGGTCTCTGCAGAGCCTCATGGACTTCTGAGCAGCGCATCCCCACAGGCCCTTGCAGATACCGTCGGTTACATTGCTGCCCTCACTTCTTTGTTGCCTTTCCCCTAGTCTTCTTTGACAACAGTTTGGACTTTATGATTTGGTTTGACCAGTAAGTGTGGATAGAAGTCATGTCTGACGAACAGAAGTACTGGGTGCCAACACAGGCTTCCGAATCGCATGTGACCCCCCACTGCAGAAGAATGGCAAGGCCCAGACAGGTCTTCCCCATGCGTCTGGCTCCTGGAGAGGAGAAGACCTAGGGAGCAGAACAACAGGCAACTTCCATGTGATGTGACTGAGAAATAATATACTTGGTATAAGCCACCGAGCTACGTAGCATTGTTTGTTACCACATAAGTACGTAGTGAAAACCGATTGAGGTATTCGGGGGCTAACCCTGGGGACTCCAGATCAAACACCACTAAAACAAATCCCAAGAGAAGGGGCATTTGAAAAGTTACTGGGATTGTCAGATACAGTGGAGAAATCAAGCAATACATTAACTGAGAACATGAGGAGCCATTTGGTTTGAGGTCAGAGAATGCAAGGGGAAGTGTTTGTACATGGTAAAGAGCAATACAATAATGCTGCTGTTATTAAAACACCATTCGATTTTAGCAAATAAACCTAGCGCTAGCTACAGAGATGGTAATGCTTGTGAAATAGCCAGGCAATCACCATTCCAAGAGGTCAAGAAGCAAGTTCTGATTAGGGACTGTGGAAGAATTTCTCTCCTAGAGATAGCTTTCTTTATGTAAGCCTTTGTGTTCCTGTTTAAAGACGTAGGATATCTTGATGCCAGATGAGCTGGAAGCTGGCTGCTTTATCACAGATAGGAGTACTGAATCCTTGCTCTTAATAAACAGCCCTGTCATACAAAGACACTTTCTTGTTTGTGTCGGGGGAAGACAGACAGAGGTGCACCATGCAGAATTCAAGCACCAGCTTCTTGATTGCAAACTACTCACTGGAACAGAGGTAGAAAGGGACTGTAGGGGGGAGACCTGGCTTTCCCTTTTTGATAATAATGCAGGATGGTATAATGTGTTGGGCCAATTGTCTTGGTATCATCCTTCCATGAAAAATAATGTTTAAAAAAGCTTCTCAGCTTTCATCACCAATTTATTATATTCCTCTATGTAATGGGTGTCATGCATTTGGATAGCATTAATTTTCACTCTGTAGGCAAGATTTGTTGGTCATCACCAACAGCAACATCTAAGAGGCCAAAAGTCACAGAAATTTAAAAATGGGAGTGGGGAGAATAGGTATCTTAATAAACATGGAGGAAGAAATAGAGTAATTCAGGATGGTAGGAGGGATTTAAGGGACCCCAGTGGTAGTGTGAGTTAGGTATTGGGATGCTAATTGCAAGGTCATCAGTTCAAACCCACCATCCACTACAAGGGAGAAAGATAAGGCTATCTGCCCTTATAAAAAGGGAGCCCTGGGTGTGTTGGTTACTCAGACTGCTAACTGTAAGGTCAACAGTTCAAAACCACCAGTTTCCTCTAACTCTGTAAAGAGCTTAGTCTTGGAAACCCACAGAAGCAGTTCTACCCTGTCCTATATGGTCTCTATGAATTGGAATCAACTTGATGGTAGTGAGAGTGAGCTCTTGTAAAGATTTATAGTCTCAGAAACCCGATGGAGCAACCCTACTCTGTCCTATAGGGTCACTATTAGTAAGAATCACGTCTTGTGCTCAGATTTCTCATCTGCTTTCAGGGCAAACTCTTGCCTGACGTCCAAAGTGAAGGCCAGCAGTTCTGCCTCAGCCTTTTCGTATTCACAGTGTGTGATTTTCCACTTAGTACCAGGAATGGGTTCTGATGGGTGACTGCTTTGTCGTCTCCACTGTCCTGTATCTTCTCCACCTGCACAAGGGCAGGGACCACCCAGTATGCAACATGGTCTCCTCTGTGCTTGGCCCATTTGGACGTTGAATGAGCCATTGTACGTTTGTTTGGTGTTCTGCCTGTCTCCCTGGTTCATACAGAGGAATTACCTCCCATCTCTTCCCCAGTCTTCCTTCTACCTTCAGAGACCCTCAGGGTTTCAAGGGAGGAATGGTCACCCCTTTTAAGAAAGCAAGCCGGATAGAGGACCAGAGAAGTTTTCACAGAAACTATGGACCTGCTGTCTTCAAGGAGGAAGAGTGTGTATCAAGAGAACGAGGAAATAGGAAGTCATATCTAAAGGTATAGAGGCATGAATGGAATGAAACAAATAATAATTGTCTAGCATTTGAGTGCATATCTGTGATACTCTTATTGAGTGTTTATGTGCAGTATCTCTAAATCTCATAACAGAATTATGTTGTTATCCCACTTTTCTATTAAAAAAAGAAGAAGAACATTCTTTTAAGCAGCAAATTGTGGCTCAGAGAGCTGAGTGCTCTGCCCAGGGCCTGGAGGCTCTTGAGGGGCAGAGCTTAAAAGCCTGTGTTCTCTTCAGCCCTGGGGGTTGTACATGTAGCTTGGAACTGCTCAGCATTTCATATTCATCAGTTGTAATATTTGCTTGCTTGACTCTATAAATGCTTACGTTTTCTTCCAACTTTGAAATTTGTGTTTGCTGAGCTCTCTTCTCAGAAAACAATGCATAGTCGTTAAGATGGGTGACCCCAAAGATAGAGAGTCTGGGGTCAGGTCTCAGATGAGACACCTATGTCAGGTATATCCTGGGGTAGACTATGAGTCTCCTTTTGTTTCCATTTCCTCACCTGTAGATGGGCTGATAACAATAATACTCTTGTGTTATGTTAAGGGTGCCAGGGTTTCACATATTACACTGAACATTTTGCATGTATTCATTCACTATAGCCCATTATTTCTATGAGGTAGACACTATTATTATAAACTCATTGCCATCAGGTCAGTTTAGATTCAACCCTCTGCAGCAGCTGTTCTCAACCTGTGGGTCACGACCCCTTTGAGAGTCAAATGACCCTTTCACAGGGGTCACCCGATTCATAATAGTAGCAAAATTACAGTTATGAAATAGCAACTACAATAATTTTATGGTTAGGGGGATCACCACTACATGTGAACTGTATTAAAGGGTGGCAGCCTGAGGAAGGTTGAGAAGCACTGCTCTACAGGGTAGTAATAGACAACCTCGTCTTTCTGCTGAGGAGTGGCTGGTTGGTTTGAACTGCTGACCTTGCAGTTAGCAGCTGAGTGCCTAACCCACAGCGCTACCACAGTTCCTTACTGTTATCACATGCATGTTAAATATGAGGAAACTAAAGGCTACAGAGATGATAAGTCAGTGCTTCAGACCATCAAAAAAAAAAAAGAGAGAACCCACAAAAATCCCAAACAAATAAACTTGCTGACTCATGGTGACCACTTGTGTGGTTCCAAAACTGTAAATGTTTTTGGAAGTAGAATGCCCAGTCTTTCACTTGTGGAGCTGCTGTTAGTTTTGAACTGCCAACCATGCAGATCACAGCCCAATGTGTAACCGTGCACAGGCCATATATGTTAAAGCAGGGACCTGAACTCGCCCTATGGATTGCCAGAAAGCAAACTCCTGACTGGTAGTTCCTTCCCATATATGCCTAAATTCAATGCAATTTGAGATTAACAAGTAAACCTTATCTGAGGCTTCACAAGAAAGAAGCATCACCCAGTTTCGACAAGTCGGAGCCAGGGAGTGGAGCACCCCAGCAGAAAGGACAAGTAGACTGCCTTAGAACTCGGCATCTGGAAGAGGGCAGGGAGACACGAAGCCCGCTTCTATACAGGAGTTGACTCTCCAGTGGGCTGTCCTTGTGTTGAAGCGATGAGCACCGAGTTGGGGTTTGCACCTTCAGACCACGGTGTTTTAGGATTCTAATGGCTTGGTGGCAGTGGAGGGCGACCCCAGTCATATGATGTCTGAATTTTCTAGTGCTGCTGTCACAGGTAAGTGGAATGCCACAAGTTGATGTCTTTAAAGAACAAAAGTTTGCGTTCTCGTCGTCTATGTGATGGTGGCTAGGTGCCAATGTGTAAGCTCTGATTCACAGCGACCCTACGTGTCACAGCACGAAACACTGTCTGGCCCCGGGCCAGTCTCACATGCTTATTCTGGATCCCATTGCTGGAGCCACCGTGTCCATCATCGGATGGAAGGTCTTCCTCTTTTTCCTCAGCCCTGGAGTTGGTCAGGGCTTACGTCTGTTTCCAGGGACTGGCTTCTCGTGTTAACATGTCCACAGTATGAGACAAACTCTCACTAGGCTTGCCCCTAAGGGGCCTTCTGGCTGCCCTTCCTTCAAGAGAGATTTGTCTGTTCTTCTGGCAGTTGATGGTCCTTCCGGTATTCTTAGCCAACACCATTATCCCAAGGCATCACTTATTCTTCTGTCCCCTTTATTCGTGGTCCATGCCTACAAACTCGAGAGAGGTGAAAATACCATGGTTTGGGTCAAGTACACTTTAATTCTCAAAGTGACCTCTTTGTTAACTGAGTTCTGATGCCGCAGATTTTTTCCAACGTTATTCAATGTTTGATTTCTGGACCGTTGCTGCCATGAGTGTTGATTGTGGATTCAAATCAGAGGAAATCCTTAGAAACTTCAATCTTGCCCCTGCTTATCAGGATGTTGTCTGTTGATCTAATTGTGTAGTTGTCATCCATGCTGAAGGCTACAGTTTTTGATCTTCATCAGTAATACTTCAAGTCCCCTTGGCTTTCAGTGAGCACATCTCAGATGGTTAATGGGCTCTCCCCGAACCCCAATGCTGCATTCTTCTTCACATGGTGCAGCTTCTCTTTTGGATTACTTGCTCTGCATACAGATGAGTAAGTATGGTGAAAAGACACAAGCCATAAAGCTGACCTTTCCTGATTTTAAACCATGCGCTATCCCCTTGCTCTGTTCAAATGACTGCCTCTGGATCTGTGTTTAGTTTCCTCATGAGTACAATGAAGTGTTCTGGAATTCCTATTCTTCACAATGTTATCCATAGTCTGCTAAGATCCACACAGTTTAATACCTTTGGATAGTTAATAAAACACAAGGAAACTTCTTCCTGAAAGTTTCTGCTTTCACTCAGAGGCCATCTGACATCAGCAATGATATCAATTCCAAGTCCACTTTTGAATGTGGTTTAAATTTCTGACAGTTCCCTGTCGAAGTACCCTTGCAACCATTTTTTTTAACTTGCACGTGATCTTACTAATATTGTTTATAGTTTATGAGAGGCCAGAAATCCTGATTCAGGGGAGGGGTGATAGGGGAAGGTTTTCTCTCTGTTGGCTCCTCAACGTTTGTAATCTTGGTTTTCCTAGGTTCTTTGACAATCTTCCTGCGACTCCTCTCTTCTCATTCGTACGTTCTTTGTACTCTGCTCCCAACCTACACTCTCTTTGAGTTACCATAGGCCATCCTTTTGCTGTGCATCTTCTTGTTAGTAATGTGTACTACTTACAATGTTGGAGTGACTTGTATATGTTATCATTCTCATGCTAACCCCCAAAGACAAATAAAAATAAGGTTTATAAGGATACTGATGATAACAAGCAATAATAATGAAGGCAACAATAAAAATGGGATATTATAACTGATTTACTATACAGGCACTGCAGTGCAACTTTGGCATAAGTTGGGGACTGTATGTAACTCAGAAAGGATTGGGTGTAGGGCACACCCTGCACTGATACGATCTCATTAACATAACAAAGAAAACTCTATTTCCCGAAGAGGTTTTACATCCACAGATAAAAAGGGCTAGGATTCCAACATCTATTTTGGGGGACACAATTCAATTCCCTGACATGGTGGTTGAGAGCAAGTACTTGAAAGGAGACAGCCTGGCTTAGCACAATGCCTGGCACGTGGGAAACACTGAGTCAATGACAGCTATCTGCATCATCATCATCTGTACATATTTTAAATATTCAGCAAAACTGTGAATCCATAATGACAAGGACACCGGTGACTATACACGTTCAGGGAGCTCAAGTCCTGCAGAGTCAGGAACCCCAGCCCAAGAGTCCAGTACTGTCTCTCAGCGAACTGCTCCCTTCTCCCC
>NW_022105611.1:6093644-6108941 GCF_000313985.2 Echinops telfairi | reverse complement strand
TGTCCTGATAAGGGGAAGAGTGTTTTTCAGTACTGTTGCTTCAGGATTTGAGCCAGGATGGGGCCTGTGAGTGTATCATCTTGTTTTGGCAGACTTGCTTTATATTCAGTCAGGAACGCTGGGGGCTGGGGCTGGGTGAGCCCTGCCCAGAGAGATATGCTCCTTGGAATGCTGGAAGCAGGGGCTGCAAAGTCCAACAGGTCATCCGTCTATCTGAGAGGCTGGGGGAAGGGGTTGCCTGGTCCCGACCCGGCCCAAACAATAATTCTCTACCTTCCTGACTGCTTCAGCATGGACTTCAAGCTCCAGCACTGGAGAAATGAAGAAGACAACCTTGCGATTGCTCTATCAGTTCCCACAACTGTGTAAAATCATTGTATTTTCTACAGAGTGGCTTTTGTATTGCTCATTATTGTGGTGTGAAAATACTTGTAAATTGACTATACAGTGCAGGGCCTGGCCTAAAAAAAGCAGTATTTCATAAACAAAAATCAGTTGCTGATGAGCCAATTCCGATTCACGGTGACCCAGGTTTGTTAGAATAGAATTGTACTTCATAGGGTGTTCAAAGACTGACCTTTCATAGCTAGATTTTCCAAGGATCCTTTGGGTGGACTTGAATTTTCACCCTTTAAGTTAGTTTAACTATGCCTACTGCCCAAGGATTCCAACTGTTTGATAAACATCTCCATTTCACTCTCACAAGGAGGACACTGTTTGATTAGCAAAAATCTAATCCCAGCCCCTAACACAGAACCTGGCACATAGCAGATGCTAAATACCAACTTGTTGAATGTTTTTCATCGCGAGAGAGGAATGGGACTATATCTGGAAGTTCACGGGGGTTGAGGGGGAGGTGGTAGAATCAGTTGAGTAATAAGCAATCTATATTTAAGAATACCATTTTAAAGAAATTCAGTTTATTGCTTCAAGTTTATAAAATGATCACCTAAGGCAACATCATGCACTCTATATTTAAACAGTTGCCAAGTCTATTTCTTGAGATCAGTTTACATGAACATTTAGATGATACCTCATAAGTGCACTTAAATAAAAATAGCTGCTTCTCTGGTATTTGAGAATAAACGATTTTCTTAAGAGTTTTGCACAGTCTGACAAGCTTCTTCCATCCTTTCTCTGATCTGATTTCCTGGGGCTGCTGAGTTAGGGTTGATGTACGTTCACCTTTGCAGCCACGCGGCGCCTGGCCATTCCGTTGCTCCTGCCCTCAGTCTAGACGGCACTGTCTCTGAAAGATTGACTATGATTGTTCTGGTGATTTAATGCCGCATTAAAAATAACAACACCTCAGACAGCACTCAGCATGTATTCTGCTCATGAATCTGCAATTTGGCCAGGGGTGGGAAAGGAGGATTTGCATTTGCTGCATGACAGGGTGGACCTCAGCTGGGATGAGTCCCAGAACTGAGCCTGGCCTGGCTGAGGGCAGGGCAGGCACCGATCTCACTCTGTAGTCACAGAATTTCTCCTGTGGCCTTTCCAGCACGGTGGTCTCAGAATAGCTGGACTTCAGATCAGGCTTCTGAGGGCTTGACCAAGAGATGTTTGAAGAGGACTGCATGTTTCTTTGGACCTTGCCAACACAGGCTCAGCTCCTTATTCCCTCTCATTCTATTGGTCACACTGAGAGGGCCCTGGACAAAGCAACATGGACCCTTCCTGAAAAGGAGCTGGCAGAGAACCAGAGTACCTTACTGAGCAGTGACGAGGGCCAGGAAAAAAAATGCTTAATACCCGATTGTATGGTAACAACAATTGAAATCCATTGACTCAGAAACATAGCCTCATTAACTTGTATAAGAACAAATCTGTCAAAAAAGAAGAACACATCTGTCAACCATAGGTTACACATGGCTTTCCCTGGTTCTCCAGCTCACAGTTTAACAGGTAGGCACATGATTTTCCATACATGTCCTCACCGAAAACCAAATTCTCGGCTATTGAGTCAATTCTAACTCATGATGCCCCTATAGTAAGGTGACCAGATTTTAACATTGGTAAAGTGGGACAACATTGATAAAACTCATATCTTGACAAAATAGCCACATGGCAGCCGAACACTGTAGCTTGTCGTGCATTCTTTCCAAAAATTGGGACTTTTAAAAATGCCACAGGACGTGGGACAAATTGCTAAAAATTGGGATTGTCCCGCCAAAAGCAGGACATCTGGTCACCTTACCCTATAGGGCAGTGTAGAACTGCCCCATGGGTATCTCTTTACGGAAGCAGAAAGTCTCACCTTTCTACCCAAGAGCAGGTGGGGCTCCCAGACTCAAAGGAAAGAAAGGAGCCTCCATCTCCCCATAGGAGGAATAGTAAATGATTTGTGGCCTTCTTTCACCTGCTACAAGGAGCCCTGGTGGTATAGTGGGTAAGCACTCGGCTCGCAAATGAAAAGTTGGTGATCTGAAACCAGCTCCGAGGGAGAAAGATCTGGCTGAGTGTTGAGGTAAAGATCGACAGCCCCGGAGTCCTCTGGGGGTCGTTCCACTCCATCGTATAGGGCCTCGGTGAGTCAGGATCCAGTTGGTGTCACTGGATTTGGTTTGGTTTGGCTTAATCTACCACACCAATTTTTGATGGCTAACCACTAATTTCTTTCCTCTTATTTATCATTCTGTCACATGCCTACTTGTTGAGAGTCTGCATCCACCAATGCTTCTGTTTCCTTCAACGGTGTCCGTTTTCTCCTCCTTTTACCTCTTCCTCTCCCAGGAAAGCTTTGGGTTCACAACTTTACCACTCTCACCGTGCTTCTCTTGTGAGCTCTTTGTCTGCCAGGTCATCAATTGGACCCCACCAGCCTCTCAGAGGTGGCAAGGTGAGCTGTCTCCTCCCATAAAAATGTACGGCCTCAGACGTCCTGGGGAGCAGTTCTGGTCAGTTCCGTAGGCTCGCCAGGATTTGGAAATACTCTTTAGCAGATGCTTTTTGGTCCCACGCTTTTAGCAAAATCTCCACCCTGAAGCAATCCATCCAATAGCTAGCTCTTTTTCTCCTAGATTGTTGACAGTTCCAGAAAAAAAATTCATGCATTGGTGGTTTGGGGAATTCCGGATTCTCCCCAGGACCACTTCTGCCTCCTCTGTCTCCCCTTCACATAGCAAGAATACAACATCTTCCTTCTTCAGACACCACCCCTCTCTACCTTACCATTTCTTGATTCTCACCAGATAACTTTATGCCTACTACACAGGGCAAAATCAGGGCTGTCTCTCCGTTCTGGACCTCTGATTCCTTAAGACAAGTGCATCTCTGACATTGCCTTAGGGAAAGAAAGACAAGTGGTCCTTCCTCCTGTCTAAGGCTAATAGCCCACCTCTTAGTGATCTGGCTCCAACCCCTTCTCCATTCTTAGGCATTTTGCTCCATCACTAATTCCTTATCTTTTCTACATCTGTAGTGCATTTCTAAGGAGTCCTGGTGACATAATAGGCTATTTGTGGGGCTGTTAACTGCAAAGTCAGCAGCTCAAAATATGAGGTTGATGTTCCTGTAAAGATTTGAACCATACATATATGGTTTCTATGAGTCAGATTAACTGGTTGGTAGTAGGTAATGTCTTATTAATTAAACTATTAGTAATTTTTTCTATTAGTAAGGAACTTCAGTAAGAGAAGTGATTATTACTGGTTGACTGTTGACAGCGTGTCAATTTTTTTCTAAGCATGTCACATCTCATTATGTATAGTATATCCACCCTGTGTGTGATATTGCCGGTTTCTCCATTTTGGTTGTTCTTGGTGCCATCAAGTCAGTTCTGACACAGAGTGACTCTGTGTACCACCGCGCAGAACCCTGGCCAGTCCTGCACCATCATGACAGTCATCGCTGTATTGGCATGCACTCTGGCAGCCATGGTGTCATTTCATCTCATTGAAGGTCTCTCTTTCTTTCACAGACCCTCCACTTTGCCAACCATGATGTCCTTCTCCAGGTACCGATCTCTCCTGATAACAGGTCCACAGCAGGAAGAAAAAGTCTCTTGAACCTCACATTCTGGTTCTATCCTATAGGTGAGCAACATGTGATCCCAAGAAGTTAGGGAATCTAACGTAATCGATCATTTTAACCAACTCTTCTCCATCTGCTGGGCTTCTCCCTTAGAGTTCTTGTTTTCCAGCCTTCTGTACATGTCCAAGTTACTGCACAGTCACAGAGCGGAACTGCCCATGAGGTTTCCAAAGCTATAATCTTTAGGAAAGCAGACAATCACGTCTTTCTTTCAACTACCAACCTTACAGTCAGCGCCCATTCGCTCAATGATGGTGCCCCTCGGGCCTATTTAGTCCAACAGACACCATCAATTGATAAATCATGGTAGGGCCTCATCAAGCACAGAGTTCTGAGCTCAGCTTTGAACATAAACAGATGAAGAAAACCCAAGCCCGTTCTTTAGGAACTTCATGTTTGGGAGAGAATGCCTTCTCCTACAGTCTAGAGTCCTTAGAAGGGGGAGGAGTGCCTACCTATGGTTGCCAGATCAGAGATGAGTCCAGCAAGAGGTGACCAGAGCAGAGCTGTCAGGACAGTGGTGGGTTATCTGGGTCTTAAAAGGAGGATGCTTTAGGTGGAAGGGGTGACATGTCAGAGAGGGTGAATGTCTGGGGGCTTGCAAATTGCTTCTTTTGCACCAGCCTTCCAAGATGGGGCACATTTTGAAAGAATTGGAATTGGAGAAAAAAGACAGAAGCCAGATAATGAAGAGCCTTTGGATTTTATAGGAAATAGTGAGATACTAAGGGGGAAGGAGTTTGATAATGTAGACATAGTTCACTTTTAGATAGCCTATTCGAGAAGGACAGGAGATCTGGTGGGTTGAGCAAAGGGCTGATAAAGCAAAGTCACCAGTTAAAACTCACCAGTCTCTCCACGGGATGAAGAGGAGGTTGTCTGCAGTTGTAAAGATTTACAGCCTTGGAAACCCTAAGGAGAAGTACTACTATATATCCTATGTTGTCTTTAGGCGCCATCGAGATGGCTCTGACCCATAGTGACACTATGCACAGCAGAGCAAAGCACTGTACCGTCCTGCACGCTCGTTACAACCCTTCCTATGCACGAGCCCTTCGAATGCAGCCACTGTGTCAATTCTTCTCATTGTTCCTTGCCGCCCCTCCACTTGACCAAGCATGATGCCCTCTGCCAGGAACTGGTATCTCCCACCATTATGTCCAAAATACGTAAGATGATATCTTGCCATCCTTACCTCTAAGGAGCACTCTGACCTTACTTCTTCCAACACAGATCAGTTTGTCCTTGTTTTGTTTTTGTTTTTTGCATGTCAGTTTGTCCTTTAGGCATCCGTAGCACTTTCATTATTCCTCTCCAGCACCACCATTCAAATGCTTCTAGTCTTCTATGGTCTTCCTTGTTCAGTATTCCACTTTCACATGCATATGATGCAGTGAATACCATGGCTTGGGTCAGGATCACTTTAGCCTCAAAGCAACACCCTTGCTCTTCAAAACTCTAAAAAGATCTTCTGCACCAGATTAACCTAATGCATGGTCTTTTAACCTCTTAACTGCTGCTTCCATAGTATGGATGATGGATCCAAGCAAGACAAAATCCTCATTAAGTGCAACCTTTTCTCCATTTAACACGATGTTACCTATTGGTCCAATTGTAAGGATTTGGGTCTTCCTTAAATTGAGTTGTAATTGATAACTGAAGCCTACAATCCTCGATCTTCATCAGCAAGTACTTCAACTCCTCATTTTCAGCAAGCAAGATTGTGTCATTTGTATACTGCAGGTCGTAAATAAGCCTTCCTCCAGTCCCAAATGAGCAAAGCATTATGAAATATTCTGGAACACCAATTCTTCCTCACGGCTGCTCATCGTTTGTTACAATCCACACAGTCAAATGCATTGCAGGGTCAAGGAAACACAAGGAAGCATCTTTCTGGCATTCTCTTCCTTTAGCTAAGATCCAGCGACCTCAGCAATGACATCCCCAGTCCAGGTCCTCTTCGGAACCCAGCCCAGCCTTCTGGCAGCTCCCTGTCATGTGCTGCTGCAACCCTTGTTAGATGATTTTAAGCAAAATGTTACTTGTGTGCAATATCAGTGATATCATTCTATAGTTTGAGCATTCTGTTGGGTCATCTTTCTTTGGAATGGGCACAAATATTGATCTCGCCCTGCCAGGTGGCCAGGAAACCATCTTCCAAATTTCCTGGCATAGAGGAGTGAGTGCTTCCAATGCTTGTTCATCTTTCTGAAACATTTCAGTGGGTATTCCATCCGTTCCTGGAGCCCTGTTTTTCCCTAATGTATTCCGTGCAGCTTGAACTTCTTCCTTCAGCACCATTGGCTCTTGCTCATATGCCACCTCCTGAAATGGTGGACTGTCTACTAGTTCCTATTGACCCAGTGACTGTGTATTCTTTCCATCTTCTTTTGACACTTGCTGCATCATTCAATATTTTGCCCATAGAACCTTTCAGAATTGCAATTCGAGACTTGAATTTTCTCTTGCGTTCTTTCAGTTTCAGATATGCTGAGCATGTTCTTTCTTTTGGTTTTCTAGTTCCAGGTCATCAGACATATCATTACAAGAATTGACTTATCTTCTTGAGCTGCCCTTTGGAATTTTCTTTTCGGCTCCTTGCCTTCATCCTTTCTTCCCTGCAACAGCTGCTCTATGATGAAGAACAAGTTCAGGGTCTCTTCTGACATCCAGTTGGATGATTTCTTCTTTCCTGGCTCTTTAAATGACCCTTTGCTTTCCTCCTGAAGAATGGTCTCCATGTCCTCTCCCAGTTCATCAGGTCTCCTATCATTTGTCTTCAATGTGGTACCTCTGTTCTTGAGATGAAATTCAGGTGGGATAGACTCAAATTGCATTTTGACTCCGGTTGATTGGTTTTATTTTCTTCATCTTTAACCTGAACTTACTTATGAACAATTGATGATTGTTTCGCACTCGGCCCCTGGTCTGGTTTTAGCTGCTGCTATTGATTTTCTCCATCATGTCTTCCCACAGATGTAGTCAGTTATTTCTGCGCATTCCATCTGGGGCGGTCCATGTCTATGCAGTAGAACCCGGTCCTCGACCGCATCCGTCCTCGACAGAATCGGATTGCAACGCGGAATGTCAAGAAAACTTTGCATCGCAGCTGGGACTAAACTTCGGAATCCGACCCGACGCACGTGATTGTTGTTAACAAAAGCAGTTCGTGTTTCCGTCACTCCGCGTTAGTTGGCGTTGTTAGTATGCGTTGTTTAAACCTTTTGCGGTTGTGCTCCAAGCATTTTGATGTAATTTTCTCAGTTTTTGTGGTTTTTTGTACTGTTTTTAGATTTAAAAAACCATGGGTCCTAAGAAAGAGTTTTTTGAAAAGAATCATCAAGATAAGGAACTGGTTAACCTTGTTATCGATATTGTTGATGATAATGTAGTAAACCCTTTTAGAAAACAGTTAAGGAAACGCCAACAGCAGACCACATTAGAGAGTTGTTTTTTTAAAAGAGAAAGCCAGCCAGGTCCTAGTGCAAAAAGGCAAAGAAGGAAAAAAACTCCTGAAAAGCAGCTGCCAGTTGATGTTATGGACGGGGATTCCCCTTCCCAACACTGACTCTCTCTCCCTCCCTCCTCTCGACATCCACGTCCGCAGACCCAGATCCTCATCGGTCTCAAGGTATGTGCCATACTGTAGTTGTTAAACACATTTTTAATGTTGTGTTTCTTAGTTATATTATTTACTCTGCACTTATTTATTTTGAAATTTCTATGTAATGTTTTGTATCAAAAGGCAAGGTTAAAATAAAAACTTGGTGGTGGAGAAAGGATTAATCCGTTTTCAGTTATTTCTTATGGAAAAAATGGATTCGGAACTCAACTGCATTGCATCTCTATGTTCCTTGTAGGACGGATTAGCATCGAGGTCTGGGGTTCTACTGTAGTTGCCTTTTGTATTGTTGAAGAAAGGTTTTTGCTATGAACAAGTCATTGGGTTGCCAAATTCTATCTCCAGCTTAATTTCTATTTCCAGGTCCACATTTCCCAACTGTTCCCTCCTCTTGTTTCCAACTTTTGTATTCCATTCACCAGTAACTATCAGTGTATCCCGAGGACAGGTTTTTATCAATTTTCAACCCTATGCATCCAACCCTACATATCCGAGAGGGTCACTCTAAGTTAGAGTTGACTCAAGGAAATAGGACAATCTGATGTTCCAGATTGCAGGTGGGAGATATTTAGAGTGTGGACAGTATTTTGACTGACTAAACCTTGAAATTACGAAGTCAGTTCTTCTCTAGGTAAGCCCTTCTCTGTTCTTGGTCACTGTGAGTCAGAACTGACTCAGTGGTAGTGGGTTTGGGGCTTTGATTTTTCTATATTGCTTATAGAAATTGCATTTATTCCATTCATTACATTTCTACTAATCAAATTAACAGTTAAACACTTACGTGTGTGCTTGACTACCTGCTGACTGCTTTACCACTTACTGGGGTTGTTAGTATCACCTGGATCCTTTGCAACCACTGTGAAGCAGTTCATTATCTTCATTTCACAGAAAACAAAGCAAAATAAAACAGACGAACAAAACCACAAGTCTACCTTTTTAAAATGAATGGTCTGCCTTTTGTTTTTATTAGTTTGAGTGGATTTCAACTCATGACATCACCATGTGTGCACCCGAGAATTGTTTCATAGGGTTTGCAAGGCTGTGACCTTTCAAACGCACTCAGTCAGGTGCTGTATTCTGAGGCACTTCTGTGTGGGTTGACTGCTGGACTTTCAGTCAGTAATGAAGCACTTAAATAGTTTGTGCCCCCAAAGACTCCTATAATAATCTGGTAGGAGGAATTGGCAGTAAATGAATACTTTCACCAACAATCGTTAAAAACCACCATTTATTGAGAGTCTACTTTTTATCTGAGGCTGGTGCCATTTATCTTTATAACAACCCAAGGAAGTAGAGTTGCTATTGCCTTTATTTTATAAAAGAAGATGCCAAGGCTTATTAAAGCTACTAGCTAACTGGTCAAAGGTCTCATAACTAGGGTGTGGGGGTGCTAAGATTTGAACCTGCGTGTCACTTGACTCTACTCTCTGTGCCATTGTGCTAGTGAGAAATAGCAGGGCCTGCCAAGCTTGTAGCAAGGGGCGTGGTTGGATTAGAGGTGAACGTGGGAGGAAACTGTGAGTTAGGATTTGAATTATGAGCCGAGAAAAGGAACAGGATTACCTGGTTTACATGTATGTGCTTACTTTTACATTGGAATAGTGATTTATTCATTTATGCATCACCATACTACACACATATGTACTATGTATCTATATATGTGTATAAATGTGTCAGCATTAGTATGTTTTTTAGCTGAAAATTGCTCGAAAGTGCTTGGTAAAGAGATTTCATTGCTCATCAAGCATCTTACTTGATGTCTTGAACCACAAAATTATAAGACAAATACACTAAAATTAAAGAACTCATTTTAAAAATGAACACAAAAGAAGAGATGAGATTTAACTAATGATTTGAGGTCACAAAGAGGCCAAAGCAAAACCTGGGCCCAGGCCTCTGCATGTGCGGCCCGTTCTCTCTGACACCTTTTTATCCGAGTGGCTCACCCTCTGGCCACTTCCAAGTGGTTCCGAGAAGTTGGCAGCCAGAAGCCTGGACGCAACAGAGGTCATGGAACACGGAATCACGTGTGGCCACAGAACCTCACAGATCCACGAGATTCCCTTTGCAAAGAATGTAGCTCCGCTGGGGTCAGAGGGGAAAGCAGTCAGTTACTAAACACCAGGTTGCTGATTGAACCGTGTCAGCAGCCGCACAGAAGGAAGACCTGGCAATCGACTTCTGTTACCATGACTGCCAAGACCATCTGATGTGACCACTCCGCTCGGTCACCTGACCATGACTGCCAAGACCATCTGATGTGACCACTCCGCTCGGTCACCTGGGGTCACTGGGAGTTAAAAATGGATTTGAAGGTATCTAACAATGATAGTCATTGGCAAATTTGTACCAGAGCCTCAGGTCTGAATTTTCTCATGTTGAACCAGCAGGTGTCACAATTTACCCAAGAAGAGCACAGCCAGCATGAAGGGCGGTGCTGGGAACTCCCTGGGAATTCTACCTTGAGGCTGGTCGGTCAAATGGTGGCTTCTCCTTTCCTCTTTCATTGTGATGTGGCCAGCCACGACGGGAACTATCTCCCCCTTACAGAGCCGTGGTGGCAGGTGGGGATGAAGCTTTGCAAAGCTTTGAGCAATCCACTTTCTCATCTGTCTGTCCAGGGACTTAGCCTTGCTTCTGGGGCTATGCTCTGCACTGTGCTCCCTGTTTGTCTCCAGAACTCCCCGTGTGTCTGCTCACCACCTCCCAGGCAGCATGATCTTGGTTCTTCAGCTCTTTTGCTTCCTCAACTGAAATTTCTTGTCAGAGAGTCAATCCTGATGCAGAGCGACCCCGTAGGACAGTGCGTTTCTGCGGCTGCAACTCTTTATGGAAGCAGAAAGCCGGGTCTGTCTCTTGCGGAGTGGGTGGTGGTCTGGGGCTGCTGACCTTGTGGTGAGCAGTCTTCGGTGTAAGAGCCGATTAAAAGGAGCAGTGAGGGTGTGCGGCAGGGCTTTGTCTTCTCTGCTCGCAGCCCTCCATTGTTCGTGTGTTCCTGTCTGCCTGCCACCACTGTTCAGAGGGTGACCGTGGTTGCACCACACGATTCTCCTCCCTCTCCTGGCTGTGGCTGACTGTGTCAGAGAAGGCCTTCCTGGAAGGTCCGCCTGCAGCTAGGAACTGAAGGATAGAGCTGACCCATACCAGCTGAAAGAAGGGAAAGGGAAAACATGAGGGAAAGGAAGGGATGGGGGGCAGAGTAGGTAGAAATAAAACAAGCATGACTCATACTGGGCATAACCAACTGGTTTGACTGGTATTCTAGAGGCAGCATCATGCAGTGGAGGAAGAAATAGATTACGGATGTCTGGAAAGCCAGTCTTGATTCTAACTATGAATTATTCAATGGTATAGATTAGGGCTTGATGTATTTTGAAGTGAAGGCACATGGGACTAGAAGAGGATAACAGAGGTCACATTTATTCAGCACAGCGACTATTGTCGCTGCTGTTGTAAGGTGCCATCTAGTTAGCTCCAGCTCACAGCGACCTAACTGCAAGATATGTTGCCTGGGCCCGCACCGTCTCCATGGCTGTTGACCTGTCTGAATGCATTGGTCTGGCTCTGGTGTCAGTTCATCCCACTGAAGGTTTTCCCTGTTTGATGGACTATGACTACTGTAGCTACGATACATGCACGTGTTACATTGGGTAAATCTACGGCACAAGACCTCTTGTAAGTGTTGAACAGCAAGGATGTTACTTGGAGAACTAAGATGTGCCCGGCACAAGATATTATTGTCAATTGCCTCATGTGTTTATGAAAGTTGCATATTGAATAAGGAAGAGCAAAGACGTATTGATGTGCTTGAATTATAGTGCTGGTGTAGAATATTGAAACTATTTGGACTATTAAAAGGACAACACATCTGTTTTGGAAGAAGTACAGTCAGAGTATTCCTGAGAGGCAAGGATGGTGAGACTTTGTCTCCCAACTTTGAACATGTTGTCAGAAGAGACCAGTCCTGGAGAAGAATCCCAGGCTTGGTATGGGTGAGGGGCAGCGGGAAAGAGGAAGGCCCTCCACAGTCTGGACTGCCACAGTGGCCGCCACAACGGGCTCATGCACGAGAGCAATTGTGTGGCTGGCAGAGGACTGGCTGGTGCTTCATTCTCTTGTACGTAGGGGTCACTAAGAGTCAGAACTGACTTGATGGCACCTAACAACAAAAGCAGACGTGTCAGGTAGGGGTATATTTACTGTCAAGAAAAAGAACATCCAACTTTCAGCTGCTTAAACAGAGTATTATTTTTTCTCACATGAGAAACCAGAAGTTGATGGTTCTGTAGTTTATGGATAGCAACATGGGGACTCCATTTGTCACAAGATATCTTTTATAGATCCACTCACCACTTCTTTTCCCAAGAAAAGGAGAATAATAGTAACAATATAATACATAGTCAGTCTCATCTGTTCCATTTTTCAGAAAGCAAAAATATTCCTGGGATTTCCCACCAGACTGCTACTTATATTACTTCTTAGAACTGTGATATCTGGTCACCCCTCACTAGACGGAAGACTGCAAAAGAGCAATCAATTCTTTCAGCTTCTGAGGTGTAAGGTGTAAAGGTAACAATGATATTGAAAATGGCAGCCAGCTATGTCTGCCATACTTACTATCCACACACTTCTCAATTATATCCACGGTTAACTTCAAAAGATCAGGCCCTTATACAAAAATCATGCTTTATGATTACAGAGGATAACCACAGTACTTCACACAATGGAGGATGACTGCTTCATTATATGACTGTCCAATCACATCATCACATCACATTCAAATCACATCATCACACAGCTGTCAAACCACTGAGAACCTTGGCCCACCCAAATTGACACACAGCCGGAGCCGTCACAGCCAGTGTTACTTTCGCCTAGCACCTCAGCATTTGTTCCTACCAGACAGAAGTAATTCATGCACTAAGCCTTCAAAGAGATGTTGTTTCTATGGTTTTAAATGTTGGATAATGAGATAGCCCATCAGGGAGGAGTAGGTGTATTTATTTATCACACTGCAGTTGTTAATTGAATTTCCATATTCCAGGTGAGAAAATTCAAATTTCCTTGGGAGGTGAGAAAATGTAGGCTTCCTAGACAGAATAGACTGCCCCATGTGATATCACCAACAGTATCTCAGTGTTCTAAGCTTCATCTGGAATTCTCATTCCCAAGTTCCTGTCACTCAGGTGAGGCCTGGTGAGCTGTCTCCATGCTGTTGACAGGGAGCTGCTCTGCTAAACTAACGCTGGGCTACTGAACACCGGGAAGGGTAGACGTGGAAGAGAAAGAATGGCAGAATGTCATCCAATGCCGTGCTTCTGAGGGAGCCTGGGGTTCTTGTGAGGCTGCTTGGAGGAGCAGGTGGGCAGAGGAAGTGCGGAGAGGGAAATGCAAACTGTAAGCTCTTCCTCTTCGTTCTGAATGCTACGGAAATACCTGGGACGTGCAGCTCTGTGAGGGTAGCTTTCTACAGAGAGAGCACAGCGCGATCTAGAAATGCCCGGACTACAGGAACGACTTCACGAAAACCCCCTCGGGGCACTCAGGTTGTTTCTAGAATGGGAGGCTGATAGGCCCAGCTTCATGGGAGAGCAAATATGAGCAAGAAAAGGCTTAGTTAAGTTTGACTGAATGGTGCTTCCTAGGGAGCCAGAAATGACAAGTAGTGATTTGTATCAAGCACACCTCAGGTGACTGTTTTAAAATCCAGTCGTCCCTGTTGACATTAAATGGGAGAGGGAGAGGGAGAGAGAGATGTTTGGGGTGAGGATTTTTGCCCTAAAACTCTGTGCACGTGGCTATTTGGAAGACACTGGAAAGGTAGGCCTAGGAAGGAAGCTGACAGCAGGGAGATGTGCTCTCTACCAGCTGTGATTCTCAGAGCCAGGGAGGGGTGCAGTTAATGACTCCCATTCTCTCCTGCCTGGCAGAAAACAGGGCAGCTCATAGACCTTGACAGGCAAAGGAATGGTGACTGGTCAACACAGGCTCCCATGGGTGCAGGCTTTCTGGGGGGTCAGGAAATAGCACCCGCTTCCTTGTCTTCCCTTTCGGGTGGGGGTTCTGGGCTCTCGGAGCTGACAGACCTTGAGCTACTCCATTCGCTTTCCTGTGAGTGGTTTCACGTTTAGGGAGCTTTGGGTCCCCTGTCTCGCTGTTGCTTTAGCAGCGGTGAAGATTGAGGAGATCCTTTGACATTCTGGAGGCGTTCCATCAGACAGGGCAATAGCACAAGTGAAGTCCAAAAATTGTGTTAAAGGCAAATCCAACATGGAGAAACTCGCTTAAAAGAAGACAAGACTCTTCTTTTGTAAAATACCCTTCATCAGATCCCAGTCTCATATCCTGCCACTTTTCCTACAAATGCAGGATGTGCCAGCCGTTTGGATGTATTCACTGCCTCCTCAAAGCCCGCCAGGGTTTGCATTTTTCGGGGTTTTTGCTATTCCCGTGCCCTCAAGTTCTCTCTTCCTGATTTTATTCCTGGAAAACACATTTGAGACGCCATTAAAACGTTTCTTCAGGAAGTCTTCTCCAACCCCTCTGCTCTGCTTCTCTGTGGCCATTCAATGGCCTCCACTCTGACCTATTTCCTGAAATTGAACTAAAGAAACGCACTGCCGCTGAGTCAGTGCTGAATCATAGCAACCCTACGTGTCAGGTTATAGCCCTGCGGGTTTCTGAGACTGTAACCGTTTACGGGGAGAGAAAGCCTGGTCTGTCTCCCATCCTCTGAGATGCACCCGTGCGGATCACACATTAGGTCAGACGGATGACCTGGGGAAGGGATTTATAAAGCTTCATCTTAGACAAGCACCTGCGACATTAGGAGTCTTGTTGCTCTATCATGTGACATAGATGTTCCTTATTCTGTCTGTATTTTCATAATCTCCATGGTAGACAATTATGTATGCTATCTTATATATATCTTTCCTGCAAGTATTCTAGTTTCTCTGTATATTGATAATGTCTCTGGTGCTGAACACAGGTACTTCTATATAATATCATATAGAGCCAAATTGCCATTGTGTTGACCCTAATTCCTGGTGAACTCATGTGTATAAGAGTAGAACTTGGCTTCACGGGGTGTTCAATTGCTGATTTGGTGGAAGGTGAATTATTACCTGAGTCTTTCTTTTGTAGTGTTTCTGGTGGACCCAAATCTCCAAATTTTGGTTAGAAACTAAGTGTATTAAGCAATTTCATCACTCAGTGCCTCTGGCATTGGCAGCATACACTGTTCTAGGAAGTCAGGGCGAAGACTGTCACTGTACTGATTTTCCTAGTCCTCATTTTCCTGAAACAGGCACATGATACACACAGCTTCCATCAGGTGTAGAATGAGACTTGTGTTTCACAACCATTGATACTTTGTACAAAAAGAGAGCAATTATAGAATAGAAATAGGGGTGACTAAGACATTATTTTTCCTGTTGTATTTAGCCTGCTTTAGGGTTTCAGGCTAGATTATCTCTCTAGCCTATTTCCATCCTCCTTTCATCCCCCAAGCATGTTGTAGATGCATTGTAAGAGTCAGCGAAGGTAACTGCCACCCCCAAGAATGTTGTAGATGCATTGTAAGAGTCAGGGAAGGTAACTCTCACCCCCCAAGCATGTTGTAGATACATTGTAAGAGTCAG
>NW_022105611.1:6090343-6093052 GCF_000313985.2 Echinops telfairi | reverse complement strand
CCCCCAAGCATGTTGTAGATACATTGTAAGAGTCAGCGAAGGTAACTCTCACCCCCCAAGCATGTTGTAGATACATTGGAAGAGTCAGCGAAGGTAACTTTCCTTCCTTTGTCAGGGTTTCCTCAGAGCTCCAGGTCCCAGAAAGGGCATGATAATGCTTGCATAGGTGTCTTCAACCCTCAGACATGACAGACCATAAACGGAATCTTCAGAACTTAATCCAAGAGGCCCAGATGTTGGCAGATGTCAAAGGAAGTTGTAAGGTTGTGTCGCAACTAGAGTGAGCACCTTGGAAACCCAGAGATCCATGCAAATTGATGCTATGAAGTTTCAAGAAGGAAAGGCCTTGCAGAAAAGTGGACCAGAGAGAGAGAAAAATGTACTGAATTTATAACAGTGACAAGATAGTAGGTGTCCCCATATAGAGACAGCTGAATGGACAAAAAGGGTAGCTGCTCCCAGATTTTCCAGTTCCCAATTGGCTCAACTCTGTTGTCATGGCATTCTGTGCAGTATTCCTTATAATTAACCTGATTCCTTATCATTAGCCTTCCTTGTCTTAACTGGCTTGAAGATGCCTCTTGAAACCTGAAGTGAGCAAAGAAAGCAAAAGGCCTAGACACAGTCTCTATGTAAATAAGACCATCTGTCTTCCCATTTCCCCTGCTATTAGGAAGTCCCACAGCAAGCTGCCATCTTGCATGTAATGCTGGCAAATCCAGATTTATTTATTTTCTATTCAGTCCTGGGTTAAAGTTGTTCTCTTTCTCATTGCTGGTTTGTATATTAATATTTAATCTCAATCTCAAGCGAGAACATAGTGAGACTCAAATGTAAGAAAAGTTCTGAACCAAAGACACAAATTCATTTGCACTCCAAGCCAATAGTAACTCCAAATTTGTGCTTTTTAACCAGAATCCTTGTCTTTAGCAGCCAAGCCCAATAAAGAAGACCATTTTAAGAGAGTTCCAAGAAAGCAGAAGGCAGTGAAGTTTAAGTTCTTATTGCACAAAATAAATTGGCGCAAGAGCAGAAGCCAGTCCAACAGTCAGGCTTGAACCCACAGAAGTCAGCTGAGAAAATGAGGATTGACTTGGCCAAAAGAATGATTGTCCTTCATCAGCCAATAAAACCCATTCACGTTCACCAGCTGACACAGCACACCAATAAACACCATGCCTGGATGCAAGACTGGGGTAAGCAGAAACTGTAGGTTTAGAGTCGGGCAAACTGTTCTGGACACCTGCTCTACCTTTTCTTCCTGGATACATGTGGGCACGTCCTCTTCACCTTCTTGAATCGCAGTTTTCTCATTTGTAAAATGAGGTTAATATTGTGCGGGCAGAATGACTCTTTGGAGCCCTAGCGGAGTCATTTTTATATTCTGGGCTGCTAACTTCAAGGTCAGCAGTTCGAAACCACCAACTACTTTGCAGGGGAAAGCTGGGACTTTCTATTCTCATATAGAGCTACAGTTTCAGAAACTCACAGGAGCTGTTCTACCCTCTCCTGTGGTGTGCTATGAGTCAGCAACCACCCAGCTGTCGTGAGCTTGGAGCTTGAGCTAGAACAACTTCTAAGTATTAACACGACCATGCAGGGAAAGCACATAGCAGCATGCTCAGCACACAGCAACTGCTAAACATATGTGGAGGTTAATGTTACATGTCAGTTTAGCTAGGCTATAATTCTCTGTGGCTTGGCAGACACGACTGGTTGCTCTTCCATAATGTAATAAAAATAAAGTAATCACTTCCATGATGTGATCTTATATGATGGGTCAAAATCTTGAAAGGGGCGTGCAGCCTGCCTCCAGGATACAATGAATGTTCCAGCAGACACACCCTTTCTAGACTTTGCGTTCTTCTCATTCGCTGACCTCCAGTTCGTGGAATGTAAACTAGCACACGTCTTTAGCCTGTTGCTTGATCCATGGATTTGAACTCACAAGTTCCCATAATTGGAGGAACCATTATGCTCCCCTGGTTTTGCTCTTCTAGAGAACCCAGATGAAGGTAATATGTTTATCTTCCTTTCTCATAATCACTGTCCAATATTACACAAGACGGCAGGTACAAGTCCCTCATATATTCGCACTTACATATATCTTTCTAAAAAGTTGCTCATCAACAGATGATTAACGCTTGGCTCAGGCGTGGAGCAGAGACAGGAGGTAGAAGCTCCTCCATCAGAGGTTGACACCTGCTATTTGGCGATGCCACAACCACGGCAGCTCTGTAGTGCTGTGGGAAAGCCACTGCCCCTGAAGTTCAATGATCTGAAATCTAGGGAGGGAACTTGAGCCTCTCATTTACTTTGGATTTCTCAACCACAAAAAGGCTCTGTGCTTCTCAGCATTGTTGTGAGGAATGTCTGGGAAAATGGCCAGAATAAAAAAGACCAGGGAATTGTAGGACTCTCATTAAGGGTGGAGGATGGTGGCAATGACTCTCATTGACCAGACAAGCTGCACATTTCAGGAATGAATCTGGCAACTATAAATGATGCGCTGTCAATCTGAGGAGTATTGAGAATACATTAGTGCAGCGTAGGGAGGAAGACTTAGTCACTGAGAAATGAAGACTAGCTTATCCTAGAGTTTTAAGGCCTGGTTCCTCATTGACATCACTTGGGAATGAATTCGAAATATAGGACCTCAGGTCTCACCCAGGACCCACTGAACAAAAATCTGCATTTTCATGAGATCCC
>NW_022105611.1:6081853-6089255 GCF_000313985.2 Echinops telfairi | reverse complement strand
CATAGAATGCCAATTTACTAGAAGAAAATATTCTTGTGTTGAGGGAGTACTTGAGTGGAGGCCCAATGTCCTTCTCATGCACTGAAATTTGAGAAGTGCTGCTATCCAATAGAAACCCTAGCCTTTAGGTGCCTTCCAATTAGAATGATGATGGAAAACCTCAACACTGACTGAAGGCCTGCCTGTCAATTGACCAGGATTCAGGAAATCCCTTTAAAAAAAAAATCTCCATTTAATGCAAGGCAATCTCTTCAGTTGCCCCTTAAATGAATTAGTTTTCCGATGAAAATGCTAGTTTCATTAGTACCATTGACAATGATTTGTCCTTCACATTTGAGACTGAATGAGCAGAAGGGAAAGGTAACTAATGCGTATGGAAGAAGTACCGTGTTCTCTGTGCTGTGGAGGTTCTGTAAGAGATCTCACTCTCAGCATTTTGCAGATCACAACAGGTACTGAGAGACCGAGTCTCTCACTGACTTTGTGTAGCTAGTGAAAGAGCAGAGCTGGAACTGATGTGCAAGCTGGTCTGAGTGGAAACGCCCCCCACACTGTCCTAATTCCTTTTGCTGATAACTGATTAATACAGGACTTAACATCTTAAAACAACCCTCTAGAAACCTGTGGACCAGGAAGGCTCAGTAAAGCTCAATCGGAACGCCTTGTCTCACCTCTGAATGGCTAGGGATGATTCTATGGGTAGGATGGATCTGATTGGAAAGCATCTTCACTCACATATCTGGCAGGTGATGCTGGTCATCAACTGGTACTTGGGCTTTTGTCCTGGACCAGAGCATTTATATGTGATGCCTCCTGGTGGCCTGAACTTTCCAACAGCAAGGGTGGCCTCAGCAAGTCAGATTTCTTTTATGATGACTCAGGACTCCAAAAGTAAACACGGCAGAAATGGTATTGCTTTATCTGACTGAACCTGAGACGTTAGATGGCCTCTGTTCCACCGCAGTCTTATTATTGACTTGTCCAAGGGGAGGGGAAACAGACACTGTCTCTTCACGGCAGGGGTGTCAACTAATTCGTGGCTGTCTTTCTTTAAGTGCCCCATAGGTTGATGGACCCTTTGCAGAGTATATGCTGATGGGAGATGGTGGCTTATTTGTACGAAACTTTCTACTTTCCACCACTGTCTACATTTGGTAGTGAAACAGCAGGCAGGGCCATAGGCCAGGCTCCCTGTGAAGGTGCAGGCTGACTTGCTGACATCTCCCAGCTGTCTCTGCATCTTTGCCAAAGTAAACAGAGCTTCAGAGTTCTGAGATGTTTTGCTAGAAGCCAAAAGCAGAGCTGGAAGTCCCAGGTAGTGCTGCCAACAAGGAGGGGAAGAAGCAAGGTGGCATCTTTGTGTCATCGGGAAGGGAAGCTCCGCTCTTCAGGAGACGAGTGTGGCGTCAGTGGGAACTGGCGAGATGTGGAAAGGCATCTCTGTGTATTCCAATTTTCCAGAGGCTCTTGGCATTTTCTTGAGTTGATAGGTTTTGACAAGAGACTCCTGTTTTCCCAGTGATTCCAAGTTACTCCCAACATCAGGGAAGAAATAGGAGAGGACATTTGGGAACTGTTAGGGATATGGAGGAGAGAAAGCCCCAGATGGGTATAAATAAAGTTTCCTTGAGTCTTCACTCCTCATCTGTCATTTTGTCCTAATGTTGCTATGGTAATGAAAACTCTGCCACCAGCATTTTAAACACCTGTTCCAACAGCCTTCAGAGAAGCTTCCCGATTAAGACAGGCTAGGAAGAAAGATCTAGTAATTTACTTCTGAAAATTAGTCAGTGCAAACCTTACAAATCACAACAGAATATTGTCTCATTAAGTGCTAAACGATGCGCTCCCACACTGGAAGGCACCACACAATAACTGTAGCAAGAAACTCACACTAGTGACCATAAAGATGGCACAATGTGGGCATTCTGTTTTCCACAAAGTCATCCTGAGTCTGAACCAACTGGATGGTAATTCACAACCACGCTTGATTCTTCCCGATCGCACTTATGCTCTGACCAGTTTCCCCATGAGCATATTTGGAAAAGCTGGAAAACAAACAAACAAACAAATGAAAACATGCTTTCATGGTTCCCTGTGTCTGGAAATATATCTCTGATCCAACATAGCATTGGATACTGTGAAGATCATTGCCGCCCCCAATGGGACGATCTATTGTTCAAGAGCAGGGAAGCACTGACAGTAAGAGTAGTGAGTGTATCTTTGGTTTACTTTGTTATTGTTGTTTTCATCTTGTTGTATGTTTTTCTGTATATAAAATCCAACATGTGTAAATCTACAGTGATGGTGATTGGATTAATGATTTCTTGAGAGTGTAGCAGGTGAGACTGGGGGTAAATGGGGAGCTAATAATAATGAGTTCTAGAAAGAAGATAATGTTGTCTTCATTCTTTTCTAGACATTTACTTTCTATTGAGTCCTTGGTATCAGCTCCCCATTATTCCCGCCCCCCCCCCATGGCCCTCAGAACCCCTTGAGAGATTGTATTTCACACCAACCGCTGTCTCCCTTCTCCCGTGTTTTCTGTTGTTCTTCCCCCTGGAGAGGGGTATATGGTTATGTATCGATCATTGTGAACGGTTCCGCCTTTCTCCCTTCCTCTACCCCCCCTCCCTCTTAACCTTCTGATATCACTATTCCCACTCCTGTTCCTGGATTCTGTGTGTCATGAGCTCCCATCTCTTATCTATACCTGTGCACATGTTCCAGTCTAGTCTGAACTGAGAAACAGCACTGGGGTCATGGCAACATATGTCCAAATTCGCTTGAGGCAAGCAATGTATGCATTGTGACAAGAGTTGTAAGAGTCCCCAATAAAATAATCTTTTAATTAAAAAAAATATAATGTTCTAAAATCAACTGTAGACTCTTCTTAATTATCTGACTCTTCTTAATATGATTGAACTAACAATTTGTATATTGTGTAAATTATATGTCAATAAAACTGTTTTAAAATTTTGTTTTAAAAAGAAGTTAAAAAGAGGAGCTGAAACCAAGGGCTCAAATAGAAAGTAAGTGTTTGGAAAAGGATGATGGCCACATATGTGCAATAGTGCTTGATCCAATTAATGAATGCATTGTTATAAGAGTGGTAAGAGCCCCCGATAAAATGATCTTTAAATAAATAGCCATAGAAACCCCCCCCCCCCCACACACACAAAGACAAGTGAGACTGTTAAAAAGAGAGAGAGAGTAGTGAGGGTAAGAGGAGTAAGGGCTGCTAACATTGGGGAGCAGCTCGTATGTCATTCTGTGTGCTGCGTCTCCAAAGCACCTCTTTCCCCAGGACCTACGATGACTTCGGTTTTATAGGCAGTCATTCAGTCAGGCTGTTGAATGATTGAGTGACAACATAGTATTTGAGTGTTCAAATTGCCACCTTACAGACACCCATGAAGCTGATACCTTTTGCATTTAATTAGTTATCATATGAGTATCAAGTGAGAATATAAATATATCATATGAGTATTTGATACAGATTCTATGAGTAAATCCCCAGGCCCCAAATCTGTTGCCACTGTAAGCTCACAAACAGAAGCCAAACCGTTCCTGAGCTGTCTTTTTCCATTGTCAAGTTTTCTGGCAAATGATACTACATTATTCCAAGAATGGATTTTTCAGCTGCCACCTGAAGAAGAGGGGAAAGAGAAGTGACACTGGTGCCCTGTTGACTGTGCCCTCGTGATTAGTGATTAGGCGAGGTGGTGAGAGCTGGCAGAAAGAGGAGTCGTGGTGAACGTCCTACGTCCAGAACAAGGCCTGCAGATCAGGCCGGGCATAGAGCTGACCCCAAAGACTGAAAGAGAGAGTAGTTGTCAAAGTTGTTGGGTGTGGCAGAATACTGTCACTAATGCGCATGCTCCAAATGATGAAGCTGAAATACTTGGACACAGCAGCCATGAAGGGTTGCAGCGGAAGCAAAATGGTGTTCTGTCTGAAGCAGCCTTGACCGAGGACACCTTGGTGGGTGGGGCTGTGCACAACACTGTGTTCAGTGTTGACAGAGATGATTTCCCTGCATAAATGTCCTCCAGTCATCAGAGAAGCAACAAGAAGGCACAGTGAACTCTGAAGTGAGCGTGGCACAAATGCTGGCCAAGGTCATGATGAATCACAGCCTCGGGTTCCAGGTTTATGAAGATCCTGGGACAGAAAGAGGCAGCGCATGTGAAATTGGACTGGAACCCAGATTGGAACCTGGATTGCCCAACACCCCCCCCCTCCCCCTCTCTTTTCAGATGTTGAGAAATGCTGGTTGACCTTTTTTCTTAAAGTGATGAGTTCATTCATATGATGGTCGCCCTCAGAAAGTGGCCAGGGACTTATTATCATTTTCGCATGGGAAAGTAGGATGAACCTCTGATACCATGCTGCTTCTAGTTTGCTTTTCTGTGGATGAGCAATTCTAATAGCTACTGCATTTCTCCAAGCTCTATCTGGTGCCTTATTTTTAAATTGAAAAATCAACAAATCCATTTCATCATTTTAAAAGCTTTTGCTTTCTGAATGGCACAGTTCCAGAGAACGAAAAGAAAAATCACAGGCTCGAAAAACATATTTGCACATCATATATCTAATAAAGAAGTTTTATCTAGAATATGTAAAGAACACCTATAACTCAGTATGAAGAAAATAAATAATCGAATAAAAAGTGGATAAAAGATTTGAACAGGCACTTTGCCAAAGAAGACATAGGGATAATAAATAAACATGTGGCACAGTCTTCAAAACTACCCATCATTAGGGAAAACAAAACAGCAAAGAGAGACAACACGCATCTACTAGAATGGTTAGCATAAAAGAGACGGGCCGTGCCAAGTATTGGCAAGGGCATAAAGAGTGGAGGAATGCTCCTCCGCTTCTGGAGGTGAGATAAAATATGAGCAATTTGGAAAACAATTGGGCAATTTCTAAAAAGTTATATACAAACCTGCTATTTAATCCAGCCATTTCACTTGTATTTACTTGCGAGAAATGGAAGCCTATTTCCATATCAAAATTTATACACCAATGTCCAGAGGACTTTTGTTTGTGGTCTTCATAACCTTGGCTGCTAATTTGTAATTAAATGGATGAATGACTTGTGGGTTCTTTGTACTATGGAACACTACTCTGAAGTTAAAGGCATTGCTTGTATATACAACAACATTGGTGAGTCTCCCAATATTTATAGTGTGTGAAAGAAACAGATCAAAAAAGAATATGTGAAGTATGAATTCATTTATATAAAGTTCTAGGTAATGCCGTTGGATAATTCAACTATTCTAGAACAAGAGAATGCTGATTAATGATTGCCTGGAGATGAGGAATAGTGGGAGGACAGATTATAAAAGTACACAAAGCATCGTTAAGGATGATGAATATGTTTATTATTTTGACTGGAGTTATGGTTTTCAGTTCCACATACCCCAGCTACTGTATCTCTAAAACTTTTAAAGACATTGTTGTTAAAGTTTCATAACAAGTTAATTATCCAGATCACTGTTTAAGATGACTGATATTTGCTAATTAAAACAAAGGTTTATCCTTGTCTCAAAAATTCTTCACTTATAAAGTCTCTACCTCTAAATAAGGCTAAGTTATTTAGCACAATCTGAAGCCTAAAGATCGCAAGCAGAAGAAATATAGGTTCAAGAAGTGGAAACGAGTGCTCACTGTCATGTTGTTAGTATGTCTAGTTCTATGTCTGTGTATTTTCAAAACGTTAATAGAAAACATAATTGTGGAGTTGATTTTAAAACTCGAAACTGAAATAGCGATCACTGGGAGCTATGTGGAGCCCAATTATAAATGAATTGAATTGTAATTCTAAATTGCTGAATATAGTAATTATTGTGGCAGATGTACAGTAATTAGTTTTTAGCACTGACTTTTACTTGTGAATTTTTCAATTCCTCTAAAAGGTGAAGCAGTATCTGTGGATGGGCAAACTTTGGCATGAGAAAAGCAGGTTGAAATCAGGTACCATTAGGATTCTCATTTATGTTTCTGTGGGTGAGGTGTTATAACTGTGCTGGACTCTGCAGAGCTTCAAGGATTTATTTTCCGTCTCCAAACCAGCATTTTCAGGCCATAGGCAATGCTGATGACAGATTTTTGGCTCAGCAATCAACAAGAATAGAGTATATAGTAGTGAAAGGGCAAGATGATAAAATTGGGCAATGGAATTTAAGATTTTGAGTGACAAGTTAATACATAAAAGCAATATTGCTGATTTACTGATAATATCCACATTATAAGTTATCATAACAAACAAAACTCTAAATCAGTTTCTACCACAGGGCTCATAGCTCTAAGGAAAAAAAATTGAGGTAATACTGAGAAGAGGACTTTGGGAGTTGACCAGATTGGGTTCAAGTTCCAGCATCACCACATATGTATGATCATTAGGTGGTTGGTTTCCCATAATTTAAAATATTCCTGATATATAGATATGTATTATATGTGGTTTTTTTTTCCAAAAAGTTTGTGGAAAATATCCATTATCTTTGCATTTCATTTTTTTCCATAAGTTTTTGAGGCCTCCTCGTGTATGTATCTTCTTGCACACATGATACATGGGATATTTTTCTCCTATATGTTATGCCTGGTAAGATGGGTTAGTTTCTTAAGAAGGAAAAAATATGCTTTTTTCACTAGCTTCTATATACAAGGTAGACATTTTATATATAGTATAAACTAATAGGTTATACAATGGGGTATCACACCCCAAATCGGAATTGCAGTGGAGGGAGTGGAGCTTGCATGGTACACATTATTCCCGCTGGGTGAGCATCCAGCAACTCGCTCTGAGTTAGTGCACCCAGTGGTGTCACCTGGGAATGTTCTCTTTGGTCACAGTAAATGTTTTCCTAAAAGCAGTTTTGCTCGAATCTCATTTCTTTGTGATGACTGATTTAAGAAAACTGTGCGGCTGTGAAATTTCGTTTCCTGATCAGGAAAAATGCCACAGGAATTGTTGTGATGTTGAACACAGTTTACATGGACAGTGCTATGGGAAAAACTCAAGTGTATGAGTGGTTTTCTCATTTCAAAAAGGTGAAATGGGGAGGAAGAGAGAGTGGAGTACATCCTGGCCCACCAAGCCTTGAGGATGATATTCCCGTTCAGGGCAGCCAATCCACAGAGAAGACCATATGGCCGGCCCCACTAGGAGACACGACGTTCCTCACTGACCCACAGCCCTACAGGGGACAACACTGGAGACACAGTGTGGAAATTGTGTCCGATCTGATCCCACCACACTGAGGCGAAACACTAAGGGTGTGGAACAGAACAGCAAGAGGAACAGAGCAACGAAGTCTCCAGGGTATACCAAAATTAGGCTTTGTGGCCAGGGCATGACACCCCATCAGACTCAACCAGAAAACATTCCTAAAGG
>NW_022105611.1:6070289-6075519 GCF_000313985.2 Echinops telfairi | reverse complement strand
GGGGCATCCTTGTCTTGTACCCTTTTTCAATGGGATTGTTTTTGTCTTTTCTCCATTGACTATGATGTTGGCTGTTGGCCTTTCATAGATAGCTTGTATGAGCTTGAGGAACTTTTTTCAGCTTTATCCTTAACTTACATATGAGCAATTGATGGTTGTTCCTGGTCTGGTTTTAGTTGCTGATATTGAGTTTCTCTATTATATCTTACCACAAATGTAACCAATTTAATTTCTGTGTATTTTTTTTCTGGGGAGATCCATGTCTATAGTTGCCTTTTGCGTTGTTGAAAAAAGGCATTTACTATAAATAAGTCATTGGTTTTTCCAGATTCTCTCATGTGAGCTCCAGCTTCATTTTTATCACCAAGCCCAACTACTGTTCCTTCTTCCCCCACCCAACCCAAATTTTGCATTCCTATTACCAATAACTGTCAATCCATCTTGATAGCATGTTTGCTCAGTTTCCAACAAAAGTGGTTGGAAGAATTCTTCAATTTCTTCATCACTAGTTTTCATGGTTTGTGTATACATTTGAATAATAGTTATATTGTAGCCAAAGCAATTGTATAATATGCACAATAAATCTGAGACAATTCATCTCTTTCCTGAGATGTAATCTTGTGGGAAACATTTTAACTGTAGAATAATCCTCCATTAATAATAATGAGCTCAAATAATGCTACTAGTTTATGGGATTTGAGAAATAAGCAGTCTACATGAAAACAGACCCAACAGTAGTTTTCAACTTGACTCAGCTCAGCGGCAGCTCCATATGTGTCATACAACAAAACATACATCAAATCAGCAGTTTTCTATCTATACCTTAATAAAAATGATTACATCCTTCTAGTTTTTCACCCTCATGTTTTGCATTGTACCTCCCTTATTAACAAACTCACCCCTTCTTTTTTTTTAACATTTCTATTAGTAATTTATATTCTGCATAAAATAATTGCAAAAAAATTAAAATAAAACAGGATTGCATATTCTTAACACATCAAGAGCTATAAAGAAAAGTGAAGTTTTTGTCATTTTCTATATTGAAATTTCAGTTAGAGCACTTATTGAAGTAGCTCAGGTAGCCTCGATATTACTGTCTTTAAATGGGAATAAATATCACACCTATGTGGATTATAAGGATGAAATGAGAGCATTCATAGAAATGATTTCCCCAAATATCTGACATGAGAACTCAATAAATTCAATAAAGGTTGATTACCATTTTATCAGAGAATGGGTGATACAAACATAGATCAAACACTTGCCAAAAGTTAGCTTCCTTTCCTGCTCCTTATGATCAGGGAGTGCATCACATTGCCCAGGCCATATCAGTATTTTTAGAGAGGTGAGATAAATGTATTTTATGGAAATATAAACTCTTCCCTTCCCTTTTCCTTCCTTCCTTCCTCTGTTCCTTTCTTTTTTTAAAATTATATATTGTGAATATTTATTTTTAATTGCAAATAAATGAAATTTTGTCTTGGAAAAAAAAAAAGAATAGTAGTTATATTGACTGGATTTCCTTGAAGGGAGATAGATGTACTCTGATCACAGATAGCACTGTACCAACATGATAGATTCAGCAAGATCCTTTCTTACAGTGAATGCCGTGCCATTCCTCTTGATTGTGTTATTGCTGGCATAGAAAATCATATGATTTTATGTTTCAAAATGGTCAATACCAGTCCACTTCAGCTCATTAATGACTAAGGTATCGATCTTCATGCTTTCCATTTTATTTTTAAACACTTCCAATTTTCCTAAATTCATATTTTGCATATTCCAAATTCCAATCATTTGAAGATATTGGCGGCTGTTCTCTTTACCCGGAGTCATGCCCTATCAGCAAGTGAACACCCTGAAGGCTCCCCTCCACTGACTTTACTGCACTCCGGTCATCCTGGCCGACTCCCCTCCGAGAAATCAGCTCCTCTTCAGCCACGCTTTGAGTGCCCTTAGACTTGAGGGCCCCATCGGCCAACAGTATCTCTGACAATGTTCTGTTTCCTTTGTGTAGCCTTTCCACATTTGAAAATGCTTTGAAGCTATGCATAAGGTTTTGAGCAGTGACTCCTACCTCTGAAGTGGGGAGCTGTCTTTCTTCATGGTCTGTTCTTAGGCTGGAAGCTCCCCTGAAAGCCCTTCATTTTGGATGATTCTGATGTAATTGAGAATTCCAGCACCCAGCCATATGCAAGCAATCACAGTGCAGCGAACTGACAGAAAAGTCGTGGCTTTTCACAATAAGCTCCATCAATGTCAAGACATGTTTGTACAAAATGATACCAGCAGTTTCATGATGTTGTACATAGGGATGGTATGAGCCTGAATTAGTTCGATGTTATGTAACAACAACAACAACAACAATGATGCCTCATTTATAGTGCTTTGGCGATGCTGTTGGGTAAGCATTTGATTGCTGACTCAAAGTCAATGGTTCAAACTCACTAGTTTCTCCTCAAGAGAAAGATGAAGCAGTCTGGTTCCTCTAAAGATCTATATAGAACCATTATGCATGGGAATCAAGCAAATGGCAGTGAGTTTGTTTTTTTTCCCCCCAACATTTAATTGGGGTGGTGGTTCAGTGGTGGAATTCTCACCTTCCGTTGAGGAGACTCAGGATTGATTCTCAGCCCATGCACTTCATTCATATGCAAACACCAAGAAAGACTTGTGACTTACTTTTGAAAATCAATCAACAGGACCCATATGGGTCACAGCCAGTCATGGTGATGACACGGGGCTACTCAGCTTTTCATTTTATGGGATTGTTATGAGCCAGGGGCTGACAATGACAACTAACAGCACTAATAACAAGGACATGCCTCTTACATGGTTCTTCCATGGTAGTTGATGAAATTATAATACTTCCTCATCACTGTTGCAAAGCGACCCCATCTGGAAAATGATGATATGATAATACATCATAATCAGTACAATAAGTAAAATAGAAAACTTGGATGAGACATTTGAAAGAGAGAAAATAGATGACAGGTGGGGTGGGAAGACATGCTGAGAGGTATGGGAAATGAATCTGTTTGCTGACAACCAATATCTATGAGATATCGATATATCATTATCAATAATGACAAAGAACACATGAAAACAAACAAACAAAAACCGGCCGAGCTTAAGTTCTTAAAGGCCAAAACAAAATACCAAAAAACCAAACTCATCGCACTGAGTTGGTCTGACTCACAGACCTAATCGGCGCCCTTGAGGACAGAGTGGAACCGGCCCTGTGGGTTTCTAACACCAGACGTCACTAGGAGAGTAGAAAGCCTAAGTCTTTCTTTTGAATTGCTAACTTTGTGGTTCATAGCCCAGTGCACAACCCACAAAACCGCTGGGGATGCGAAGCCTTGTATTTGGTGCTTAGTCTTCATCTTCAATTATCTTACCCTGAGTGTACATAAGATGCTCTGGTCCAGGGACAGATTCTTTAGCGGAGGCTTCACGGTTCATGATAAGTGCTCGCGGACTAGAGTCCTTTGGAAAGTACAGGTGTTGGGTTGCTAACCTGAGTAATGGAGGCTTGAGTTCCATAGATGGTTTCAAAGGTACTTTGGGAGAAAAAGTACAGCTATCATCGAAGTAACCGACTTATGTCAACTCCTTGTGTTCATGGTAGAACTGTGCTTTATAGGGTTTTCAATGGCTAACTTTTTCCAAATTGCATTGTCAGATATTTCTTTTGATGGTAAATGTGAACATTTTCAGTTGTCAGCTGAGCATGATAAATGTTTGTACCCCCCAGGGACTCCTGTAATTTCCTTAGGAAATAGTAAAAAAAAGTTTATTAATTCTGAAGGAATGCTCTGTCTACTCTAAGGCATAATTATAAAAGTAACACATGTTCATTGTAATGAAATTCAAGGCGAAATTCCTATCTAAAAATTCTTTGTCCCTCAACAAATCCATTCCCTCTAAGTTCTGACTGTTGAGAGTAGTTTGGTGTCTATTTCTTTGGGCTTTTAATTTTTCTATTTGCTACATATAATCTTTTAAAAGAAACATGGATATTGTCATACATAATTTTTACTTCTAGCCCTTTTCAATCAATAATGGTCTATGGATAATCTGCACTATAGAATTATCTACAGATAATTCTCTTAATGCTTTTATTGCTTGTATATACCTCAGAGTATGGATGAACCATAACTTATTTAATTGCTTCTTTTTTGATAGACATTTGGGTTGTTGACAAGAATGTTTATATTTTAAATAGTCATCAGCTACTGGGCACTAGGTATGGTGCAAATCAAGTCATCTGGAAAGTGAGAATTCTTATTTTCCTTTAAAATATCTATTTTGGAAACTTTGCTTAATTTTTTGTTCTAAATAGCTGTTCACATGATGATACCACTGAGAGCAAAGATGAGGGGAATTGATCACTCTCAGAGTGTGCTAGAGGGGTAAACATTAATGTGCTCTTGCCAAGAAGGAACTTGGCAATGTTTCAAGAATTTTAAATGATTTATTTCTGCTGATCAAATCATTCCACTTTTAGAATTAGTCTCAGAATAATAATTAGTGCTACAGACAAAAGTTTATGACTATATAGACTTAATAGCCATATTGGTAATAGAAAAATTAAAAACAAATATTGACCAACAGTGGTTAAATGAAATATGCCCCATTAATGTGACAGAATTATAGTGTATAGCCAGTAGGATATTTTCAAGTAATATGAATTACATGAAAAATACAGTATAATATCAAATTAGAAGCTGACACGTTAGCTCATGAAATTAAACAAAGAGTTCACTTTTTATATGTTAGAAGAGTGTGGGGTTTATAAATAAAGGCCCTCTCTGTGCATATGGACTCGCTTCCTCTCTGCCCTGCTAGCTCCTATTATGAGCATGCTATTTTGGTGTCAGGTATTTGTTGCAACTGATGAACCAGTATCGATAGGTTGCAGGTGAAGTCTAGAGTTTACAATCTGGTTTACTTTTTGAGTTGTAGAGGCCTAGTTTACTCTTCGTACATGTCAGCACATGAAATTATTTTCTTTATATATTTTGTACCTTTCACTAGGACATACATTTACTTTTATATTGTGAATAGACATTACTATAATAGTATGTGCTGGAAGAGACATAAGGTGTGACTGAGAAAAATGTCTGCAGCTCCTTCCTGCCACATAGCGCATGGAGGTTTCGAGCGGGCTAGTCATCCAGGAGGAGGTTCTGATTTTGCGCTGAGCCAGAGCAGCAGCAGCAGCAGC
>NW_022105611.1:6051324-6069619 GCF_000313985.2 Echinops telfairi | reverse complement strand
TACATAAATAATGTTTGAGACTTTTTATGGTGCAGTTGCTGTTACCAGACAATCAGGTGTAAGAGGCAGTGTGCTGTATTAGACTGTTTCCTGACTTACAACTATTCACCCTATGCATCCTGACTTCCTCCCACCTCTCCTTCCTTATTCCCTTTTACCATATTTTCTTTGTACTTTTCCTTTTCTTTTTAATTGTCCAGTCCTCACCAAGCTTGTGATTTTAGTGGAGGCTGGAAATCATAAAACCTCAATTTGGGGGAGAGTCATAAGTCCATTCCTGGCAGTTTCAAATGGGATGTGCATGGAAAACTTTCTTGCCTTTCTGGTTAACTGGAAGGCTATATGGTGGAAATTGTTGAATGGCAACGGCTTGCAGACAAATCCCTCTAGGTAATAAGGAAGAACAAGGACAGAACAGGTAAGATTTACCATGAGTAAGAGAGAGAGAGTCAGAACAAGAGTGAGACAGAATTAGACAGAGGGAGAGTAGTTGAACCTCGCCATTCTTGATAGCGGCCATCCTTCCCGTACTTCCGTGTTATTAACCACCCACTGCCTTGGAGTTGATTCTGACTCATCGCTAACTTACATAGAGCTTTCAAAGCTGTAAATCTTTGTGGGAACAGATAGCCTCATTTCTCTCCCTCAGAGAGGCTGGTGAGTTTGAACTGCCAGTCTTGTGGTTAGCAGTCCAACGATTACCTGATAGGATCATCAGGGCTCCTTTCAGTTTTTTCAGATCTCATGTTTCGCTTAGTTAACTTGAGATGCATTTCTAACACTTGCAATCAAAGAGTTGTGATTATTTCAATGTTTATGTGGGGATTGATAGTTAGAATCAGATTCAGTGGTAGATATATGGAGTTATCGTTGGATATTTATCTTTACTTGCTTTTTAATGTAAATGTTAGTGTTTAAAGAGTAAGGCAGTAGGCACTTTGTGAAAGAAATGCCAAACTTCAGTTTCTTTGAAACTATATAGCTTTGGGGAAGAGCTGGCGATGATTAGGACAAGGGAGTTTGACTTCTAAATAAGATATGAGAAGGGAGAAGTGATATCTTTCTAGAGAAAAGAAAGCTGTGTCTTGAAAAGGAGTTAATTTACAATTTCAGACATCCCACTTTTCATCTGCTCTCAGAAACAGAAGTGGATTGAATACATTAGACAGTGATCATACGGAATTTGCCCTTTCAGATTCTAAGAAAGATGAGCTTTGTGAATAGAATTCCTGTCTGTCGGTTCAGCTAAAGAGAAGCTTCCTCCTTCCTTATGTTTCTTGTTTCAGGAACGGTCCAAGCGCTCAAGGATTCCTTCCTTTGCCCCCACGGATATCGCTCACGTTATCTTTTCTTTCTCTGATCTTTTCTTCTTATTTTTTTCCAATAGGATGAAGATGACACAATTCTGATAGATTAGTATTGTCTTCATGTCAAGGAGATTGACGTCTGCATTTGAAAAAACACATTCGGCACCTTTCATGACTTACACAAAAATCAGTTGTTAGAAAGATAAATCTTTGGGAAGGATTCAGGTCAAATAATAGCACTGAGGGGAGTTAATGGCATGTTGAATTATTGGAACGATTAGTTTCCATCATGCCCATCGGACCCACAGCAACCCTATGCACGAACACTGTCCTGTCCCACACCATCCTCACCATTGACAGGTTTGAGCCCATTGTTGTGACCACTCAATGAGGGGCTTCCTCTTTTTCACTGACCTTCGACTTCACCAAGCATGATGTCTTTTCCCAGGAAATAACGTCTCCTGGGAACATATCCAAGTATGTGCGGTGAGCTCTTCCCATTCTCACTTCCAAGGAGATTTCTGATTGTAATTCTTTCAAGACACATTTGTTTGTTCTTCTGGCTATCGATGGTGCTTTCAATATTCTTTGCCAACACCATAATTCAAATGTATCAATCATTCGGTTATCTTTCTTATTCATTGTTCAACTTTCATATGCATAGGAGGCAATCGAAATGACCTAGCTTGGGTTTAGGTAAGCTTTACTCTGCAGAAGCACTGGTGACTACTTTCAGTGCTTCATCAACTTGTTGAACCATTTCCATTGGCCTTCTGTCAATGCCTGGAATTTTGCTTTGTGCAATGCTTCCAGCACCATTGGGACCTTGCTCTTCGTTATCAATGGTTCCCTTCATAGCCTCTAGATTAGTTGACAAAATTTCTAAATGTTTATGAATGGAATCATGGTTTGAACTGTTGTTTGTCTTCTTTCACTCAGCATAATTATTTTGCTATGAACCCTTATTTCCAACTCTGTCAATATTAATTGTTAATTCTTTTCATTGATAAGTAGTATTCAATTATATGAATATACTATGGTTTATGCAGCCGTTAACTTTTTAAAAAACTTTTTGATGAACAATTGGGTTGCTTCTAGTTTGTGGCTATTGCAGATAAAGATACTATGCATATTTATATACAAATCTTTGGATGTCATTTTATTTCTCTTGGGTAAAGAAATGTTGGGTCATAGGAGGTGTTTCAAAAGGTTGTGGAAAAGGGGACGATCGTGTAATTCCATTTTTACAAGATCTTTTTGATGCTCCTCATATGTGGGGGTGGCTTTCAGGTACCGTTACACCTCACCGAGACCCAATGTGCAGAAGATCGTTCAGGATGGCACTGCACCATCCCCACTAGGGGACGGTGGTTTTGAAACAATTATTTTAGTGGCTATGTCTATCCATCTCATCCAATATCGTTCTCTTTTTCATTGACTCTCCAAGCTGATGCCTTTTTCTCACCACTGCTCTCCCTTGATAGCATGTCCAAAGTATATGAGGGTAACTCTTGACACTTTTATTTCTTCTTCTCCTTTTTTTTTTCTTTTTGTTTTCATCTATTTTATAACAGACCAGAACAAAAATATTTGGTTTCTACATAAAGGAAGAAATACTTATAATAAACCAGGTTTTCATTTCTGCAACTGGTGATGTGGCCATTGCTATAATTTAGAGCTGCCATTTTCCACCACCCATTCTTTATTATTTTTAAAAAATCATTTCATTGGGGGCTTGTACAACTCTTATCACAATCCATACCTACATCAATTGTGTCAAGCACATTTGTACATTCATTGCCTCATCATTCTCAAAACATTTGCTCTCCCCTTAAACCCTTGGTATCAGCTCCTCATTTTCCCCCCTCCCTCCCTGCTCCTCCTCCCTCATGAACCCTTGAGGGTTCATAATAATAAATTATTATTACTTTGTCATGTCTTACACTGTCCGACGTCTCCTTTCACCCACTTTTCTGTTGTACATCCCCCAGGGAGGGGGTTATATATAGATCTTTGTAATCGGTTCCCCCTTTCTACCCCACCCTCCCTTTACCCTCCTGGTATCGCTACTCTCACCACTGGTCCTGAAGGGATCATCCACCCTGGATTCCCTGTGTTTCCAGTTCCTATCTGTGCCAGTGTACATCCTCTGGTCTAGCCAGATTTGTAATGTAGAATTGGGATCATGATAGTGTGTGTGTGGGGGGAGGGGGGAGGAAGGGTTTAGGAACTAGAGGAAAGTTGTTTATGTTTCATCGTTGCTACCCTGCACTCTGACTGGCTCGTCTCCTCCTGACACTTTCGTTCTAAGAAACATTCTACTTGTAGTTCTTTTGAGACAAATTTGTTTGTTCTTCTGAAGCCAAGTATACTTTCAATACTCTTAAAATATTGAAGTAATTAAAATATGTCAATTCTTTATGCTTCCTTTTCATTGCTTAGTGATTAACATATTTTTATACATATAGATGGGCATTGCTATGATACTGGAAGCTATGTAACTGGTATTTCAAATACTCTCAGGGTGACTCAAAATGAACAGGGTTCAGCAAAACTTCCAGACTAAGAACGGCTATGAAGAAGGAATGGACTGTTATCTTCAGAGGAACGAGTCACAGAAAACCTCAAGGACAGCATCAAAACGTTGTCGGATACTGAAGGCCCAGTGAGTGGAAGCCGCACGTGGTCAGATCGAGTGCAGAGATGAGCCCTTCAGATGGGAAGGCGCTCCACCACCCCTGAGGAAGACAGGCCTTCTCACCGTCGAGTCAACTAGCCTGACACGGACACAGTGGATTCTGTGGGAGTAACCCTTTGGGGACCTTCCAGATGTTGTCGAAATGGAACACATACAGATTAATACCTTAGGCATTAGTGAGTTGAAATGGACTGGTTTTGGCAATTTTGAATCAGAAAATCGTATGGTTTACTACGCTGGGAATGAGTTGTAATTTTTAGTAAAAGCTGTATTCTGTCATTGTAATCAGTAAGTGTTTCAGGTTGTTAATGAGCATTTCTCCAATCCTGATGCTTTTCTTCACATATTTCTTGGATTATTTGTTTTGCATCCAGAATGAATAAATACAGTGATCAGATCCAATCCTGACATGCATCTTTCTTAATGGTAAACCACTGAAGGATCCACTCGTTTTGTTCGGATGACTGCCTCTATTTCTGCTGCTACTCACAGGTTTGACATGAGCACAATGCAGTGTTCAGGAATTTTCATTCTTTGCAATGCTTGTTTGCATTGTTTATGATTCACATAAATATGCCTGCATTTGCAATGAAACACAAATAACTATCTTTATGACATTCTCTGTTATCAGCCAATTTTACCCATAGAATTCTTCAATATTGCAAAATGATGCTTGAATGTTTTCTCAGCCCTTTCAGCTTGGCAGAGACGAAGCATGCTCTCGGCTTTGGTTCTCTAGCGCTAGGTCTTTGTACATTTCATTACAATGCTTCATTGCATCTTCTAGGGTTGCCTTTGGAAATACTCTCCTCAGTTCTTTTGCTTCATCATTTCTTTCGTTTACTTTTATTATTACATTCAAGAGCAAGTTGAAGAGTCTCTTCTGACACCCACTTGGCTTTACATTCCTTTTCTGTTTTTGAAGTGACCTTTTGCTTTTTTTGTATGTGATGTTCTTGTGTCACCCACAGCTTCTAAAGGCCTTCTGGCATTCGTGTTCAATACATCTGTTCTTGAGATGGTCTCTATATTCAAGTGGGATATCCACAAGATTGTCATTTGGCTCTTGTGGACTTTTAACTTTTTCTTCAGTTTCAACTTGTACTTGTACATTAACTGTTGATGAGCTGCTCCACAGTTGACCCCTGGCCTTATTTTGGTTGATGATATTGAGCTTCTGTATTATTTTCTCCCATAGATGTAGTCAGTTCAGTTCCTGTGTATCCCATCTGAAGAGGTCCACAGGTATAGTCACAGTTTACGTTATTGAAAAGAGGTCGTGACAATGAACAAGCCATTGGTTTTGCAACATTCTATCTTGCAATCTACAGCTTTGCTTCTGTCATGAAGCCTGTATTTTTCAGCTACTTATCCTTCTTTGCTTCTAACGTTTGCATCCTAATCATCAGTGATTATTAATGTATCTTGATTGCATGTTTGATTAAATTGCAGACAAAATATTGGTAGAATTTTTAAATTTCATCACTAGTGTATAAATTCATGAGTGTATAAATTTAAATAATAGTTGTAGTAACTGAGTAATATTATAATATTAACTGTAGAGATCCTGTCACAGACAGTGTTGTACTTCAAGATAGATCTTGAAATGTTCCTTTTGAACCTCTCATCCTTTTCATATTAAACTATATAATTATACTAATCAAAAGGGCAATCTCAGTCCACTTTAGCTCACTAATACTTAGGATGTTAGTTTTTATGCATTCCATTTCATTTTTGGTAACTCGCAGTTTTCTTAGAGTTATACTTCAAACATTCCACATTCTCCTTATTAAGGGATTTGGGCAGCTGTTTCATTGACAGTTGAGTCTTGCCCCGTTGAAGGTGTGAAAACTGCTCCATTGTCTAGTTAAGGTTGACTCTCCTTTGAGGAGGCAGCTCTTCCCTCTCAACCTCAGTGGCTCATTTTCTGGCCCTGCATCAGACAACGTTCTGCTGCTACTCACGAGAATTCTTGGGACCACGCTCTCAGAAGTGGACAGCCTCTTCTTTCCTCTTCGTGTGTCCTTAGTCAGGAAATGCCACTGAAACCTGTTCACCAGGCATGATCTTGTTGGTATTCGAATCACTGGTGGCATAGCGTCCACAATCATAGCAACATGCAAGCCACCATAGTATGACAACGTGACACGGAAGTGCTATGGGAGGAATGGCTGGTGTTACAATTGTTAAGGGTGAGGCATGTCTGATGCTTGCTGACTAAGAATTCATCTTAGGTTGTTGAGTTTGATTCACCTTCCCCCTTGTGTAATCAGAATAGGTCAGACGCTGCTCTCCTGTGTAATATTTTTATTGTCTTAATCATTGTATCCCGCCTTTGCCTTTGTCCAAGTTGATAAATGTCAACACTCTATTTTGTGATTTACCCTTTCTCTCCCTCCCACCCCTGGCAGCCTTCAAATAATGTTGGTTTTCCTTTGTGTGTAAGTCTTTTCTTGATATTTTATAATAGCGATCGCATATAATGTTTGTCTTTTTGTGATCAACCAATTTCAGTCAGTGTAATGCTATTTGTGTTTGTCCATCTTATCCCTTGGTTTAAAAAGCCAATTAGAAACCTCTTATAAAGAGGTTTTAGTACTAAAGGCCAATGTTGCATATCTACCTATACAATTTCCAGGCCTGGTTATCTTCATTTCTACATGTAGATTCATCTTTTTATCTGATATTATTTCGAACGTAAGGCTTGGCTTCAGCAAGTCGCGGTGACACACTGGGTAAATGTTTGCTGTGAGCTGAAAGTTCAAGTCGGCCTCTTGAGCTCACCCACTGCTTGCCGAGGAGAGAGATGACGCACCCTGCCCCTCAACGATTTACAACCATACGAGGCAGCTCCACTTTGCCCAGACAGGCTCTCAGTTAGTCCGAATTGACAGCGGGTTTTTAGGCCTGCTTTGGAATATCTGACTTGGTACCTCTTTTGTGAAGGTGCAGCTGAGGAGACTCAGGCGCTCCCCATGGCCGATGAGGAAACCAAGGAAGGAGGCAAGCCTGAGAAGCACGATCATATGAATTTGAAGGTGGCGGGGCAGGATGGTTCTGTGGTGCAGTTTAAGATTAAGAGGCAGACTCCACTTAGCAAACTCATGAAAGCCTATTGTGAATGACAGGTTTTGTTAGCGAGGCAGATCAGATTCTGATTGGATGGACAGCCAATCAGTGAACAGACACACCTGCACAGTTGGACATGGAGGATGAAGATACAACGGACGTGTTCCAGCAGCAGGCAGAGGAGACATCTTCTAAAAGGGAGCCTCCACCTTTCCACCAGAACTCTGCTCCTACCAACCAAGAGCCCATTCTCTATGAGAAAACTACAATTTGGTTCCACCACCTCCTGACGACTACGGCATAGTTTCCTCTATTCTTTCGTTTCACCTTCTCCATCCTTTATTGTACATCAAGCAACTGGCGCATGTGCACGAACATACTGCATTTCCCCCCCTTTGTTTATTTTGATTTTTACTAAATAGCCGATGGTATGTTTTGATCGACATCCAGTGGAGATGGGATGGGGAAAATACTGGTCCTGTGAAAGCACCCCTTCTCCATCAGTAACTTGTGAATTCAGCTCCTCTCTTTATATTTCAGCAAGCTATTTTCTCTCACCGTTTAACAAAAACAAAAACAAAACGACATGAAACCATCCTTGCATACCTTGTTAAATTGTAGAATTTTAATGTTTTCATTTATCCTTATAAAACCAAGGACAATTTTATAACTTTTTTGTACGTAGCTCTTACATGTAGGTCCCCTGTCTTTAAGTAGGGGTAAATTACTCTCAAAGAAATGAAGCCTAGAAAGTTTTCCCTTCAAGTCAAGCATATTGTTGTTTAAATAAGCTTCTTGTTAAAAAAAGAAAGTTATTTTTCTGGGTAAGGGATTCTAAAAAAACAGTAATTTTTCATCTTTAAAAAATGCTGTTTAATTATTTTCTTACTTATGTTGTTTCCCAACCAAAAATCTGCTGTTATTCTTTTCTTTACACACATATACTTATACATGTACATGAAATGTGTCCTTTTCCCATGGCTGTGTTTAAGGACCATTGATTATGGGATGGTTTTCTTCACACCTCTTCCTCCTGGGGACACTGAGATTCTGGGCTCCATGGATTTCTACTTGTCATGAAGTATAGGGAAAAGGTGACCATGATTCTACCCAATGCTCCACCCACCTTTGGGAGCTCCAGTCACTGTGTATTATGGTTTTTGTTGATGCTTCTCCTCCGCACTTTTTTCTTGCTGTTCTCTCCTTCTTTCCCCTCAACCTACGGCTGCTTCTTTGTCCGTGTTTCTGTCTGAAGAGTTTCTAATGCGACGTCTTCAAGTTCGCTAATCATTTCTTCTGCAATGTCTGTCTAATTGACTCTTGTTCCCAACTGGTGTGTTTTCCTCATTGAACAGTGTAGGCTTTTAGTCTCTAGAAGCACAATTTGGCTCTTAAAAGATATCTTCCAAGTCTCCACTTTCGGAGAATGTGTCACGCAGTTATCTCTGTTTTAATGTCACTCTCTTCTTGTGGTTATTGCTAGGTGGGTTTTGATAGACTTATTTGTTTCCTCATTATGGGTTGTGTTTTCATGCTTGTTTGTATGAGATAGAGTGAGTGGAAGACAATCCAGACAGACAGAGGGAGGCGGGGGAGAGATCAATCAGTTCCCTTCTACTACAATAAAGTTGGAGAAAATAGTTTAGACTGACAATGGGCTCACTAGCATTTCACCTTGCTTTGGATACCCTTAACTAGTCTGGTTATGGGTAGCCTTGTACATAAGTACATCTCTTCCCCGGAGGTCGCTTCAGCTAAACCTGCAGCTGAAAGGGACAATGAAAGGCTCCTCAAAGTCAGGGGGAAAATACATAAAGACAAGGAAGTAGGGCCTGGGTGGGCTCCTTTTCCCAAGCTCTCTGGGAAGGCTGAATATGGTGTCAGCAAGTACAGCGGCCAGTCTAGGGTATATCCTTCCTGGTGGAGAGGGGTGGAGGCAAATGGTATCATTAAGAGAGTAGTTACCAGAGCAAATGGCCCTTGGTATTTCCAAGTGACCTAGGGCAAATTAATTCCTAACCTTATTTCTTTCATTTGTTTAATAAATACTTCACCAATTTTCAGTTCTTTCTCTTTATATTAAGCGTTGAGATGTAAATCCAGAAGCATTTGCTTACAATTAGCATTTATGTCTTGTTTGGCTATGATTGTATTTTTCCAATGTACTTACCACAGTTCATGTGTCTCCCTCACTGACCTCTGAACTCCTTAAAGACAGAGTTGTTTTTGCTTTCATATCTCCTGGTACACCCACCAGTCAGCTACATTGAATAAACAAATTCATGAAACAATATTCACCAGGACTTATAGTTCTTAACTCAAAAATGAAAACATTTAATGCCTTTAAAATAAGAGTTGATAATTGCTGCATAGGTGCGCAGAAGCTGTCCCACAGTGTTAAAGGAATCATTAGCAATTTCCCTCTTTTTGTGCTTCATTATCAGTTTATAAGGTACTTAGAGACCCTGGGTGGTACACGTGGTTGAGTGCTAGACTATTTACCAGATAGGTTGGACGTTTCAACCTACTTAGTGGCATGTTGGAAAAGGCATGATGGTCCATTTCCCAGCCCTGAAAGCCATGTGGAGCACGGTTTTCATGTGCATGTGTGGAGTTGTCATTAGGCAGATGGACATGATAAAAATGGGTATACAATATATAGGATTTGGGTAGTCTTATTGCTTCTCACTTCTGAAGAATCAGAACCAGCCCCAGAGCTGGTTGCTCCCCGTAGAAGAATGCTCTTCTACCCTGACACGGAGATTCTCAAAGCCATTTGACTCGGAGACGCCTGCAGAATATCTCCCACGTGAGTCTTGGGCTCAGATTCTGCTCCAACAATGCAATTTCCCCCCTGTATCCCTGAAATATTTACTAATTTGGGAAACATCTCTCTAGACTGGGTCCCTGCAGCTCTGAGATGTTTCCCTTGCTATCAGTCATCCATCAATTGTCAATTCCACAGCCAATGAGGGTGACCCGCACATTCCTTCTGCCAAAGGCTTGGTAATGCAATCTAAGCAAAGACATTGGAAAGCTCAGTAACAAGAAACCGCCTTCATTTGATCTCAGTTAATTAGGTATCAATCAGCAGGCTCACAAGGGATGAGTTGAAATTTACCTCAGCATTGAGAGACATTTTTTTTTTTTCATACATTGAAAATGAATTCGGAAACCGAACATCAGGTGAATGTTGGGGGAGACAACCAAAAAAACCAAACCAAACCAAAATAAAAATAATAAATGAAATGAAACAGAGTTAGGTAATTGCTCTTATGGTAACAATGACCTATTACAAATCGTATAGTTGTAGACAGTAGAAAGAGTGTTGTCAAATGAGTTTTTTGCTCTGAGTGCCTGCCCCGGTTCTGCCCTCACAGCTGGTTCACTTCAAGCACACTACAGCTCTTCGTTGACCTTTAGTTAATCCCTCTTTGTTTTGAGTATCTAATAGGGCCATAACAGAAGCAACACAAGGGGGTGACTTTACCAAACAGAACTTTATTTTCTCACAGTTTAGGGGACTAGAAATTTGAATTCAAGATGCTAGCCCTAGGAGAAAGCTTTCTCTCGGTGTTTGCTTTGGGAGAAAGGTCTTGTCTCTTTGTGCCATGTGGTGATTTTCATGTGGCATGGCATCTGTCTTCCCCATCACTGCTCCTTTTATAGCTCAAAAGAGATTGACTCAAAATGTGTCCAATTCTAGTAGATCATAAACATAACAATGAAAACCCCTTCACAAATGGGATTATAACCATAGGTAGGGATTCGGATTTATAATGCAGACTTCTCGGGAGCAAAATGAATCCATGGCATTCCATAAAATCAGAAGTTGCTCCCCATAGCCTCTTGGAACAACTGTATCCCTGTGTGTTAGTCTGGGTCCTTTAGAGAAACAAATCCTCAGAGACTCATGTATAAGAGAAAGTTTTATATAAAGGGTAAGTGCACATCAAGAAAACATCCCAACCCAGTGCTGCCCAAGCCCACAAGTCCAACATTAACCCATATGTCCAACACCAATTCACAAAGTCCTCCTCCATCTCACAAAGCACATGCAATGATGCCGACTGCAGGAGGAAAGCTGAGTCAGTGAATGTGTAAGCATCTCAGCGCTGGCAGGGGTCTCCACATGGTGCTCCAGCACCCAGGGCTGCATCAGGGTAGGTCCATGCGGCTTCTCAGGGATGTCTCACAGGAAGTGAGCCTTGCCAGTTAAAGCAGGGAACTGACTGAGGCAGCTGCAACCTGGTCCAACCATCACAAAGCAAGAGACCCGAGAACTAGAAAGGAAAGGCTCACTGAACCATTTATCCCTCTGCCTTTCAAATAACCCCACGTGTTTATCGGCCAGGTGGACACAGTAAACTAACTACCTTACCCTGGATAGCAAGTACTGTGCTTCCTTGCAAATAAACCCTAGACCATTGTTTCTGAACCTGCCTCTTGCTGCAGCCCTGTCATATACTTCCTCATGTTGTGGTGAACCCCAACCATAAAACTATTTTCATTGCTACTTCATCACTATAATGTTGCTACTGCTATGAATTGGGCGACCCCTGTGAAAGGGTTGTTCAACCCCCAAACGGGTCATGACCCACAGATTGAGAAATTCTGCCCTAGAGCTTCAGTATACCTGGCAACTCAAGCACCATAGGAAGAGGTGCTCTCTCTGGCTAGAAGATGTGTTCCTCAGAGCCTAAGAACACCAGTGCTTCCCCGTTCCAATCTACCCCACTCACTTTGCCAGGACGATCTTTCCAAAGGCCCTTCTGACCTTGTCTCTTCTTTACCTCTGTAAAGTACCAGCTCCTTAGCAAGACATACAAACAAGGTCCTTCACAATGTCTCTAGCCCACGCCTTGCTCATCCTTTACTCAAATCTTGGGTGTCCCCAAGAATGAAGTATACACAACTTACAGAATGCCCAGCACACTTCAAACTCAATGTGTTTACATGTGCTGTTCTCTGTGTGCCTGGGAACTAACTACTGCAGACCCTCCATATCTTAGCTTGAGCAGTCACTCTGCTGTAATGCTTCCCCCAGCTTCCCTAGAGGGAGGGCATGATTATTTTGGCCTCTCGTGCTTTTCTCCATTGCAGTCCTGAGGTGGTCTATGCGCCAACTCCACTAGGACCGTATTCTCTACCTGAGGTTCGTTCTATTTATCTTTATGTTTCTCGGGTCCATGCGGAGATACTAAATGGTTTATTGCATAGATGAATGAACACAGCATTTGAAAGTAATAAAAAGACAATTTTATAGCTACTTAATTTTGAAAGTTCTCTTTTTTTTTGAGATTAGCTTCCCCATGCTAATCTGAATTAGTCAATGTTGCTAACTTTTGGGGGATTCTCTAAGAACGATTTGCTATCAAGATTTTGTTTTGAGGCTTGCAGTTAAGATGCAGAGAAGGTTTAGTTAGTGAACTGAGACTGAATGTTTAAGAAAAGTCATTTGGAAAATGTCACGGGCAACTTTGAATAGTGCTGTTCTCATCCCATGGCAGTAGAGACTGGCTTACTTGCTATTCTGTGAAGCCAAATCACAGCTATGTTTCCGCACACCCATTAAGACTCATACTGTTAGAAAAGAGTAACCTTCCTCAGATTCCATAAATGTTTTGCCCCTGGAGATACTCAAGTGAAAGCTAGAAGCCCATCTGATGCGATTGCAGAAGGGACTTCACGCATTTTATTTCACCTGCTTTTATTCCCCCACTTTATGAACTTCCACAAGTAAGCATGAGAAAAGTGAGGCTCAGAAAGCTACGTTTTTGAATTATTTCAGTCCTACTGACATTTTGAAGGAGCTTTGGTGGACTAGTGGGCTACACATTGAACTGTTAACCACAAGGTCTGCAGTTAAAATCCACCAGCCTCTCTGTGGTAGAAAGATGAGGCTCTGCTCTTAAAAAGATTTAAAGTCTCAGAAACACCCAAAGGGCAATTCCATTCTGTCCCATGAGACTCATAGGGTCTCTATGAGTCAGGACTTATTGACAGTGAGGTTTGAGTTTATTGGTATTTTGGATTGGACAATTCTTCATCATTGAGGGCTAGCCTGTGTAGTGTGAGATGTTCTATTGTTAGTTTTGGCCTGAGCAGTTCTTTTTTGATGGGAAGTAACCTGTGTTTTATGGGGTGCCCAACAGCATCTCTAACGTTTACCCATTACATGCCAGGAAAACTCCCAAATATGAAAACTAAAAATGTCTCCAGACATTACCAAATATCCGGTAGGAAATAAAATAATCCCTACTGAAAACAACTGAACTAAATGAAAGAATATATAAACATTACCTGAGGAAAAATGAAAGGCTAGATTTAGTCCATGTTTAAAGTTTGCTTTTAATTTTTGTAACATTTTGTTAGCATTAATTAGATTTGATAAATGTACATTGCAGACCTCATTGAGAGGCCCTGAAAAATACACAATGCTTCAATAGAGAATTGAAGAAGAAATCCAGAGTCTCTTTAAACGACATACAAATAACCCTTGCAGTTTATTGAGACAGAAGAGGCAGTGTGGTTCAAGTGGATGTACAATACGTCTAAAGAGTGCGGCTCCAAACACTAGAATATAGTAGTCATGCTCATAGCGTTAGGCACCGGGATGCGTGGATTTGAAATAGTATCCTTGATATGCTCCAGCTGTTTTATTAGCGGACAAGTTAATTACAGCCCTGTCTCATCTTTTCAGCTGTATGATAGGAATGATAACACTAGAAAATATCAAGGAAATTGGGTTGCCGTAAGTTGAAACTGACTGAAAAGCAGGAAGTTCTATACTAAGGGTTGTTCTGAGAATTAGAGACTTCATATATGAAAAGTCTTTGGAATGGTGCTCGGTACATGAAGAGTTCTGTAAACATCTATTCTTCAGTAAAATACACCAGGAACTAAGAAATGCACCAAGGAGCCCTGGTAGCATGAGATGCTAAACACAAGGCCAACAGTTCAAGACTGTCAGCTGGTCTGAGGGAGAAAGATGGGGCTTTCGACTCCTGTGAAGATTTACTCGGAAACCCACGGGGGAAGCGCTACTCTGTTCTTCTGGGTCACTGGGCGCCAGAATTGGCTTGATGGCCATGAAGAAGTATGTGCACAATACCTTATGAGCCGCTGAAACTGAAACAGGGTGTAAGATTTTAACAAAACCAACCTCTACCAGTGTCCCTCATCTTGATTTCAGAGATGTTAAAATATGAAAAAATACCGCAGCTTATACACAATGTAATATGAGCAAACGATCAGCGTATCCTGTCGGCAGACTGTATTTGGATTCTCACTCCACTGTCTGGGGCTCAGGCTTGGCATGAGTCCTTTGGCTGGAGTCCAAGATGCAGTGCGCCCCTGGGAGTTGAAGATCAGGGTTCCAAACTGGTTAATTCCGGTTTGCACCCATGCTGAGAATCACGGACTCTGAACCAACATTTGAACAAAATCCCCAGGTAATTCTTATGGCTGGCCAGTCGATTCTTGAAGATCCTAGGTACTCTCAAAGATCTTGGTAAAATGTACATTCTGATTGAGAATGTTTGGAGTAGAAATGTAAATACAAACGGGTTTTAACTGGACCGAGTCACTTGGAAACCCTGCCTAAATTTTTTTTTTAAATGTTAAGATTTTATTTACAAAGCTTCTTTGTTGTACAGAAAGTAAAAATGTGGTTACAATCTCAGTGTAACTGGCAGCCATGAATGGCTCAAGACTCACTGGTCACAGCTACCTAGACTATAGCGAAGTCTCACAGGGACACCTAACAACGTGTACAATTGTGGTGGGGCGAAGTCCCCAGGCTTGGTGGTGGATTTCCAAGAGGGACTACAGAGAGGAAGGTGGAATGTCTCAGGAACTAGTCTTTGGCTCTTTGGGTGGGCAGGTGTCCTGGGCTTCTGAATCACAGCTACTTTTTTTTAAACTTAAACAGCTACCAAATCCTCTTGAGCAGTCCAACCAATACTGAACAGTTCTTTTTCTGCAGGTTATTTGGGGTCTTAATCATCTGTTTCTTTCTTCGGTCTTTCTCTTTTCCGCTTTCCTCCTCCTCTTCCTCTTCCTCCTCATCTTCTTCATCTTCATGAACTTCTTCCTCCCCACTGACTTCATCTTCACCGTCTTCCCCTTCCACATCTTCATCTTCGTCTTCATCAAAATACTCCTCCCATCCTCATCTTCCTCACCTCATCCTCCCTCCCCCCCCCACCCCCTCCTCTACAGCATCCACCTCAGCATCGGAGTCAGGGGCCTCCTGGTCCCCGAGGTCGTAGCCATCCAGGGAAGTCAGCCGGGGCAAGAGCTTAAAGACGCTCTCTCGGGAACCATTCGACTTGGTGGCCTCACAGCTCAACAGATCCAGACTCTTCAGACAGTCCCATCTTTTCAAAGGTTCCAAGGGGCTGATGTCTTTCAGCTTATGCCCACTTAAGTTGAGATGTGTGAGGTTGGGAAGTTTCTCCGCTAACATGTCCAGACCACCGAAGATTCTATTGTCACTGAGCTCAAGCTTTTTCAATTTCGGTAGTTTTGGGAAATTTGAAACTGAAATCAAGCCTACATTTATTAAGCTGAGGAACTCTAAGTTCACAAATTCAGCCGTTAAACCCTCAATCTTTGCATCATTTGATTTGCGGTTGTCCAGGACAAGTTCTTGAACAGCCGCCGGGGTCCGGTTCCTCAACTCCAGGTGGATCCTTCTCTCCATGTTTCCCTCTTCCCCCTCTTCAAACTTAACTTTCCGCGGTGGGGGGCAGAGCGGGAAGAGGCGTCCTGGCTTGCAAGGGCGAGGGCCTTCGGGAGAGGTCTCCCTGCCTAAAATTTATGTGAGCACTTTTGTTCTCAGTGAATTTGATCCCCAACGCGATGTGTGGAACGCGTGTATACTTACTATCTTCATTTTACCAACGAGGAGACGGAAACTCTATTTTCCCCCAACTGCATTGGTAGCCAGATATAAATTCCTTAATCCCAAAGCTTACTATTCCAAGTCCTGTCCTCTTTTTTCATACAGTCCACTGTATAATAGGGAAATAAAACCAATGAAGGAACTGGGTGCCATCTTCCCACCAGGCACTGCTGCAGGAAAAACCACAGAACAACCCTCAGTGCCTCACTTCCAGTCATACAATCACCATTGGGCCCAGAATCACCAGATCTTGGAGTTTTGTTTCAGTGCCATTTATTTAGTGAATCGTCTCTACGTGTCTTCCTGATGGTTAACATTTGATTTACAAACTGAGACAAAATAATTTCAAACAGTTACTATTTCACAACATTGCACTTTTTTTTTTAAACTGTGCCAATTTTGCAACTGGTCCAGTGCCTTTATAAGTCTGTGTACTTTCCGGACCCCCATTCATCACAGAGAGCGTTCTTTTTAGTTCAGCACTGCTACGAAACCTTAGTGTAGTTCAGCCTCGGTTCTACAGCCTGGTTTGTCCGTTGCACCGACAGGGGCTATCGTTTGACAGCTTGCTTCACAGACTTCAGCCCTTTCCTTAGAATGGAATGAAAGCCTCGGGGCTTGTGGAGTCTTGTCTCATCTTACAGATCATGGCGCTCAAGCCGGGCAGTAGAGGAGAGTCGACCAGGGCCTGAAGGGAGCTGGGGCACAGGGGAGACTCCAATTTCAATGGCTATTGTCATCCTAAGGGGATCCAGGCACCAGAACATCAGAGAAATCTATGAGTTGTTAGACATGCAGAATTTAGGGCCTCAGCCCACATTGGCTGAGTCAGAATCCACAATTTAACAAGATCCACAGTGATTTGTATGCAGTTAATTAAAATGAAGGAGTTAATTAAGCTCATTAAAATTTAAGAAGTGCTGCTTTATATTATGGAAGAGCCCTGGTGGTGTAGTGGTTAAAGTGCTAGGCAGCTAACCTAGTAGAAGTCAGCAGTAGGAACCCCAGCTGCTCTGTAGGAGAAAGATGTTGCAGTCTGTGCAATGCAGCCTGGGAAACTCTGTCGGGGAAGTGCTGCTCTCTCCCACAGAATGGCTATAAGTTGGAATCAACTTGGCTTCAGCGAATTTGCTTTATATTAGGCTGTGTTTATGCTTGCATAGATACTTGCAGGTGTGTGTGTGTGTGTTAGGTACGGGGGAGAGAAAGAGCAGAGGGTGAACTAGTGAACTAGATCATATGATTGGTTGGTTGGTTGATTGAAAATAGGGATACACACTGAGTTCAGGAGTGAGACTTGCAAGGGATACTTACCTGCAGACCCTTTCTAAATAAGTGGAAAATAAGGCATATTGGGGTCAGATTATCCAGAGAAGGTAGAAAGGAAAAATTAGTATTTAGAAGTAAGCAGACCAATATTTGACATAAGAACTACCCAATAACTTCAGGGTCTAAAAGTCAAAAAGGTCTTTAAGGTCTTAGGTTAATATCAGATGATAAAAAAACAGTTAAAACTGAAAATAGTTCCTTATAAATTTTTTGCTTGTTGTTGAGGATCCCTGGTATAATTACTATCTGCTAATCAAGAGGTTGCCAGTTTGAGTTGACCCAGTGGCTTTGTAGAAGAAAAGACTGCATTACTAGTTTCTGTAAAATCACAACCTAGGCCACCCTTTGGGCCAGTTCTGCTTGGCTGCAAGAGGTCAATGCGATCAGACAACCCAATGACAACTAACAGACTACTGGTAATTTGGCTAGCTAAGAAAGGTGCCCGCCAAATCCCGGAGCCTTTTCTAGGGCATCTGCTTCACATACTTATCTCAAGCTATGCTTGTCTTGGATTATAAAGCCTTCTGCCAACAACGAGCTCCTCGGCTCTGTCGTGCTGGCCTCAGCTGTTTTGTCACCGTCCTACCTTCCAGTCTCTGGTGTTTTGGGTTTTGACTTGCCGTTAGGTTGGTGACTACTGTTTCCTGTCTGATCCCCTGCGCCTGGTGTGTTTCCTTCTTCAGACCACTTTCTATTTGACATTGAGTCGATTCTAACTCAGGGTGACCCCATGTATGTCAAAATAGTTTCACTCTGGGGGGGTTATTTGTAATGAATGGGATTAGTAGGCTTTTCATCTGAGATGCTTCTGGGTGGACTTGAACTCTCAGTCTCTTCCTTAGCAGCCTAACTAGAGAAGGGATTTGTTGTTTAGCCAACTTTCTGCATTACCTCACAACTCTCCATTGTAGACTGATCTTCATTCAAGCTTGTTCCCCGCAACTCCCAGCACATGTTCATGGAGTTGAACCACCCTGCTTTTTA
>NW_022105611.1:6041267-6049664 GCF_000313985.2 Echinops telfairi | reverse complement strand
GCGCGCGCGCGCCAGACCCTTGCAAGGTGCCTTCACGCGTTATCTTGTTGCGTCTTCACAGCCACTGTGTGGGGTCGGTGTTATTATCTCCGCTTCGTTGATGAGCCTTGGTGTAGTTACTAGCTCCCATGGCCAGAAACAAGATATGAACTCAGTATATAGTGAGTCTACGTGTAATGAAGTAAGTTTAAAACTTGGGTCAAGGTCAATAGGAAAAAAAAGTATCATCTTGATGAATGCAAAGGACACTTAGAATTCACAGATAGATTCGTAACTATGGGTTTATTAGGGACGTTATATATTTCAAATATAAATGATAGAGTTATATTTTCCACGCTTCTCATTCTGGCAGGGATGTCTCTCTGGCACTCAGCCTCTCCACCATGTGGTCCCTGAGCCTCTGCCTTACTCCATCCTCAGGAGGCCCATCATTCCGCCTTATTGTCTGCGCTGCCCTTTGCTCTCCATCATGAGCTCAGCATGCCTCTTCTGCTTTGTCTGGAATGTTGCTGTTGGAGTTGCTCATGCCTTGGCTGTATCAGACCAGGATCGCACATGCGCTCTGCCTGTGACTCTTCTTTCTCGGTCATCTTGGGATTCTCTCTCTCTCACTGCTTCTGAGTTGGCTGGCTCACTTAGAAACCCCGTTGAATGACAAAACTGATCAATCATCCCTCCATGTGTTTCACACGTCCTATTTGTATGGTTCACTCATTTGGTGGCAGTTACAAAGATTTGGATAGAGGAGTCATATTAAGTAATTAACTACAGTACATCTCGGATAACAAAGGAGAATTTCCCTCAACTTAAGATCCTAGGCCAGCTGAGACTTTTCTCAGTCCTGCAACTCCACCTATACTTGAATACCTGTTTCCTATACCTGGAATTTTTATCTGTTGTATTCTCCATATCTCTACATGCATTTACCATCTTCAATAAGTGTCATTCTCAGGACTATCTATGAGATCACTTAGGTGTTATAAGCCCTGCTTCTATAATTTGTTAATCATAGTTCTAATGCATGAGGTTTTTCAGTACATATATACATGCTTATATATATGAACCCCTTCCAAAGAAGAATGGCCAACGGAGTGCTAAAATTATAGAACAATAGAATATGTAAGTAAAATTGTGCTAAAGATCATCCAACAATGGCTGCAGCATTGAAAGGGAAGTGCCAGAGGTTCAGGTCAGATTCTGAAAGGATGTGGAAAAAGTGTGACATCATCGCCCATGTCAGATGACTCTTGCCTGAAAGCAGAGAATATCAGAAAGACGTTTACTTGCATATTATTGACTATGCCAAGGCATTCAAACGTGTGGATCCTAATGAACTATGGATAACCTTGAGAAGAAGGGGCTTATAGAGCACTTCATTGTTCTCATGAGGCACTTGTACATAGGTCAACAGAAAGTTGTATGAACAGAACAAGGGAATACTGCGTGGTTTAAAGTGAAGAAAGAACACGGCACCAGGATTGTAAGGATAATTGCTTATTAATAAACTGCAGATGACACAACCTTGCTTGCTGAAAGTGAGGAGAACTTGAAGCACTTGCTGAAGGAGATCAAGGATGGCAGGCTTCAGTATGGATTACAACTCACTGTAATGAAGCCCCAAATCCTCAAAACTGGATTAGTAGGTAACTACATGATAAATGGAGAAAAACTTGAAATTATCAAAGATTTTCTTCTTGCCTGGGTCCACAATCACTGCTCATCAAAGAAAGCAGTAGTCAAGAGAACAAAAGATGAGTTGCTTTTGGTAAATCTGGTGCACATGATCTCTTTAGAGTATTGAAAAGCAAAGATGTTGCTTTGAGGACTAAGATGCTCCTTACCATGTTATTTTCAATAGCCTCATATGCTTGTGAAAGTAAGACATTGACTAGAGAAGACTAAAAAAAGATTCAATGTATTTGAATTGTGGTGCTGGGGAAGAATTGAAAGTACCATAGACTACTAAAAGGACAAACTGTCTGTTTTGGAAGAAGTACAGCCTGAGTCCACTTTAGAGCAAACATGGCTACATTTCCTCGTGTTTCCTGAAGAAAGCAGCGTGTTTGGTAAAGTAGAGGGGTTGTGAAGGAGGAAAGGTCTTTAAGGAGCTTGACTGTCACCATGGCTGTGACAATGAGCTCAAGAAGAGGAACAATGGTGAGGCCTGGGCCATGCCTCATTCTGCTGTGTATATGGTTGTTGTGTGTCTGAATCAATGTGAAGGCGCCTAACAGCATAACACACACACAAATATAACATATATTGTAAACTTTAGATGGTTCATGTAATTATCGGGATGGCCCTTCCCAGGTCCCTGTATCAGGTGACAGGGGTGTCAAGTTTGATGAATCCCGAATAGGCTGCTCAGCAGCAAGTGACAGCCTTCTCATGTCCCCATAACCAAGACCAGATGGGACAAATTCAGGGTCAAGAGAGAGAAGAAGGGAGGGAGTGGGGAGTCAGAGTAAACGTTGTCAGAACATCCATGTAATGGAGGATGATAGATAGTGCCTGCCAAACCCACTGAGGATCCCGGTCCAGTCAAAACATACAAAACAAAAAGAAAAAACAAACAAACAAAAAAGCCCAACAATAATGATAAAGTGAAATAGAATAAACTTCAATGGAAAGTAAAGCAGAAAATATTAAAACCTGGAACAGATTCAAAATTAGTCATAAGGGAAATAAATTGATAAATGTTGCATTTTAACCCAACCACATCTGTAATAATCCACTTTAGAAGGCACTCTGATAGCAAAACTATGTCCAGACTCTGGTCGGAGGGAATTCATTGCAGGTGTCATCCATGTGGGGACCCTGCAAATGGATTTGGGGCTTCCATTGTCATTCAGAGCCTTCTACAAATCTGAGTTTCAGCTCTAATGCTGTTCCCTCCTCTGGATTTGTATATTACTATTTACAATCCTTGGATGGCATAGGCTGGTGCTCATCTTCCTTGTGGATTTAGCTGACCCTCCTTAAAGACAAGCCCTTAAGACCCAGATACCATTTATTCTTTCTCATAGCTGGGCACCATCTGATCTCTTCACTAGACTTTGCTGTAGCATCTGTATCTTCAGTGCTCTCTTCATGAGGGCAGGTGTTCAGCAGGGCTGAATCTTAGGTTAGGGCTACAATTAGGCGTGATAAACCCCAAGGAGGGAACATACCTGGCATTGTTTTCCTAGTTGGACACTCCTGACCTTGTGTCTGTCCAGATCACATGCTACAGAAAACGGGACTATAGATTCCGTCCCTTCAAGTTACAACATCCTTCATAGACGACACCAGAAGGATCCAATTTGGAAATGCACTGGACTTTACCTTAAACTCGCCTGTAGCAGATTCTAACCCTGGATTTAAGGCTGAAATGCCCTCGTGTGAGAAGAAGCAGATGACTGCTTTCTGAAGGTTATGGAATTGGAAGTCATTGGACTTAGGCTTGCATATGTGACTCTGAGGGTGCCCAATGAATTGGGGCTCAGGACTACCACATGTTATTATTGTCATGCTCTCTCTTTTTAAATGACATGTGTTCATCTAGCAGGCATCTACCTTTGTGAATGAGTGTTAATGGAAGTTTTGCCCTATCTCTAAACCTCACTGCTTGTGTACTGTCCAGTGCTCCCGTTTTTAATCTGTACAATTTAACTATGCATGCACGGTGACCTAAAAAGCTGTCCCACATGTGTATAGTCTCCTCTGTTCGAAGTGTTTTCAATTTTGTACCACTGGCTAATTGAGTGACACTGTCGATTGGATTACCTATGCCTCATCGAGTTGAATTATAATGTTCTCCAATAAAATGGTAATGATGTTTCTGAAGTGAACCAGGGACATATACAAACCTTAGGCATATGGATGGATTTGGGGACCTAACTCTTGGTGGTATCAGTGCAAAGGGATCTGGAAAGTGCTGACTTTGGACCCTCCCTGGGTGAATGACGCAGTCAGGTGCTCTGCTGTTTGAAGTGACCATAATTTTGAAGGCAGAAGAAAGAACATGGAATTTATAATCCTAAAACAATAAAAGAGGCCTGACTCCCTCACTAATCAGCCAAGGAATTAATGCTTGAGTTCAGCTTCCCATGCTTTCAAATGGAGGTAAGACTACACGACCTGCCTGGTGTGATGATCAAGTGAATGATTTCCATGAAGGCACCCTGTAACCTTCAAATTGACCTATAGAGTTAGCTATCTCTATTTGTGAACAAGTGGGTTTCATTATAGGGCAGGGTACGGTGAGAACAATTCATTGCTAATTAGAACTCTTTTAAAGCATGATTTAATTCTACTGGTGAATATTTTAATATTTTCTCTTAAATGGCCAGAGCTTTTGTCCTAAAGACTTGCACAAGTGTGACCTGAGCAGAATATTAAAAACCAGTTTGGAGACTGATTTTTCAGAGCTGTATCATATTTCTATGGGTGAAGTACACCCTCGGTTTTTATACTCTCACATATTTCTTCCTTTTATTCAAGCTGATCAGCTATTTAACATGGGTCTGCCTGCTATTCCTGCTTAAAGACCTATCGGGAATTAACAAAAGATCCTCACTGAGTCAACATTAGTTATTGAGGTATGAAATGAACTTTCTTCTAAGGAAAGCTGTCTGTTGAGTTCATTAAAAATTGATCACTGTGGTGAGCCGGGTGTGCATATATTTATAGGTTTAGAATTAAGGTAGCAGATGGACATTGGGCTTCCACTCAAGTACTCACTCAATACAAAAACACTTTGTTCTATTAAACTGACATTCCACGATACTCACCTTCCCAACACGATCACTGAAGACAAAATGAATGCATAAGCAAGTGTGGTGAAGAAAGCTGATGGTGCCTGGCTATCAAAAGATATAGTGCCTGAGGTCATAAAGGCTTGAAGGTAAACAAGCAGCCATCTAGCTCAGAAGCAACAAAGCCCAAATGGAAGAAGCACACCAGCCTGTGCGATCATGAGGTGTTGAAGGGATCAGGTAGTAGACATCAAAGAACAAAAAATTATCATTGTGTGCTCACCTTCCCCAAAGACTGAAGACAAATGGGTGCATAAGCAAGTGTGGTCAAGAAGGCTGATGGTGCCTGGCTATCAAGAGATATATCATCTGGGGTCTTAAAGGCTTGAAGGTAAACAAATGGCCATCTAGCCCAGAAGCAACAAAGCCAACATGGAAGAAGCACATCAGCCTGTGTGATCACAAGGTGTTGAAGGGATCAGGTACCAAGCACCAAAGAACAAAAAATCATATCATTGTGAATGAGGGGGAGTGCAGGATGGGGACCCAAGGTCCATCTATAGGTAACTGGACATCCCTTTGTAGAGGGGTAGCGGGGAGGAGACAAGTCAGCCAGGGTGTGGTGTAGCATTGATGAAACGCATAACTTTCTAGTTCTTAAGTGCTTCCTCCCCCCCCCACTATCATGATCCCAATTCTACCTCACAAACTTGGCTAGACCAGAGGATGTACACTGGTGCAGATAGGAACTGGAAACAGAGGGAATCCAGGACAGATGAACCCCTCAGGACCAGTGGTGAGTGGCAATACCTGGAGGGTGGAGGGAAGGTGGGGTAGAAAGGGGGAACCGATTACAAGGATCTACATATAACCTCCTCCCTGGGGGATGGACAATAGAAAAGTGGGTGAAGGGAGATGTCAGACAGTGTAAGATATGACTAAGTAATAATAATTTATAAATTATCGAGGTTTCATGAGGGAGTGGGGTGGGGAGGGAGGGAAAAAAGGAGGAGCTGATATCAAGGGCTCAAGTGGAAAGCAAATGTTTTGAGAACGATGAAGGTAACAAATGTATGGCTGTGCTTGACAAAATGGATGTATGTATGGATTGTGATAAGAGTTGTACGAGCCCCCAATAAAACGATTTAAATTTAAAAAATTCATCACTGTGGTGATAAGGAAAATCAAGGCAGCAGAGGAAAAGACGAACAGAGCAGACATTAAGGAGCTCTTAGTCACACGCGGAACTAGAACACTCTGCTTACTTTTGTGAGATCCTTAACAAGGGACTTAAAATGGAAAGCTTGCAAAGGTTACCCCAGAGAGGAGCTCATTGCAGCGATACAGGATGGAGATGCCGGGCCCAGTAACGTGAGAAATGTCTGTTGCATTTGGGTAACTGCAGATGAAATCAACAAGAAGCTATAAAGAGGATTTAGTTGTGCCTCTAGCGTTATGGGAAATAACTTATTGATGAGACAGGATTTGTAACTTGGGCTGATCTCTACAAGCGGGATCTAAAATGTTAGAAACCAGACAAGAGTGTGCAGACTAATTAATAAGCCCAACCTTTCCCTATGTCTATGCAGGGTTTTTAGAAAGTTTGAAAATGTGTGAAGTTTTGAATTTAGTGGTCATTACAATGTTTAAGCTTCTGTTCCATCCAGTTTCCAGATGCAGCAAGAACGCCAGGTCAATGTGGTCAGGTTTGTTCCCGTCACGTTGTCTCCTCTGCTTGCATCTTGATTGAAAGATGGACATATGTGTGAGAGGAAATGCAAATCACCCCAGCCACAATGATATGGGGGAAAGTTGCTTATGGTGATAAAGATTTTTATCATGAGCTAACCAAGCTTCTACAGTACTTATGTTATATAGCCTTTGGTTATCTAATGCCCATGATACAACTTCTGTTGTAATCAGTAAAAATTCTGGGTTCATGAGAATGATGAGGGCAACAAATGTACAAATGTGCTTGACATACATGGGTGTATGTATGGATTGTGATAAGAGTTGTACGAGCCCCCAATAAAATGATTTAAGAGAATTCTAGGTTCATGTATTTAGATTCGCAAGCAGATGGTTTAATGGTAGAATTTTCATCTTCTGTGTGGAGGACCTTGTTCAGTTCCAAGCTAATGTGACTCAACTGTAGCCCCCACCTATCTCTCCATGAAGGTTTTTGTTGTGTGGCTCTGTCCTGACTAGGACAGATTAGGAAGAAAGGTCTGGGGAGCTGCTTCCGAAAATTAACCATGGAAAACCCCGTCGACAGCCGTCTGCTCTCCAGCTGATCACGGCAAGGGGCAGGGGCAGGCAGCATTCTGTGCCAGGGTACGTGGGGCCTCCTCGTGTTGGCATCTCACTTGGCAGCAGTGAACAGCAATCATATAAAACATCTATCAAGATGCTTCGGTTGAGGACGTGCTTGGGTATGTTCCCTAACCATTCCCAAAGTCTTAGCTGTCATAGATCCAAGTACGTCCAGCCTTGAAAGAGACCAGAGAAAGAGCTCAGTGGATGGGCCTGTCGTTCCAAAGCTTTAGCATCAGGTGTTCGCCCAGTGACATATTCACTCAAGATATGATGAGCAGAGTTTCTTATCTTGATTAGATAAGATGGAGCGCCTAATTCTGCAATTCTTCCCTTAATGTGAGCTTGAAAATCTAAAGCAATGACCTTTAAATGACCTCTGCTTGAAAGAGGCCTTGGGTTGTTCTGATATTGAGAAGGCCAGGTGCCACCCCTCCTTATGTCTATGCACATGCTATTTATTCCTCTTGTTTTGTCTTGTGAATGCCTGTTTTTGACCCTGGAAGTGGGGCTTTTGTCATTCTTTTTTGATGTCCAGATACTCCAAGCGCTCTTCCTAATTTTGAGGAAATCCCCCACTAAGTCCCAAATTTAAACAAGTCAAAGAAAAATAAGCTCCCAATGGGAGGAATTCATTTTGCTTGTAGATGAAGACAGGCCCGTGGCTTAGACCCCACCGACCCCACCCCATTTGAAGTCAGAAGTTCGGGCTGTGAGCAAGCAGAGGCAGCACCTACCTCGAGGATCCAGCAGGATCCTGCAGTTTCCAGAGACAGGAGTTACCCAACTCCTGTGACCCAATGGCTGGATCTGGACCCCTGATGGCCTAGGGGTCTCCACACTAGAGCAGCCCCATGATGGGCTGTGGAGCAGTATTCCTGGCTTGATAGCCTCCCAGAAAAACTGTGGGCTTCCTACTGATTATGTGTATTTACTGTGAAAACATAGGCAAATGTGATTTCTGTAGTATGCAACAAAGACCCCTGTGTGATAGACTCAAAATCCAGTTCACAATCATCATCTCTTCGAAGCTGTTCCTGGTTCTTATGGAATAAGTGGATTTCATCTGCACTGCTCTCCTATAACGGAGTCGTGGTAGTAGTGTGGATTAGGCTGTGGGCTGCCAACTGCAGGGATGGTGCTTCCACCCTAACAGGTCCTCCACAGAAGAAAGATGTGATGGAAAAGGAGACAGTGTTAACAAACCCAGGGACAAGGGAACAACAAGTGATCCAAAATCAGTGGTGAGGAGGGTGTAAGAAGCCTGATAGGGCTTGAGCAAGGGCAATGTAACCGAGAGGAATTACCGAAACCCAAATAAAGGCTGAACATGATAGTGGGACAAGAG
>NW_022105611.1:6036843-6038993 GCF_000313985.2 Echinops telfairi | reverse complement strand
ATACTTATATGTAAAGAAATCAAGGAGGGGTTTGGAGCCACAAGGGGCTCTGTGTCAAGTGATGAAACTTTAAATGACTGCTTATATATCGGCCAAAAATCTTGGCCCTTTAAGAGCTAAAAATAAAGGAAGCCAGACACAACTTAGATGAAATGGTACAATTTCACCTCACTGTCTTTTCTTAATTAATTTAAAGGTGAAACTCAAAGGGACAATGAAAAGGTGAAGTGGAAACGAGACATTTCAAGCCTTTTCTGTTCTCATTTCCTGAGCTCAATGTCTCTCAAAATTGGAAGGTAAAATCCAGGTGCTAGCATGGTATTTGCCCTGGGAGATTTGAGCATGGAGGTCAGGCAGGAGGTCACTAAAGCATGCATATTGCATGAGGGATTAATTGCCAGGAGCACATGAGGAGAATTATGACAGTTATTATTCAGAACCTGAGCAAATAGGAAAGGGGTCACATATCTGTAAACCTAAGCAGACTCTAAACCAATGGATTAAGAAGATCTAAATGTCTCTTTTCATAGATGGCCGAAGATGCTCTGGGGGGAAATACCCAAAGATGAGCTGACGTGTCAATTAACCTAAAATTTTCCAATTTACTTCCGTAACAATAATCATTATATTAGAGACCTCTGTAAAAGTAGGGGACTGGGTTGGGGGAGCGGATGTTTTTGCAGTGTTTCTTGGTTTTGTGGTATACCACCCAATTAAGTTTGCTTATTTTGTAAATCTGTATCTATAGTGCTGTATATTGAAGATTTAACTGTATCATCCAAAGCCCGAGGCACTATCAGATCCTAAGTGCTAAATGGGAATTCAATTATGTTCTCTCCATTCTATTTACTAAAGCAGAAAATTGGAATCATTAGTCTGAGAGCAATGTGTTTCTCTAGTGGGAAGGGAGGAGACAAAGACACCCCTCCCCCTGGAAGAACATATTTGAGACCTTCCCAAGGTATGTCTGAAATACATGCTTAACATTATACAAAGTAAAAATGAAAATACCACAAGAATCTGTTATCTTATTACTTTAACTTGTTATTATGAGTTGGGTGGAGTTTTACAAGCAACTTCATTTTCAGTCCAACAATTCACACAGATTTTTGTGTGGTCGCTGATTGCAATCCCCATCATGTAACGTTATTCACCCATCTCTCTCTTCCACTCCTCCTTTCCTAACCCTTCCTGGTTTCTGAACATTGTCCTTGAGCAAGTTCAAAGCCATTGTTTTATTTTATATTAAAATAAAACAAAACTCATTATTGTGAATCAGGTGAAGGTTTACAGAGTTTTTCTAAGATAAATTATACAAGAAAATGTAAAGAACACATCTTATTTAAATTGTTTATTGTGATATACATATATAACAAAACATTTGACCTTTCAATGACCTTCATATGAATAGATCAGAGATATTAATTATGCTCCTAATGTTGTACAATTACCACCCTCACCCATTCCCAAATTATTCTATTAGAAGATGTTCATGTCCCCTAAGCATCGAGTCATTCTTAGAGAAACTTCTTGGCTGGTAAGTGTTAATAGAAACTAAGCTTTCCTTTGCTCAATTTGGTGATTCAGAAAGACTCAGGAAGCCAGAGCCTCTGGACACAGGCAGGGAGCTGAAACAGAGCAGTGGAAATGTTTTGTTTTGGTTTTTAATGAGGGTAAGTGTGATAGGCAGGTTTATTGTGCCAACATGGCCAATGAACACATGTGGGATTAATTGAAGGGAGGAGAGATAAATGGCTCTGCGATCCTCAATTCTTGTCTCTTGCTCTTTGAACATTGGACCAGTGTGTAGCTGCCTTGCTTGCCCTCTGCCTCGATTTGCAAGCTACACTACCTGTGGGACACCTAACCCGTGGACTGTGTCATTGTAGTTTGTTGTTCCTTCAAGACCTGTTTCACCACACTACTGGAGTGTACATAGCTTGTGCTGGGGACTGTCGGACCCTGTCATCTGGCTGACTATTGGTGACATGCCTTGCTGTTTGCTGCCTGTACCCTTGTTAGCCTGAATTGCTCTACAGAGGACTACCCAGCAGCCCTCAAGACTTGAAGGACTGCCAGTGTATTAGCTGTCTCATGGGAGACACTGCATTTGTACTGCTTTATAGATTAACTAACCATTTATTCCTTAT
>NW_022105611.1:6034100-6035524 GCF_000313985.2 Echinops telfairi | reverse complement strand
TTTTTCCTTTGCATCAAATACTTTTGGGAGTAGGTAGACCTGCCCTTCCTGTGATGGTCTGACGGAAGTCAGGAGTGTGCTTGCTGGCCCTGTAGAGCTCCTTCCATTCTGGGAGCAGTTTGCTGATATCAGAGAAGAGGAAAAACTGAGAACAGATGGCCTTGTTTGATTTGATTCTTAGCAAAATAGAGTAATGCCACGCTCACTAATGCTTTGAATTTGTGACATCTATTCTCTAGCTTTGCTTGGAGGGAACACGCAAATAAATGTCATTTCCTTCATCTTTGCATTTCTCACTAAGCTTGTTAGGAGAAGAAATGACATTAAGGAATTTTGTGTTGTGTGAAATTTGTCCCCATTTCCAAACCTAGCACCACTTAAGGTTGCAAGACCATCCAGGGTTTTTGAGATGAGGAAGGAAGGATGCGTGCCATGTAAGTATCAGAGAGTTTGAAGAACAGGAGTTTCAGCCGGGTTTTTCTTATGACTTCTAGAGCTCATGGCAAGATTAAAATGTAGAATCCTTAATATATGGTTAATCCTTCAAGACTTTGTATTAGCTGAGCTTGTAGGCAACATGTCACATTTGTTTTGAAGGCCCATGCTTTTCTGCATTTTACCTTTTGGGTTTGAAGAGTGCATTTTTAACAGGAATAGCTTCTAAATTTCCTTTCATTGCTTTTATCTGCTGTGGTAATTGGAAATTAATCGCATACACCATTCCTGTCTTTTACAGGTACCAGTTGTTGTACCTTAGGTAGCCCTTGCAAGCTTTTAAGCCCACCTCTGCCCTCCAATATACAGTGCTCATTGATTAGGAGGCACAACAGCAATAGTACATATCCTAGACCAATAACTGATATGCCCCATCAAACCATGGCCTTAAACCTTCAAACCACGGAACCAAGTTCTGTGAGGCTTTTGTTGGATGTAACCACAAGTAGCTGAGGCAGCTACTTCTTTTGTTCTCGAGAAAGGCGAGGCTTTCCACTGTCCGGGCAACCTAGTGGGGCAGTTCTACTCTGTTCTATAGCATCCCTATGTGTCAGAATCAACTCAATGGCAATGAGCTTTTTAGAATTTTTACCATCAATAAATCTATCGAACAACCATTTTAAAAATAGGTGTAAAATTATTGATAGCAATTACAATATTTGGCTCTGCAACCCTGCCTTCATTGAATGGTGGTATTTCCTTCACTCTTTCTTCTTTCATGTTCCCTCCAGCCCTTAGTAACTTCTATACAATTTCCTTTTCTTGTCTTTTTATAGGAATGAAGTAATATAATATTTATCCTTTAGTGAATTCATCAACTTTCAAACGTGTAATTTATTGAAATTTCGATATACAACCTGAACTCATATTGTGTACCTAATTTATAATTCATTAATTTTACATAGTTCCATTTACACAAGTCTCAAGCC
>NW_022105611.1:6011985-6033034 GCF_000313985.2 Echinops telfairi | reverse complement strand
TTTTCTTTTTTTTGAGACTTGGTGAAAACTTTGATTCTCTTATACAGATATCAATCTTACTTGAGTGTATATGAAGACAAAATACACACAATAGAGAAGAGAGGAGAGGGCAGTTAAATGGCTCTGCTTGAACGAGTTACAAATCAACACTTTCCAGGAGAAGAAACAAGTGGAGCAACAGTGGTGGGATTCTGAAGAATTCCCGAGTGATGGGAAGTGCTACTCTTTCATCTGAGACAGGCTCTGGAAGTCAGAACGTCGATTGGCACTCTGAGTTTCCCACACTATACCAGAATACCTGGAACACCAACGCGCCCATATGTGCTGTGAGCCCCACAGGAGGACCACTGCTTCCTCTTCCGCCTTATATTAAAAAAAATTTTAATACAGAGATCAAAAAAGATATGAATTTAATGTCCACATGTCTCATTTCACTAAACAACCTACCTCCATTTATTTAAATCATTTATTCTTCTTGTTTGAGTTATATTGTTTAGCACAGTGTCTGCTACTGGGTAGGTATTCTTAACATGTGTTGAATTAATGATCATGATTGTCTTGTAGATATGATGGTAAGTAAAAGTGTTATTAATGATAGTAATGGTAATTATATAGTAAAGGACAACAATAATAGCTACTTTGTATTAAATACTAAACTCTTTTCACATTTTTTGAATTTTCATAGTAACCTTGAAAAGTACTTATAGTCTATTTCTACTTACTGTATATACTCGAGTATAAGTTGACCCAAATATCAGCCAAGGCACCTAATTTTACCACAAAATTGCATTAAAAATGTGCTGAGAAAAGTGGCTTATACACAAGTACATATGGTAATAGTTTAAAATTTGGAGATTCAGAGTATCTAAGTGTGTTAGTCTGGGTAGACTAGAGCAACAAATCTGTGGACACACACATCTGTATATAAGAGAGAGTTTTATATAAAGGGCAATTGTACATTAAGAAAACATCCCAACCCAGTCCAATGCCAGGCCATAAGTCCAATATTACCCCACATGTCTGATATCAATCTGTAAAGTCCTCTTCAGACTCATGAAACACATGCAATGAAGCCAAATGCAGGACGATCCCAAGCCATTGAGCAAAAAGCCTTTGGGTCCAGTGGCGATGTAAGTATCTCAGCGCCGGCAGGGGTCTCTCTGTGGTTTCTCCGGCTTCAGAGGTCTGGTTGCATCCATGTTGCTTGTCTTCTCAATGTCTCCCAGGGAGTAGCAGAGAGAGAGAGGTGTCTTTCACCTCCAAGGAGGAAGTCCTGGATTTCCCAGAAATCTCAGGAGAAGGCCATGTCCACACAGAGGTCTCATTGGCTATGATCTGATGGACAAGCTAGACTCCACCCTTACACTCTTAATCCTCAAATTGACAAATGATTATATATCTACCACACTGAGTAATTTATACAACTTATGCAGCTAATTGTCTATATGTAATCATGTACAAGGGGTACCCCCCCCCCCAAAAGGAGAAACATGCTCAGTGGGTGGAGCTTTCATAGTAGGCATTTTCCCACTACGTGAGAGAATCGAGCAACGTGCCATCAGTCTGGTCACAATGAATATTTTTGTAAAAGCTGTTTCACTTGAGCCTCATTTCTTGTGATGGCAGATTTAAGAGAACAGCGTACAGCTGTGAAATTTTGCTTCCCACTCAGGAAAAAATGTCACAGAAACTGTTGTGATGTTGAACACAGCTTACAAGGACAGCGCTATAGAAAAACTCAAGCTGATGAGTGGTTTTCTTGTTTCAAAAAAGGTGAAATGCCTCTCTTGCCCCATGCACCTTACTCACCTGACTGCCCTGGCTTCTTTTTGTTTCCACAAATGCAGAGGGACATGAGAGGACAGTGATTTGATGACGTAGAAGAGGTGAAGCAAAAAACGAGGGAGGTGCTGACAGCCATCCAAGCAGATGAGTTTCAAAAATGTTTCCAAGAATGGAATTGCAAGAATTGACTAATGTATAAAGTGTAATGAAAAGTATTTTGAAGATGATAAGGCTGTTTTGTAAAAAAACGTAAATACAAAGCTTTGGAAAAAAATTTACGGCTTTTTGATGATACCCTCTTGTCTGTGTATTTTGAGGAAGGGAATCTAGTATCATTTTATTTCTACATTTATTCTTTATAGAATAAAACTTTAATAATCTTACCATACTATGAGTTCAAACACTGTGGGTAAAAGATGACTCTCATTTCATACTTGTTTTCCAAAGTTTTGTGGAACCCATTGGCCTAATAAATTCATCAATAGACTTAGGTGTTTTCTCTTAAAGAGCATTTGTGGAATTTTGCCTGGTGATTAAGGTGAGCAGAATGTGCAGGTGCTTTGGTTTAAGGCAGATTTATTCAGTTGTACTTAGAGTATTTGATATTAAATGTTTAATGTCCAACACGGTGCAAAAAGACATCAGAATTGAACCGGTGAAGCTCCTATTTCTAATACAAAAATTGGTTTTTAAATGGAAAAGAAATGAATGAATGAATTGAGTTTTATCTTTTCAATGGATTTTTCATAGATTGTGTGGTTAGGTTCTTGAGAAATGCCTTTACCTTAACAAAAATTTCCCTGTAAACAGAGCCTGAGTGAAAAGCTTTGATGTCTGAGAGTGTATAGTTGGAGACTGTGATCGTAGGAGTAGAAGTGAGGGGGGACAGCTATGAATCAGAGCAGAAGGAAAGCCAACACAATGAAATCAATACAATGGCTACTGTTAAGGGTGACTAGATGCTTACACCTGTGTATAAGGGGAGTGAGGAAATGGTGGCCACACAAAGGAGAAGGGGAATCTGACTTAACATCAGTCGAAGGCCACAAGGCAGAGATCCGGCATGCATCCACCCTCTACCCTTCTTTACCCTATTCTGACACCAACCATCCCTCCCATGGCAGGCTACTTCTCTACTGGGTTTGATAGTTCGTTGCAATGTCACACATAGCTCACAGACAATGCTGATGATTATGGAGTTTATTAGGGAAGCTAATAGGTTATCAAAGTTAAGGATACCATTTTTATAAGGCTGTGCTAACCAGCATGTCGCTCTCTGGTCCATGATTTTTCAGCCACGTGGTCTCTTGGGCTCTGCCTTGTTCCTTGGGCCAGGACGTCCTTGGCTCTACATGACAATCTCCGTGGGTATCCTATGTCTCATGATCATGGTAGTGTGGTTTCTGGTACCTCTGCTCGGCCACTTCTGATGGATTTTGCACATGCTCTGCTGGTGGCTCTTCTTTCTTGAGGGTCACAAGATTGTCTCTCTTCCTGTCTCTTAGTTGGCTTACTTATAAACACAGTGGAGTGGCGAAACTGACCAATCTCCTCTGTTACTGTTTCACACACCTTCTTGATCTCTGCCCATCCAACCTTGTGCTCAGCATGACAAAGACGTGGATAGAAGAGCCATACAGAGTAATTTCACTTCAACACAAAGGGTGCATATAATAACCACCCTCCTGAAGAGAGAAAGAAGTATCTATTCATAACTTTCTCTCCTCGTTGGTAACAGCTGATTCCACGTGACTTTAATTCCTTTGCACTTCCTGTTTTGTGGATCTGTGGGTGAGTCAAAGGGATTTCAGGGTGATCACAACTTGTATGAACTTGGGTGCTAGAATGTAGGCTGGAAGAAGAGATGAAGCCTAGAGGGTTGAAGTAGTGCTCAGAAAGTGTCAAATATATTGGGGCAGTTAAAAATATTTTACATCAAGATTTATGCTTAAGAAATGAAAAAAAATAGGACATTTGAAGTAGATCAACCAGTCTTTTTTATGATCATGGTTCCATAAACAAATCACTGATTTATGGGATGGAGTTAAATGTATAAAAATGATGATGATAAAAATGTTACTCCATTGTCTGATTGATCCAAATGACAATAGCATAACTCCATTTGCTCTCTTAAGCTCTGTTTTATTAATTAAAGTTGTTTTTACACATAAAAATTTTTATCATCAGCAACAATGTCCTGAACTTAACATTCTTGTTAATCTTGATGATGCTGTAAAATCTTGATTTGGGGAAGATTGTAGAATAATGGTCTCCAGCTGCTTAGAAAAATGAACTTTTAGCCTAGAATTTTGTACCCACTTAAATTATCATTACAAAGAGTAAAAATGAAAAGAGTTTGAGACATTCAAAGACAAAACTCACAAATCTTCACATATTTTTACACAAATAACGTGTCCTGCATTTGTTTGCCAACCATGCACTCCTTCAACAGATATTTTCGTAAGCATGCTATGATAATTGTGGGAAGGGCATGGGTAATGAACAAACATTTGTGTAAGAACTATGGTACTAAGGGATACATTTCATCAAAGGGAAAGGATGTGATATAAGAACAATGATGCACCAGATACTTTTTAACTATTCATCATAAATATGTTAACTAGCTTACATTTTATTTGCATTAAGAGGTAATTATAAAACTCAAAGCAAAACCATGGGACCTGGGAAAGCTTGGTAATATCCTTGTAACATTGGGCAGAGGATAGAAATAGTGAAGAACTTTTGATCTGAGTAACCAAACCACCAACTAACCACTGTGCCTTAATCTATATGAGTCTTTGCCTTGCTTTATGATTGATGTGACAATAGAATTTGTCATCAAATTGGGGAGTTTTTCAGAGTGAAATGCAGCTTAGTGAATCACAAAGCTAGCAAGCAGGCATAACCATACACAAAGTCATCACATGAGCGATTATGAATAATCTTTCCTTCAATAAACTCATAGGACTTCTTGGGACTTCATGCATATTTTAATGTGCTCCATGCTCCAGCCTCTCTACACCTTTTCTTCTCATTCATATCTGGATTAACTGAATTTTCAGCAGATTAACAGTTTAAGTACTTTTATAGTGTTTTTTTTTGTTTTGATATCAACACCCAACATCTATGGTTTTCTAGAAACCTTATTTTTTAAAGAGCTAAATAAATGACTGAGAAAATTAGGTCAGGGTGACCTATCTGAAATCTTTGAAACAATTAAAAAGAAAATGAGATCACAACAACCATCTCTCATTTCCTTTGACACCATGATCTTCAAACATTTTTTTTAAGCAACAGCTTTGCCCAGAAAACTGAGAATAAAACGTTGTTTTAATGACTGTATGTTTATAACAGCCCCACAGAATTAGTAACCTTCTGATTAGTTCTAACCTGTTTCTTCTGCTTATCTTTCGTCTGTTGCTCCTGATCAAACAAAATATTAAAGGCTGGGAGGCACGAGGCAGTTAGCAACTTTGGCCCAGCGAATATTGGTTAAGTTGCTTAGAGTAGCCCAAAGCATGGGGTAGCTTTGGGTAGAACATTGTCCTCTCAGGAGGTGAACACATCTCCTACCATTTGACTGCATAAAACCTAGGTTTATTTTCTTCTCGAACCTTGGATAGAGTTCATCTTATATACATTTGACTTGGAGTGAAATCTTAAACTGTTCTGACATAGGGAGTTTGAATGTATTTCATTCCCCGTTAGAACTGTCAGATAAGATTCTAAGGATGTTGGATGACAACAAGGCTTACCATTATATACTAGCTACACAAATAAATTATCTTCCTTTACAATATGAATCAAATGATAATAATGACAATAATAATAAAAATTATCTCTTGTAAGTAAGGATTCTGAAACCTGTGTTTCTCATCTGCTCTCTTCCTGCTGTTCCATAAACTGGGATGACTTTCATCTGCCTTGTTTCCTTAAGTTTACCAAGTTCCTGTGGTTTAGAAAGAGGAGAACAATTTCTCTGTGAGTGGCATGGAGACAATATTCTCTTTCATCTTTTATTGTATTATCTTTCTGAAACGTGGCTTGATAAACCCTACAAAATTCCTAGGGCCTGCTGAGCCCAATGGAGCAGAGATCTGTGGTTGGATAATGACTATTTTCTCAGTTCAGTTAAAGGTATTATTATTTTTCATCTTTCCTGAAGAGTTTCCAAGAATAAGGATAAATGGAGTTTTTTACTTTTCTCATTTGTCTTCAAGCTTCAGTAAGTAGTTACTGCCTGTGGGGAGAAGCAAACCCTAAAAGGAATTGAGAATCCAATAATTGGTAATTTGTCATTAAGTAGGCAGCAGTAAGAAATAGTTATAACAAAAAAATTAGTGTAGCTTTATAATATCCTAGGAATATGTATTGAGGAAATACTTTTACAATTTTATCATATCCATGGAAAATTGCTCCAATCACTGATAAAACTGCATACATACACAGAGACACAAATTCTCTCAGTCCAGAGTCTTACAACAGGAAAGCATTTTTCTTTGCTTGTTATGAAAGGAAATGATGAACACTCAGTTTCTCAACTTTCACAATGCTCATAAAGGAACGATCACATAAAATTGCACTTTGTAGCCTTTGAACTTTAGTACGTGGGCGGCAGTCTCCACGGGGGCAGGATCGGCAAAAGTACCAACCAGCAAGTTCCCTGACATCAGTCTCAACCTCTCACATCTGTTTCTGTTCCCCGTCAGAACCGACTGGCCAGCAGCTGACCACGGACATCCATGAGAATGAATAGATTTGGGGGCGGGGGACACAATCAGAATAACCCTTGAAAGAAAGGAGGGTCAGACTTATCTTATTTTCTCTGTACCTGTTATCAGGAGGGGCTAGTCAGTACTTCTCCAGTACTGGAGGTTCATAGTTCTTTGTAAAATAGAAGGTCAGGAAAAACACAGGAAAGCTCTCAACAAGGTGGATCGACACAGTACTTGCCACCCTGGGTTCCGGCAGAGCAAGACTGTGAGGCTGACAAAGCCCTGAGCAACGTTTCCTTCCAGGGACATGTACGCAGACTCTCTATGGGTCAGAAGAGACCCAGCAACACCTAACGCCAGCAGTGTGTTCCAGATCTCACACTCAGGGCTTTAGAGACGTGATCACTGACTGGATTCTGGTGGTCACCCAATGAAGAGGTAACATTATACCCAATGCCTAAATGAGGATAAGAGCTGGTTAAATCTGCGGTTCACACGTAGGGCAGAATTTGGTCTGTGTGACTCTAACCTTAGTACTGAAAGATTACTTTTGATCTATTTAACTATGTTGCAGCTAACCAAAGGAAGAAGGGCTAGTATATTTAAATCCCAAAGCTCAGTCTTGCTCTTTTGGTCTTTATCTATAGTAGACCCACTGCCAGCGAATAGTTTCCTATGCATAGAGACCCTATAGGACAGAGTGGAGCTTCTCCACAGGGTTTCAAAGGCTGGGATATCTCCAGTCGCCCTGACTACTGTGTCCAACTGCAGCTAAGTTCTTAGCCGCCAGCACAGGCGCCCTCAAGAACCTCATTTTGTCTCGTGGCTTGAAATCTCCCTGAACTTCAGATCCAATCTCAAATTTTGAGACCAACTGTTGAATGCAGCAATTCTCTATGTGTAACATTGACCTCAAACTAGGTAACCGGAGCCATTACAGTAAGAAAACAGGAAAAGCTTTGAGATTTTATTTAAATACAGTATCCATGGATTTGTAAAACTCCAAAACAGCTATTCCTCCAGAAAACAGCCTGCCCTGCTGTTGTCAATCCATGTTCCAACACTTCTGATGTATGGGCCAGTGGTCGGGCTCCCCAATAGAGTTTCTGCACATGGGAATTCTGAAGCAGTATCGCTGAGAACATAGTCAAAGCCGTTAACGCAAGGCAGGTGTGTGCTGTGCACAGGGGCCCTTTGCCAGGAGACAGAAGGGTGACGGCAGGGTTCTGAAGACCCCGGAGAGCAGGCTTTTGCCATCTGGCCCTGACTGCCTTTCAGTTGTATATTTTTCACCACTTTTCTTGAAAATACACTTTATCCGAGTAGAGTTTGTTGCTTTCCATATACATACCATTGTATCTCTTTTCCTTGTCTTTGTTTATGCTTTGCTTTTCCTGGAAATGCTCGGCACATCATCGTCATATGAAAACAAGACAAAAATCCAAACTTCGTTGCGATCCAGTCCGCTCTGGCTCCTGGTGGCTTCACGTGTATCCGAGTAGAACTGCGGCCCAAAGGGCTTTCAGTGATTGCTTTTTTAGCAGCTGACCACCAAGCTTGACTTCTGAGCTGCCTCCAAGTAAACTCAAACTCGAGCTTTCCAGGTTAGCAGCCACACAGGTAGCGGCACACCCAGGAACGCCAGGCAGCCAGCACAAATGCTGCTCTCCCAGGAAGTCTACTAAGACCATGGCCAAATGTAACACCTCTCTCTCTCTCTCTCTCTCTCTCTCTCACCATAAAATATCCTTCTATTTCTTCATCTACTCTTTGATCGAGCTACTCCTGCTATGTTCTAGGACCTAGTTATTAGGCAGTCCCATTCCTTTCAGAATGCTGGGGACTCAGAAAGGCAGGACCTGACACCAGTCCTTGTGGATTTCTTAAAATTGGCTAATTTAAATAGCTACTCCAATCAATTATGTTCATTTATTCTAGCAAAAACTGCTAGACTGACTACAACAATTGTACCACATAATATGCGCACAATAGTGGATTTCAATATTTTGAGGATTCTTGGGCCAGCCAATTTAATTTTCTCTGGTTGTAGGGACAGCCTGCTGTGAGCCACATGTTCATTCAGAGGCAATAAAATGCTTCTCCTGCCATCTGTGTTGATAGTGTGGTCAGTGAGGAGCATTCTTTCCCAGCAGTGATGCTACATTTTGGGGAAGACATGGTCATTATTAATAAGCATTTTCAAGGAGACAATGAACTGTACTTCATTCTAAGCATGTAGTCTTCACTAGTTCTTTATTTTTGTGAGTGAGTATGGGTGAGATTTATTTCTGTTTCTGTCTACTATTATGTATGCCATGCTTAAATTTTCCTCATTCAGCAGAGGAACTAAAAAATTGGCAATATTACTTATAATTTTCATTTTAAGAACAAAGCCATTGGCCATGCTTGTTGTTCTTGTCAGTCATCTTGTCGGCTACGAAGAGGCTATTTTACAACACGTTCTGACAAATAAAAGTAATCACAAAGCTCGTATAAACTTCTTATCAGTGGAACAAGGATGATATCAACTCCTGAAAATAATCATGCAAATTTGCTTCCAAGGCTAAAGAAAAGTTAACTAATTAAGATGACAAATTTTCTGCTTTGGGAATTGCATAATTTAGGGAAGAGATAGTTTATAAAGTAATCACATTTTCCAGTGATTGTTTTACTTACACAGGGAGGTGATTTAATTTGAGAAGATCTAATGTTTACATTGAGATTTTACATCTGCCATTTCTTAGAAGTCAGCCGGTAGATCTTTATCATGTGTCTGTTAAGTGCAAGACAGAAGGCAAACCTAGGTGGTGGACACAATGACATCAATAGACTAGGTCCTTCAATGTCATTCAACAAGCATTTATCAAGTGTCTACCACCTGCCACATACTGTCATGTCTTTAGTTAATAGGTCTTTACAAGTTCAAAAATGAACAGCATTAACTACTAAACATCAATGACACAGTCCCATCCAAGGATGATTATATTTATTTATATTTTAGGCTTTGGCCTGGGTATCAATTGGGAAGAGAAAGAACATGACGTCTTTTCAATTTATACATAGTCACACAAGACGGAAGCATTTCCTAACCTATTCACTCCATAAAAACTCTCCCTGCCATCCAGTCGATCCTGACTCATAGTGAACCTATTGGACAGGATAGAATTGCCCTTGTGGGTTTCTGACACTGTAACTCTTTACAGGACTAGACAGCCTCATTTTCCTCTCTCAGAGCCTTTGGTGGTTTTGAACTGCTGATCTTGCATCTAACAGCCCAACTTGTTACCACTATATGACCAGGGATTCTCCTTAAAATGACCTTCATTAGAAAATGCTTAAATGTCACCATTCTTCCATAAACACTTTATAGGATCATAAACTTAAATGACATAAGTCAAGAGCCATTGAAATCTTTCAGCACCTAGAACTAGGAGGTAAATTACACATTTTCTAGGTTGTCATCGTTGTTGCCAATAACAATTTTCATTGCTATCAGCAACATTGACTGAGAGGTTCTGTGCCAGACCCTAAGGACAAATGAACATCTATGAAGCCTTATTTTATTTATATTAAGTCTCTAATTTTTCCTAGGTTTCTGCCACAGCTGTCTTTCCATTCCATATTTCGTCTGCAAGCCTATGCTGATGGCTTTCATACATGTACCTGTCATATTTAACTCTATGATTGTTCTTCAGGTATCTTAGACTCATTTTGTCCAGCATTTAATTTATCCCATTCCTTCTCAAACTTGATTGTTTTCTATTTCCAATATTTTAATACCAGCACCCAGTCTCCAGGCTATACTACTTTTTCTTCTACTTTCCGCCTTAACTAACAAATAATAAGACATGCCATTTCTATGCCTTAAATTTTGCCAAATCTAACACTTCTTCTAATCTCACTACCACTTCCTTAGTTTCTCGTTCACTCACTACCAGTGAGTCAACGCTGACTGATGGCAACTTTATAAGACAGGATAGAACTGCCCCTGTGAGTTACTAAGAGTGTAATTCCTTATGGGAGTAGAAAGCTCGTCTTTCTCTTGCAGAACAACTTGGCTGGTGGCTTTGAACTTCAGCCCTTGTGGATCGTAGCCCAATGCATAACCACCACACCACCAGGCTTCCTTGCTGTATTAGTTCAGGTTCTTGCAATCTTCCCAATCTTAGAGACTTTCTCCTTGCCACGTTTTCTCTTTCCAATAATACTATGCTCTCTTTCTTAAAAAGAAACAATAAAGAGAGCTAATGTAATACTTTCCTCCCCAGTGATATAAAGTTGCAATTGGTTTTATAACACATCAAATTCCACCTTTCCTACAGTTCCCAACTGCAGCATGGCCTGTGGCAGGGTTTTGGTTTTGTTGTTATTCCTATTGGCAAGAAAGGTCACCAGCGTTTTACTGTCTGGAAAAGTCCTGCTCCCTATTGATTTTGCAGCTGAAGTGATGTGTTCTGTTGCTCATATCGTAACACTCTCAGAGCTGGTTAGCTCCCTCTCTCCTCCTCTCCCTTCTTTCTTTTATACCACGGACAACAGAACTTTTATTCTGTAGTATTTAGCACCTTGACTTTTAAAACTTACTTTTATAAATTCTTTGTTTTCCCACTACCTGGCACAGTGTTTGGCAAACAAACAAACAAACACACTACTCCTAATTTTGTCAAATGGATGCATAAATAACAAAGAAAATCCCTGTAGCTGACAACATGAATATATTTATCCACTATTCAGTAAGTAACCTAGGGTAATTTGTCCCATTGCATATGTTAGGCACATTTCTATATTACTAGGGTGTTAAAAATAATTTATTTCTTATATGCATTTTTTCAGGTACTGTGCTAAGTTAAAAAAATCTGATTGTCTCATTTATTCATCACAATAATCTTAAGAGGGAGATCTTTTATATACTAATTTTACAAATGATGAAATTAAACCCCAGTAAGGTTAATTCTACCCACAAGACCTAGTGTCCTAATTGTTGCAATTTACCTTCATATTTAAATTCTATAGGTTATACGCAATGATTTTTTTTATTGCTCTGAGTGATTATCATTGAGAAGAGTGATGAACAGTTATGAAATGTTGACACATTAGAAGATATATGTTAAAATCAAATTCCAGAGACAAAATTCAGAAAGACTGAGCGTGAAATCCAGTATGTAATCACGTGGGTACTGTGGGAGGAAACAAAATGAAGACTTTGAAATACATTTTTGACTCATGGAAACATCAGTGGTAGAGTTGGGATATTTTTCACTTGAAATAAACCTGTATTCTTGGCAGTGCTTTTTTGTTCATGATCTTTCATGAGAAAAAGCTCAAGATTCTCAGATGGGCTTTTTTATTCCTCTGAAGTAGGTTCCCCATAGCACAATATCTGTGGTTTAATTACTTAAGCAATGGGGTTCCTCTGATTTCCCCAGGAAGATCGTTTCCCAGTCTAATTGTCATGCTTTGCTATTTTCCCCGGTGGTCAGTCTGCATTCTCTTTGGCTTAATTTTGTTTCCTTATGCTGGTTCCTTTTGTGTCTGCTATAATGATCCCCACTTGGGCAGTAACATTCCCTGTGTCAAAGTGTTTCTCCAAAACCCACAGAGAAAGGTAATCAGATTGCTTGCTGGTCTTCAACGTGTGACTGAGCAAGCTTGTACACTTTGGCTCAATCTTACCCTTGGAGTCAGCTCTTCTCCTGTCTCCTTTACTTAGCCGGCTTTGAACTTTGCTCTCACCCACACAGGACAGCAAAGAGAGCAAACCTCTGCACAGTCACGTTTGAGACTATTAGAGACAACCAAACACAACATCAACAGTATTTCCACATCACCATATTTTTCAGATGTGAAATGATCATGTTATGAAATAAAATTATTAAATTCTTTCTACCTCCCCTTTGCTTCAGGGTGTCATTCAGAAGGGGAAAATGCTGAGTTGAAAGTCTCCTATAGTATTCAATGTTTCACTTTTCAATTTTTGCCTGTTGGCATGAAGGCTCTGAAAGTTTGTCATTAATTTTAGTACAGCCAGTCCTCCATACATGGTAACCCCATGCACCATGAAATTAGAAGATGCTCAATTCTGCGGCATCCCTATCATCAATAACACCCTGAACTGCTGTAACCCATGAAGTTTTCCTGGGTGGATTCTTGAAAGCAGCTCATCAGACCTCTCTGTCGAGTTTCTCCACTGCAGTCTCTTACTGAGGACTACTCAGCATCAGAGCAACGCCAAGGCCTTCAGTAACGGGCAGTAGGTGTGTCTGATGTGCATTGGCTGGGAATTTAATCTGAGTCTTCCTCATGGAAGGTGAAAATTCTCCTACTGAACCACCGGTGAATCACTCCCATCATATCCTTTCTCCTATAAACTTCCCATTTTTCTATTTGACCAGAGACAGATCGCTAAATTTCTTTGTACTTCATTCATCATTAAATGCATAGCAATGTGTCCTTTAACTTAAAATGGAAAAACCCCGTTGCCCTTGGATAATGCTCCTGGACTCTAGGTAGCTTCCTGCCCTCCTGCAAGGTAGATCATTAGCCAACAGTCCACCTTTACAGCAGATATGTGGTTTTCTAATAGCTTTTCACCTAAACCTCTGTTCTCATATTGATTTGAAAATGGTTCCCTGAACATAATATCTCTGTTTGCATTGCTCTTCATATAGATCTTCCTAACATGCTTTTTGGCATCTATCACTCAGCACATTCGATGTGTCTTATCTGCTCCAGATCAATAACAACTGCGCACACATCATCTTGATGTGCATCGTACCTTTCATAATTACAGGCTGCTGCTGAAGACTTCTTGAAGTTTTTTGTTTTTTCCCCCAGATAGATTTTGAAGAAACAGATTTATGTCTTGCATTTTATGTCTTTTAATTGTTTAAACCACTATCTTAACTTCTGGAAAACTCAGTTTCTGCATAAGTAAAATGTGAATTATAGCAATGCCTGTCTCATATCTTTAATTGGAGGGTAAATCAGGCTGAAATGCTTTCTAAACTGTGAAGGATATGTCATTATTTGAAAGTACTTCTCCCAGAGGAGAAATCACTGATCTAATCAGAATGGCATAGTTGCAATTCCTTATTCTCGAAAGCAAAGCTATGACTCTTAGGGGGGGGTCCCATGGGGCTTAAGTCCAAAGTCCGCTCTGAGTGATATATAGCACTTAGACTCATCCCATATTCATGTGTTCCTGGGGTGCAAATGAGGTTGGTTATAATCTTGGTACTTCCTAGCTTTGGATTCTGGTTGTTTCTTCCTCACATGCCTTTCTAACAAAAACTTGTTTTAGTAATTTATAGCTCTTTCCTAGTCATTTTGACTTGATCTTTTGCATTTCTGCATATTCTGAGATGACAGATCTTCAACATAAAGAGTCTTGTGCAGTGCTTTTGCCTCCAATAATAACATCTATGCATCTTCATTTTTTCATTGTGGAGTATATAAAACACACTGTGGCAAGTTTACTCTATTGTTTTTCTATTAAACAGTTGGCAGTTGATAATTTGTTTGGGGCTAATTTATTTTTCTCAACAAAAGTGCTCTAACATGTGCAAACATTTGGCATGTGATGCTGTATTATTTATTATTGTAGCTGACTGTTCAATTTTTTTTGCTATTGTAATTCATTTGGTGTTTACTTCAGATGGATGTCTACTTGTCTTTAGATGTGATGGATATTTTCTCCAATACAATCAATCTTTCAAAAGGATATTTTTTCTCAGATTTATTTTTGCAAGGAAAAATGACACTATTTCAGAAGAGTTGGTGTATTTGATCTTAATTGGTTATGTTCTATCTGCTTTGTTGAAATCACAGATGGAAGGAACTCTGAAAAGTCATTTAATAAGTTGCTTTGCCTTTAGGCAAGAAAAAGCAAATAGAACAATTTATAGGATCTATGCAGAAAGAGCTGTAAAAAAGGGTGATTTCACTGTTTCGGGGCCATCACATTTTAAGGCTATGATTTGCAACGGTGTCCTTTTAAAGCAGTGTACTTTTTTCATTAATTAAATTAGATATGCTTATTGAATTGCATTTATTGTCAAGACTGAGGTTTGGCACTGCCACTTAAATGTATGCTTTAGGTGTTTTATTACACTTCTTCTTTATTTTGACATATTAGTAGCTTTTATTCCATAGTGACTCACAAAAGACTAGTTTTAGGATTCTCTAGAGAAACAAGCATGCATACATACATGCAACTATACATATATACATGCATACATACATATGTGTGTATATATGCATGTATATAACTGTACATACATATGCATATATGTGTGTATGTATGTAGGCATGTGTTTATGTTGTTTGTTGTTAGGTAGTATCTAGTTAGTTTCAACTAATAGTGAGTCTATGTACAATGGAATGAAACATTGCTTTGTACTACCTCAGCCTCAAAAATGTTATTTTATGTGATTTCATTGTTGCAAGCACTGTGTCAATCCATCTCATTGATCGTCTTCCTCTGTTTTGTTGACTCTCTATTTTACCAAGGATGATGTACTTTTCCAAAGGTTGGCCTTTCCTCATAATATGTCAAAAGTACAAGAGGAAACATCTCCCTCTCCTTGCTTTGAAGAAGCATTCTATCCATACTTCTTCCAACACAGATTTGTTGACCCTTCTGACATTCCATGGCACTTTTAATATTCTTCACCCATATCATAATTCAAATGAATCAAATCTTCTCCAATCTTCCTTACTCATTGTTGAGCTTTCATATGCATATAATGTGGTTGAAATAGCATAGCTTGGGCCAGGCACACATTAGTACCCAAGTTATGTCTTTACTCTTTAACAGTTCAGAAGGACAAGGACTTTTGTCAAATTTGATTTCGAGAGACAAAAATGACATTGCACAATGATTAAAAGGACAATAGAACTAGAAGACATAATCATAATAACATGTATGTGCCCCACAAAAGACCCGTAAAATACATTAATCAAATCCCTATAGAACTAAAGAAAGAAATAGATAAAAAAACAATAATAATAGTTTTCAATATTTCACTCTCTAGAAAAGAGACATTATCAGGAAAGACACTCAGTAAAGACACAGGTGAACTAAAAAGCCCCACTGACCAACTCAGCCTTTTAGACACAGACAGCACACCCCAGCCAACAGCACCACAGTATGCATGCTTTTCTTTTTTTTTCATAATTCTATTGGGGCCTCTTACAGCTCTTATAAAATTCCATGCATCAATTGTATCAAGCATATTTGTACATATGCCGCCATCATCATTTACTTTCTATTTGAGCCCTGGTATCAACTTCTCTTTATTTCTTCCCTCCCCCCGCTCTCCCTTATTGTTTTTATATCTTACACGACTGCTGTCTCCCTTCACCGGCGTTTCTGATTTTCATACCTCTGGGTGGGGTGTGTGTGCTGCAATGGGTTTCCCTTCCTCCCTTCCTTCCCCCACCTTCTACCTACCCTCCTGGTATTGCTACTCCCATTTCTGTTCCTGAGAGGTTTATCTGACCTGGATTCTGTATGTCCCGAGCTCTTATCTGTACCAGAATACGTGCTCCAGTCTAGTCAAAACTGAAAGGCAGGACTGAGGTCATGATAGTAGGGGGGGAGGAAGCCTCAAAGAACCAGAGGAATACTGTGTGTTTCATTGATGCTATACTGCCCCCTGGGTGATTCATCCCTTCCACGTGACCCTTCTGTGAGGGGGTTTGTTCTATCATCTACAGATGGGTTTGGAGTCTCTGCTCTGACTCACTAATTCTCAACAATATGGTTTTTGTTTGTTTGTTTTGGGTCATCTTGTGCCTGTTACTTGATTCTGTTGACACCTTATGATCTCACAGGGGTGTGTGCTTCTTCCATGTGGTTTTGTTGCTTCTCTGCTAGATTGACTGCTTATTTAACTTCAAGTCTTTAAGACCCCAGATCCTATCTCATGTGATAGTCGGACACCATCAGCTTTCTTCACCACATAGTTTACTGTCTTTTCTAGGGAACATGAAACATTCTCTAGAATAGATCATAGATAAGGTCACAAACTAAACCTCAATAAATTTTTAAATAATTGAGATTAAACAGTCCATTTTCTCAGACCTCAATGCTATAAAATTAGAAATTAACAATAGGAACAGCAGGAGGAATACAAATACATGAAAAGTGAACAATATACTGCTTAAAAATTATTAGGTAATTGACAAAATAAAAAATTTAAATTTAAAATCCTTGAAACAAATGAAAATATAAAAATGGTATCAAAACCTCTGAGACACAGCAAAATAAGTTATTAGGGGACAACTTATTGCAATAAACACACACTTAAAAAAAAAGAAAGAAAAGCAGAACCCGAAATTAACATCTTAATACAACATTTTCAACAGTGAGAACAAGAGTGAGCCTTGTGGGAAGAGACACATATGAAAAAGCTTACGATTAAGATAAGGTGGAAATGGAGTCAATCTTCCGGGAGGTCCTTCCAAAACAAGGGCAGCTGTCTCAGGAAGTTAAACCACAATGGTGCTATGTAAGCCCAAACTTTACCCTTAACATCTCTGACTCTGGAAAAACTGGAGAAAATGCAGCAAGCAGCCCAGGACACGGTTCACCAACAAGAACTGGGAGGAAAGGAGAAGCAGCAAATGACCCACTGAATGATGACTCAGAACTTCCGCCAGGCCCCTGCCCACTGTTTCATAGTAACCAGAAAGGAAGTCTACATCTTATACTACTAGAAATGTATTAATAAAACTAGTACTATTCGTAGAGATACTGATTTAAATTTTGCTTTGTTTTTTTTTTAAGGCCTAAAATAAATATACTCAATAAAGAATCAAAAAGCAAAACAAAAAAAAAAAATGAGAATAAGAGCAACACAATAATCCTTCAATCACAAGGAGAAAAGAAATCATAGCAGATTTCAGACTAGAGCAGAAATAAATGAATTGGAAAACAAGCAAAAACATTTTAAAAAGCAATAAGACAACAAGCTGTTATTTTGAAAGGGTTAACCAAACTGTAAACCACTGGTGAACTTACCAGGAAAAGGAAGAGAGGTTCAAATCCAGAAATAGGAGATGGAAGGGGTGACATCACAACAAATCCAAATGAAATAAAAAAATAACATTATTATGAAAGGCTATACTCCAATAAATTTGAAAACCTAGACAAAATGGAAACATTTCTAGAATGCATTAAGATGGCTTCACGGGAGTGTTCTGTCAAGTGTCCAGAGAAGAATGACATCAGTTCTACACAGATTACTCTAACATGCAGAAAAGAACAACACACTCTAAGCCCATGTTATGGAGCCATTGTAACCCTGATAGCAAAACCAGGCAAAGACATTACACTACCAAGAGAGAAAACTGCAGGCCAGTATCTCTCATGAACATAGAAGCAACAATACTCCACTAAATATTAGCCAACAGAATACAACAATATGTCAGAAAAAACCCCACCATGACCAAGTGAGATTCATACCAGGCACACAAGGATGGTTCAACAAGCAATCAATGTAACATACTACATAATCAAATCAAAGGTAAGAACCATATGATCATACGAATTGATACAGAAAAGGCATCTGACAATACCTGACACCCATTCCTGATGATAAATATTTACTAAAATAGGAATTGAAGGGAAATTTATCAAGACAATAAAGGCAATATATACCAAACCAATAGCCATTATCTCTCCCATTGGGAAAAATGGAATATTCCATGTTCATAGATAGAAAGCTTGATATTGTGAAAATTCTAGTAACACTCAAAGCAATCTAAAAATACATTATTCTGATCCAGATCCTAACTTTCTCCTTTAAGGAAATGGAAAAAGTAATTACTAAATGTATATGGAGAGTGAAGAGACTCAAGATGCGCAAAGAACTTCTCAAGAACAATGTAAGAGGTCTCTCATGTCCTGACCTCATAGTCTATTACAGAGCCACAGTAGTTAAAATAGGGCAGTTAGGGCACAATGATAAATACATAGACTAATGGAGGAGAATAGAAACAAACTCAGAAATAAACTCATCCATCTACAGATGACATCATTGACAAAAAGCTGACAAACATTAAATGGGACAGACATAGTCTCTTTAATAAACGGTGTTGACAAAATTAGGTTTCCATTTATAAAAGGATGAAACGGGACCCGATCCTCACCCCACATATAAAGACAAAAATCAAAATGGCTCAGAGAGCAAAATGTAAATCCTAGGACTATAATAAGCATAAATGAGAAAAGAGCGAGTACCTTACAAAGTGGACACATACTTCCCAAATCTAATGAAGGAAACACATGTAGTAGATGACAAGATAGGTGACTGATACCTACTAAAATCAGATACTTATGTGCAGCAGTAGCCATTTTTAAGAGAGTAATTAAAGAACCAAACCTTTGACGATGATGCAACAAACAAGGGACTAATCTCTAAGATCTATAGAAACTGCAGCACCTCATAATAATAATAATAAAAAAAACTAATTAAAAAGTGGGCAAAGGGCATGAACAATTCACCAAAGATGATCACCAAATGGCCAAGCTCCTTAGCCATCTGGGAGAGGCAAATCAAAGCAATGACGAGCTACTACCTGATACTGACAGCAACAACCAAGTCAAAATAAATAAATAAAAGCAGAACACAGCAAATGCTGGAGAGCCTGCAGAGACATTGGTACCTCAAACAGTGTGGCCTGGACTATGTACAGCTTCTCTGGAAAGTGATACGGCATAGCATCTAGCAATCAACCTCCTAGGTATATATCCTTAAAAATTAAGCGTCCTAGCACAAACAGACATATTCACCCCTGTGTTCACTGTTGGGCACAGTTCACAGTAATGAGAAGTTGGAAACAGCACAAATTCCCATCAGTAGAAAAAATATTGAATGATGCAGGAGAAGTCAGAGAAAGATGGAACAAATATACAGTCACGGTACCCAAAAGAGCTAGTCGACACACCACCATTTCATGAGGTAACATAGAAGCAGGAACCACTGGTGCTGCAGGAAGACGTTCAAGCTGCACTGAAAGCATTAACTCAAAGAAAGCTCCAAGAATGGATGGAATACCAATCAAAATGTTTTTAATTGAAATGCTTCCTGGCTGAAAGCAGAAAATACAAGAATGATGTTTCTTTGTGTTTTATTGTCTATGTCAAGGCATTCCACTGTGTGATCATAAACTATTATGGATAACCCTGAGAAGAATGAAAAGTCCCGAACCCTTCATTGTGCTCCTGTGGAATTTGTGCATGGATCAAGAGGCAGTTATGGGAACAGAATGAGGGAACACTGCAGGACTCAAATCAGGAGTGATTTATGATAGCATTATACCCTTGCACCATACTTATTCAATATGAATGCTGAACAAATAACCAGAGAAGCTGTTTTTTATGAAGAAGAATGTAGCATCAGCATTGAAGGAAGGCTTGTTAACACAATGTACAGATGACACAACCTTGCTTGCTGAAAGTGAGGAAAACTTGAAGTGCTTGCGGATGAAGATCAAGGATTTCAGCCTTCAGTATGGATAACGACTCAATGTAAAGATGACCAAAATCCCCACGGCTGGGCTACTAGGTAACATCATGGAGAGAAGGTTGAAGTTGTTAATGATTTTGTCTTGCTTGGATCCACAAAGGCACCTACCTGGTGGCAAATCCACAAGGTCCACAGTCCCAAACCACCAGCCACTTCGTGACATAAAAACTGGGCTTTCTACTTTCATAAACAGTGACAGTCTCAGAAACCCACAGGGACAGTTTTATCTTGTCCTATCCCTGGAGGGATGCTATGAGACAGCATCAACCCAATATCAGTGAGTTTGTTTCGCTTTTGTTTTGATCCACAATCGATGCTCATGGAAGCAGCAGTCAAGAGTTCAAAAGAAGCGTTGCATTTAGGTAAATCTGCTGCAGAAGACCTCCTTGCTGTTTTTGTTGTTAGATGCCATTGAATCGGTTCCAAACCATGCAGAGACCCTATACACCACAGACCCATCCATGCAATTGCTTCTTTGTTGAGCCCTTTGCTGCCACTCCTGTGTCAATCCACTCCTTGAGGGCCTTACTTTTATTCACTGCCCCTCTACTTCACCCAGGCCTCCTTGTGTCTAAGGAGCACTCTGGGGAAGACAGATTGATTTGTCCTTTCAGAAATCCAGGGTACTTTATGAGTCAGAATCGACTATATGGCAGTGAAATTTTTACCCCTTGAAATCGTTGAGCTTCAACCAATTATTTTTGGTATAGTGATTGTGTACCTCCTTTTTCAGGCCTTTTGTGTGATTCAATATTTTGCCATAAAACGTTCAGTATTGCCATTTGAGGCTTAAATTTTTCTTCAGTTATTTTAGCTTAAGAAACGACAAATATGGTCTTCCCTTTTGATTTTCCGACTCCAGGTTTTTGCTCATCATCATAATTTTTTACTTTGTCTTCTCAAGCCACCTTTTTTTTTAAAAAAAAATAATTTTATTGGGGGCTCATACAACTCTTATCACATTCTCTCATACAACTCTTATGACATTCCACCCATCCATCCATTGTGTCCAGCATA
>NW_022105611.1:5974288-6009160 GCF_000313985.2 Echinops telfairi | reverse complement strand
AATTTTTTGATCTTTGGAATTAACAGAAGTAGCAGCCGCATTAGCTGGTCTTTCTTGTAGGTCTATGATATTATCCTATCATTAGTGGCATTTTACTTTAGGTAAAATCTTGAAATGTCCTCTTACATTTTGAGGGTGACATCATTCCTTTTGAATTTTTCATTCTTGGTGCAGGAAACCATATATTTCATTCAAAATGGCAAATACCTATCCATATCAGCTCACTAATGCCTAAAAATATTGATCTTTATCTGTTCCATATTATTGTTGATGAAATGCAATTAAAAAATTAATTATGATTTGCATTAAAGTTACCAGAGGAAATTGATATTCCATTCAATAATTCAGACACATTTTGTTTCTTGACACTGGTTGTGACCCTCATAATGTAGCAGCTGTCTTCCTACTTCCTCTTTAACTTTAACATTTCCATTCATCAACCAGAAGTACCTGGTTAGAAATCCCTGGTGAACTGCTTTTAAAAAATCAACCAACGAAATTCCTGTGGAGCACAAATCTGCTCTGACACATGAAGTTACACAGGAAGCCATCATGAGTTGGAATCAACTTGATTGCTGATTTTGTTTTACTATTTTCCAAGAATTATTCTAGCCACCATTAATTCTTTTATTTTAGCATATTTTTCCTTCACAACACTCCTGTAATGTATTATTATTATCTGCTGTTTTATAAATAAAGACTAAGACACAGAGCTTTAGTCAGTTATACATACCATATACACTCGTATGTAAGCCAAGTTTTGCAGCACATTTTTAACACAATTTTTGTGGTAAAATTAGGTGTCTCGGCTGATATTCAGGTGGACTTATACTCGAGTATATACAGTTACTAGTAAGTAGTAGGGTCATAATTTGAAGACAGGCTTTGACTATAGATCCTATGCTCTTAATTACTATATTAAACTATAATTTAGAGCATCATAGATAGGGCACTCCTTGAAGCTGTCACATCTTAGACTACTCCTGTACTACCCTGTACCACGTTTAGTCCCTGGTATACTGAGCACAGAATAAGGCACAAGGCTTCCAATAAATATCCAATAACTAATTGTGAAGAATACCAAGGCTGCTCTCAGGAACCAGATCCGAGAGTGGCTAACTTTTCCTACCAAGTCACCCCCCAGCAGATGGTGAAATTGACAAAACCACTGTGAGCAGAATCATTCCCCAGAAAATCTGTCATGCAGGCAAGCCACATGCTGTGTGCAAGAAACAGTCATTGTCAATCAAGTTGAAAACAGCTGGGCTAAGGCTAGAAACTTTTGCAAATAAGAAAAGACAAAAGTTCCTTGGTTTCAGTGTGAGAAAGCTTATCCAGATTATATTTTTGTTTAGACTGTGAACTCCTAGAAAGAAGGGATATGTTTCACATTTTTCTTTGAGCACTATATTCCAGGAGAAATTCAAACTCTTACATAGTTTCATTGATTTAAGTTATATTTACTGTGTTGCTACTATGAGCTGAGGCCCTGCCCAGGAACTTGGGATAGACCTATGAATAAAATGGACAGAAATTTCAGTCCTTATGGAAAGTGAAGGCAGATAATGAGTTAGTCCATGGGCAATTGATCTCATAAGTGATTAAATAGTATTGAGAAGAAGACATAATGTGGAAGTATACGAGAACAGGGGTCCAGAGTTGGAGAAAGAGCAGTTGCAACTTTATGATCATTGTCCACGTCCTCAACAAGTAACATTTCAGCCAAGATGTGAAGGATCTGAGTGAGTTACCTATACATATTGAGTTGAGCTAGAGCTGATCCAACAGCTGCCCTGTCTGTAGTCAAGCACGATGGCGAGGAGAATGGTGGAGGTAGCCTATAATCAAGAACCAGTGGTGTGAAAGGAAGAAGCCCAGCTTGCACTGAAGGCACTAGCAACAAACTAAGCCCCAGGAATCGACAGAAAACCAATTGAAATATTTCAAAAATGAATGAAGTTGGCAGTTACCTGGCCAACTGATCAGAAGAGATCCATATTTGTGCTCAATCCAAAGAAAAGTGACCAAACAGAATGTAGAAACTATTGAACAGCATCATTAATATAACATGCAAGTAAAGATACTTATACTTATACTTTATTGAACTGTAATTCACACAGCATACAAATCAGTGGTCTGAAAATATTAAGTGGAGTTGTACAATCATCACCACAATCAGCCTTGAAACGGTTTCTTCATATTTGTACTCATTGTGAATAGCTCCCTACTACCCCCAACTTCCTTTGCCATAACCTTAAGAAACTATTACTCTAATTACCGTCTCTGTAGATTTACCTTTCTTGGATTTCTCTGTTTGAAAAATCATACACCTCATCCACTCCCCACCCCCACCAAAGACAATAACGAAATCAAACATGGAAAAACCTCCATCCAAAAGGAAGCAGAAGAGGGCTATGGATGAGAGTGAGAGCTCCAAATGCATTGGCTGGATTCTCACCGGGATTAAGCTTCCAGTAAATGCCCTCTGACCAGAGTCCGAAGATGCGAATAGCCTTGCAGTCAGACAGACAGCCTTGTAAAGCCTATTATGGCAAATGTAGTTACGTTAAAATGTAGCACTTTATCATTTGATCTCCCCTTTGTCCCATTTGAAAGTTGTTTCAATTTTTAATATTTTCTGCTTGCTTTTCATGGGGTTTTTCTCTGTTTTGTTTTGTCATTGTTCTTGATATTTTTTCTTTGTTTTTCCATTTTGTGTTTTGTATTATTATCTGTATATGAAATTTAGGATAAGTAAACATACAGAGACAGTAACTAGATTAATAATAACCTAGGAATATGGCAGAGAAGGTTGGGGAGGGAGAATTGGGGAGCTAACAATGAGTACAAGAAAGAAGAAAATATTCTGAAATTGTGGTGATGATTGAACAACTCATATTAATTTGATTGAACAATTAAATTGTATGATATGAGCACTATATGCCAATAAAACTATTAAAAACAAAGCAAAAATAATAAAAACTAGAATAAATTAAAAATGGGTCAAAAGGGAAAATGAATAATAAGATGTTAAAATTTAACCCAATTCTGTCTGCATTAATTCACTTTCTGATGTACTCTGTCTGAGAGTTATTCACATCCGTGGTCAATGGTCGCAAGGAATTTAATAAAGGCTTAATTCTCGTGGAGACTCTGCAAATGAATTTTGGGCTCTCATTGCCATTCACAGCTTTCTGCAAACTGGATGCTCAGAATTTAAGCTCTAATACATTTCCCTCTTATCATCTTGGATTTTATTATTTACAATCCTTGGATCCCACAGCCTGGTGGACTTCTTTCATGTGGGCTTAGAAGATACCCCACTTAGATAGCTGCTTGTTTCAAGATATGCTTTTAAAACTCCAGACACTGTTTCTCTAATAGCTGTGCAGCATCTGATTTCTTCCTCACATTTTGCTCTAGTACCCTTATCTTCAGTGATCCTTTCGTGAGAGTAAGTATGGTGTAGAGCTGCATCATAAGAACTTACTATTTTTATGTTAGGGCTTATGGTTAATTGTGAGTTCAAAAGGCATTCATTTATCTCAGGTTTATATATTCCTGTGCTACTTTAGTGGAATCATTATAGCTTTTGAAGCTAAGTAACCTCTCTGTGGCCTATGGTAATTCTAATAATAGTATAATTAAACTAGCCAATCATTTACAAATATTTATTGAGAAGAAAGGGGAATATTCATATATTGGAAGCACTTTACCCTAAAATAGATGGGATGTTCACTTGTACACCTTAAGTGACTGAACCTTGCTTAAGCCAAAAAAAAAGGTTTGAACCAGGCACAAAGTTCAACAATCCTCATTCACTATGACAGAACTAGATCTGCAGAACAAAGACATGTCGTTAGAAACTAAGAAATTATGAAAGTACCAAATATACAGTAGTCTTAAGTTGCCTATTACTGCACAACCTCAAAAGCAAGAGTCAAATAAACTGAAGCCCAATGACTACCTTCAAGTAATCCTCCTTCTCTTCTTTCTCACTAGGGTGTTACCGCTTTAAATGCAAAGCAGTATACCAGTTTATTTGAGATGCAACAGGTGTGTTTATACAAAGCCAAGTAAACTTAGGGTTTTCTGATGCAGATCTTTGTGATACGGTCTATGTAGTACACTATAAACCTTGAGAAGACAAAATTTAAAGTTCTCAGTCACCAAAAGCTGAACAAAAGCACAGTTAAAAATGTCTGATTATTTGTTTTTTAATGTTTTTTCCTAGATGATATCCAGGATAGGTAAATCATAGAGGGAGCAACTGGATTAATGGTTCCCTGGGGGTATGGGAGGGGAGGTTGGGGCAAATGGGGAGCTATTAATGATGCATATAAGAATGAAGAAAATGTTCTCTAAAATTGATTGTGGTGATGATTGTCCAACTCTCTTTGATGTGATTGAATTATTGAGCTGTATGAAATGTGAATTATATACCAATAAAACGGTTGGAAGAAAAAGCATGATTGGCCATCCATCCCAGTTAGATTACCCCCCTTTGTGGGGGCATCCAAAGGAGCAACGGTCAAGTGTTTTCCTTAAGGGCAAGTTGCACCCCCCTCTCTTTACATTCAACATAAGTGATTTCCTCCTCTTTGAGACAGACACAGCTCCCTTCCTCTTGGTCCTGAATTCCCATGGGAGTGTATTGAACATCAGTGTAGCAGTTTTCACCCAATGAAGGAGACCATAAGGCACTGCCACATGGCAGGGACTGTTGGCCCCCTCTCACTCCTCCTCTAATGAGAAACCATCTCCATCTGGGCTGAAGCCTTCCCTGGAGAAGTGAGTGGTCTTTATGATGCAGGAATAAGTGAATGATAAATGGGTTACAAGCATTAAACAGTCATACCATCCTATTACATGGGAGGCTGGATTGAATGACTGCATGGCCTGAGAGCCACTGACTGTCATTGTCTTAGTGGTTCTAAAAGTGGGGTCTCATACAGTATTGCCTTTTTGTGATTGATTAACTTTTCCCAGCCTACTGTTCTCCAGGTTCGACCATGTTGAGTTGCTTCCTGGTTTCATCGTTTTTAAGCAATGCATAGTTGAATGCAAAATTTTGCTGAGGATAATTCAACAATGGTTTAAGCAACACATTGACAGAGAGCTGCCAGAAATTCAAGCTGGATTCAGAAGAGATTGTGACAGGAGGGATATCATTGGTGATGTTGTATGAATCTTGGCTAAAATAAAAGAATATAGAAAGATGTTTACTTCTGTTTCATTGATTATGGGTCAATAAATCTATAGGTCAATTCAATCTATACAAAATGAAGATAAGAATATAGTTGTAAAATCAAAGAAACTCTGATTAAAACTATTACAATGTGAAGCTATGGTTTCTTGACATGTCCTCCATCCAGGTCTGTGCAGTTCTGAACGTAGTTATTCTCTTTAACACTTACGTGAAGATTTCTGTGCTTTTTATTTACACCCTATAAAAATGGCAATTTGGGCATCCTTGAAGAACTCTTATTGTCTTGCTTTGAAATGTTTGTCATAGTTAGGTTTTGTGTCAATGTGGCTGGGTGAGAATTTTCATTTATTTTCCAGGTCAGGCTTCATAATCTCCCATGATGATACATAACACAATATAATTAACTCTGTAATAGGCGCTGCTGTAATAGCCAATCAGTTGTAAGAAGATGAGGGTGGAGTACAAGTTCCTTATTCAGATCACAACCCTAACACCACTGAAATTAAGTTTCCTCAGTGTGTGGCCTAGTAAGTGGATGTTAGTGGGAATTTGCTTGTTTGCTTGTGGAATCTGTTCCTGCATCTGACTTGTTGACCTCCAGCTGTTTTGATTTGAGCTCCTGAATGACCCTATAGTTTGCAGATTACAGGAGCCACCTTCTATATAACCTGCTATCTGACCAGTGTCCCAAACTATGCCGGTCAGTAATAGCCTCCATCTTTTTTTAAAAATCATTTTATTAGGGGCTCTTACAACTCTTGTAACAATCCATACATCCATTGTGTCCAACACATTTTTACATATGTTGCCATCATCCTTTTCAAAATACTTCATTTCTACTTGAGCCCTTGGTATTAGCTCTTCAATTTTCCCCCTCCCTCCCTCATGAACCCTTGACAATTTATAAATTATTATTATTTTCATATCTTACACCAACCACGGTTTCCCTTCACCCACATTTCTGTTGTTCCTCCCCCTTGGGAGTGGGGGGCGGTTATACATCGATCATTTTGATTGTTTTTTCCTATCTCCGCCCACCTTCCCTGTACTCTCATGGTATCACTACTCCCATTATTGTTCCTGGGGGATTTATCTGTTCTGGATGCCCTGTGTCAAGAGCCCTTATCGGTACCAGTGTACATGCTCTGGTCTAGCCAGCTTTATAAGGTAGAATTGGGGTCATGATAGTGGGGGTGAGGAAATATTAAAGATCTAGAGCAGTGGTTCTCAACCTTCCTAATGCTGTGACCCTTTAATGTAGTTCCTCATGTTGGGGTGACCCCCAACCATAAAATAATTTTTATTGCTGCTTCATAACTGTAATTTTGCTACTATTATGAATCAGGTGACCCCTGTGAAAGGGTTGTTCAACCCCCAAAGGCGTCACCACTCATCGGTTGAGAATCACTGAACTAGAAAAATGTTGTATGTTTCATTGGTGCTATACTGACTGGCTTATCTATTCCTTGACCCTACTGTGAAGGGATGTCCAATTGTCCACAGATGGACCTTAGGTCTCCACTCCATCACCCATACCCTCATTCACATTGATATGATTGTTCTGGGTCTTCTGATACCTGATCCCACCAATACCACATGATCACACAGGGTGGTGTGCTTCTTCCATGTGGGCTTTGTTGCTTCTCAGATAGACGACTGCTTGTTTATCTTCAAACCTTTAAGACCCCAGCTATTATATCTTTTAATAGCCAGGCCTCATCAGCTTTCTTCACCACACTTGCTTATGCACCCATTTTGTCTTCAGTGATTGTGTTGGGAAAGTGAGCATCACAGAATGCCAGGTTATTAGAACAAAGTGTTATTGCATTGCGGGAATACTTGAGTAGAGGCCCAATGTCCTTCTGATACCCTAACATTTAACATATAAACATGAGGATCTGATAGCAAGGGCTCAGGTACAAAGCAAATGTTTTGAGAATGATGATGGCAACAAATGTAAAAATGTGCTTGACACAATGGATGTATGTATGAATTGTGATAAGCATTGCACGAGCCCCCGATGAAATGATTAAACATTTTTTAACATATATGTACATATGTACATAAATCTATGTCCCTATTGTTATATAAATATATTTACACATGTATGTGCCTGTTTATACCTCTATAAATTGCCTTCTAGCAATTTCCTCTACTTCCTTTTAGTTTCTACTTGTCCCACTATCATGTTCGACCTTCATTCAGCTTTCATTAATTCCTCTTGGCTACATTGCACTTGATCAAGCTCCACGAGGCATCCTATTCCTTTCTTGCCATCCATTTTAGATCACTTGTTGTTCCCCTGTCCTTGGGTTAATTGACTCCCCACTTCCTCTCCCCCACCCCACCCCCCCACTCCCATAACCCTCTGGTCCCCTTGTTTCCTCCTTGTTGATACAATGTTCCTCCTCCTCTTTATCCTGACTATCTTATCTAGATAGACATGAAGAAACAAAAACAAAAGAAAACAAAAACAACAATGAAAAAGAAAAGCTTATAAAGAGTTCCAGGTCTGTCGGTTGACCTTGATGAGTGTTTTCCAGTGGAGTCTGATGAGGTGCCATGCCCTGCCCCCAGAGTCTATTTTTTTTATTCCTCTGGGATTTCACTGTTTTGCTCCCCATGTGCTTCTTTGTTGGACATCCTTCGTGTTTTGCCCTGGTGTGGTAGGGTCAGATCAGGCACAGTTCCAGCACTGTCTCCAGTGTTGTCATCTGTAGCATTATGGGCCAGTGAAGGGATGGTGTGTCTCGTGGTGGGGCTGGCCCTATGGTCCTCTCTGTGCATTGGCTGCTCTGAGGAGGAATACTGTCCTTGGGGCTTGGTAGACCAGGATGTGTTCCACTCTCTCTCTCTCCTTTCATCTTAGTTTGCTCTGGTCCCACAGACCTCTCTATTGGTTCACTGCTTCATGACTGTATGTTGCATTTAAGTCTTGGCCACCAGGTTGAGGTCTGGTCCCTCTCTCCCTTTCCTGTGGAGACAAACAATACCCTCCCCTTGCATGGGTTAGTACCTCCTTCCCCTGCTATCTATGCCCCCTTTTTTCCCTCCCCCTTTTTAGTTGGTTGCCATATGTATCCCTGGGTTGGCCCTGACCCCTGCCAGAGTGCCTAGAGCTCACCCTGGGACGTATGCATATAGTAGCTTTTCCCCTATGCTCATTTTGCTTTTTAAGCTTACCTCAGTAGATTCATGTTGTACTTGTCCTTTTGTGCTTGGCTTACTTCACTTAGCATAATTTCCTCCAACTCTTCCCATATGGTGGTGTGCTTCATGCACTCATCACTACTTTTTAGAGATGCATAATACTCCATTATATATATGTACCAGAGTGTTTTAATCCACTCGTCCATTGATGGACATTTAGGTTCTTTTCAACTCCTTGTAATTGTGAATTGTGCCGCGATGAACATTGGAGCACAGACGTCTGGCTGTGGTCTCTTTCTTGTCTCTTTTGGGAATATGCCCAGTAGGGGGATTGCTGGGTCATAAAATTGGTTGATTTCCATCTCTTTTAGGTATTGCCATATCAATTTCCATAATGGCTTCACAACCTACAAGTCTACCAGCAGTGGATGAGAGTTCCTATCTCCCTACAGCCACTCCAACACTTGTTACTTTCTGATTTTTGGAATCAGGCAGTCTTTAAGGGTTCTCTCATAATTGTTTTAATTTGCATCTCTCTTGTGAACAACCTCCATCATACTGACTGACCCGCAGACTTGAAAGAGGACTGAGCTGACGCACTTCTACAGCTGTGCTATCCACTTTCTTGATAGAACGTTCTCTCTATGTTTATATCACTGGTTTTACTCCTCTAGAGAACACAGCTTTACACAATGTTTTCTGAGTTTAGGAACACAAATTTCCAAGGGGCAAGATAAAGCTGTAGGGTGAAAAGAGTAAGATTTGCCAACAAAATTCTCATAGGCCAGGCCTTGCTACCCTTGAAGAATGAGCAGGCGTATTGTCATGATGGAGAAATATCCTTGATGCAGTGTTCCTGGCCTTTTACTCACCAATGCAGCCTTCAGTTTTCTTAAAATGCCTTCAAAATAAGGTACGACGATCGCTCTGTGGTGTTTTAGGAAATGTATCAAGATGATTCCTTAGGAATACAAAAGGGAGGAGCAAAAACACACAGTGACCACGGCCTTCTGAGCAGACCTCTCAGCCTGGACAGTCCAGCTGACCCCTCAGAGGCTGTCATTTTGATTGGGCCATCTTTCTTTCGGAAGATACAAAATGGAAACAAGTGTTATTAATGAGAGCACTACAATCGCAGAGACACACGTCAACACATTTTGTTTGAAAAAACTCATGTCTGTGAACTGGGACCCTAGGAGCAAGACAATTTGACTCACCCTCACACAAATACTTCCATTAAGGTAATTCCCGTGTGTGTGTGTGTGCCCGCGCACGTGCATACACAAGTGACAGCAATGGAAACGCTACTCTGAAGGTGACAGTTTTTATCTCAAGCTTACCTTTTTTTGAGGGCTTGGGGTTAAGGTCACAGTAGAGATGACTGTGGAGTTATTGCTTATTGCGTGTCTTAATCCTGTCTCTTGGTTTCTCATTTCTTTCCTATTTTCATGGTAGCATGGTCCCTTAATAACTAAAAAGAATGAAAAGAGAGACCACACGAGGGCAGATGAGATTCAGAACTCTAAAAATACCTTCAAAAAACACAGAAGTGGCCCAGAAAGTGAATCCAGTACGATCCAACCAATATCCATTGGGTACCGAGCCTAGGTCAGTTCCCATGTTGAACTTCAGAGTTACAGAAAGTAATAACATGAGGTTTCTGCTCTCCAGAACTCACAACCTTGTGGCTGAAACAGCTCATTACAACCCAGAGAGCTGGGTTTGAAGGATGGAAGCAGAGGCTTGTGGAACAGATCCGGTTGGTCCTTTAGCTCGGTTGCGGTGGTCATAAAGGCATCCAGGAGCACTTCCCAGCTGGACCTCGCAGATACCACCTGTTTCACTCATGGCCTTAGTTTCAAGGGAACAAGTCACGAATCAGGATGGTAATGTTTGACTTTCCAGAACAAATCATACTTTAGGAAAAATTTAACATTACAATATAGATGTGGGCAAGTCATCCTCTCCTCCCATAATTTAGAGCTGGGATTTAATTATTTGGAAAATGAGGCAATAGCAAAGCCAGTCTCTGTGGATCAGCCTCTTAAAAGAGTTGTGATTTTATTTGAAGGAATAACTTTGATTTCTGATATTGGCTACTCAACAGATACACAGAGAAAGCAAGTTTCCCAGTGTGATACACAAAGGGGACACTTCTGAGGCCCAGTTTAGTTTTGAGTATCTTTTTCGGAAATCCCATAATTTAGTGCACATTTATGGAATTTTCTCTCTGTGTCAGGCACAGTGTTAGTTAGAGATACAGCCTAGAAAGCTGGAAAGATCTGTCCCGCGGGGTCGCTGTGAGTAAAATCGGCTCTGCAACCTACAAGGGACAGCCACACCTTATCCTGTTTAATCGCAGGAAGAGCCACTTTGGAATTAATTTCAATATCACTGTGACAATGTAGGCTTTATTTCTCTTTCTCTCTCACACACAGGCTTTGAAGACAATGTGTGACATTGACATTATTCTTAAAATCCGTTCTTTCACAGACGTTTTGCAGACCCCCTCATTTACATGGATGACACGTGTGATCAGGCTGTGGACAATGGCTGGTAAAGAGTGGGTGGGTTCTGTGGATGTTTGAAACAGCTCTGCAGCTCCCTGAAATGTTTAGGCATTGGGCGGGGAGCGGCGGCACCTCTGCCATAAGGCCCCCAGCTTTGTTTGACTGCCTTGCTTTGGGGAGTTTTTAATGGTCAGTGGGCTGTACTGTTATCGTCATAGAGGGTATGCCGAGGAATTCATGACTGGCCTTTCAGAGGAAATAAAAAATCAAATAACATAAGAAATGCAGCGGGACTACTTTGGCAATAGGCAATACAATAATTATTTAAAGGTCAATACATTTAATTGTGGAGACAGGCACCCCCTCCCCTACCCAGTTATAAGAATTTATAGCAATACATGTGATTACACTTTGGCTTTATGGTCCTGCAGGCAACTCTGAAAGTCATTTGTAACTTGGTGACAGTCTAGCCCGTCTTCTCGGTTCTCACTGTCTGAGGCACAGCTACCTTGGCCAGAACCAAACATGCTTAATTGACTCTGATGGTGCTCTAGCCGGTCACCTTCTCCCCAGCTGCTTTATGGGAAGAGAAATTGATGAAGCCTATTTAAGCTTTGGGTACTTAGGTTGCACTGATTCAGAAAATGCTTAATTTCAAACAAGAGGCAACCTTGACGTTTCACATGATACATGCCTCAAGGTAGCTGAGTTAACTAGATATTCTTGCCTATCCTCACACCAACAATCCCAGAGTAAGAGTGACCTTTCAGGCAGCCTGGAGATCCAGTTTTGCTCAACTGTGAATATTCCCGTGATGGGTTGTACACTTAAGATACGCGCTCACTTCTATGGCAGTCTGAAGGTGTTTGGTAGGCTCTCCGCCGAGAGAAGGGTTTGATGTGGGAGAGGGGCCTGACTATCCCGAGTGTTGAGATGTGTGAGAAAGGAAGGCATGACAGATAAAGAAGCAGGATCAATGAGAGGTAGGGATAGCTCTTGACAACAGAGCATGTGACCTTGCTGCACATACAGCTGTTCTACTGCCAGGGTCACTTAGTTGTTCTTATGGGCATGAAATATCTTTTTTTTAGGATGAAGCAGAAGGATAGAATTAGATATACACCCAAGTTTAAATTCTGCCTTTTCCACTTTAGACATGTGTAAGAGGCCACATATATAAAATTGTGCTGATGCTTCTTCATGGAGGATAATATATATAAAAAATAATCACCATCATTGTGATGATGGTTAATATTTTTAAGTGTGAGACAGTGGGGATTTCTGTCTCTTTCATCCCCTTTTGTTCTTCCTTCTTCACACCAGCTTCCCTGGGGAAAGAAGTTTGCTAGCATCCTTCTGAGATGCTGTGGAGTCAGCCCCAGTCTCAGGGGGACACCAGGCACAAGGCAACAAAACACCACCCATCCTTTGCCATCCCCAAGATCAACTGTAAATCTCACTGCTGTGATCTGTGAAGTTGTCACCGGCTGGTTTTCCAAAGTATATTTTCAGGTCCTTGGTACGACTAGTCTATCTTAATTAGGAAGGTCTGCTGAAAGGTGTTCACCTTCATAGCACAGCACAGCCTTCATTGACAGAGGGGTGGCATTTGCAAATGAGGTGCACTGGTTGTGAATTGAACTTGGGTCTCCTGAAGGGAACATGAGAATTCTGCCAGTGAGTCAACCACTACCCCCAGGTAGAATATCAACCACTATGAGTGTTGGTTCAAGATCTCCAATATTCCCTTGAATATAATAGGAGCTCCCTAAATTGTTTTTGAATGAATTGGTACATGAATGAACTTCACTGACTCATTTCTTCCAACAATATCTTTAGAACTGGTATCTGTGGGGTATGTAAAAAAGGATGGCTACAAAATAATAGAAAGTTTATGAAACAATAACATCATAAGGTGAAGCTATTGTTTCTTGATATATTTCCCTCTCTCTAACCCTTCCTTGAAGGACCTGTGCTTTTTGGTTTAAACCACATCAAAACAGCAGTTTGGGCATCCACAAGGGACTCAAATCATACCCCTTTGAATGCTCTTTGAGTTTGGGGAACAGAAAGGAGCACAGAGGGGTGGGATCAGGATTGAACCGGACAAGGTCTCCAGAAAACAACCCTCATAGGGTAGACCTTGCTCACCCTGAAATGTACAGTGCGTTACTGTGAGAGAAAAAATTCCTCTGCACAACTTTCCTGACAATATTTTTTTCACTAATGTGGTTTTCACTTTTCTTAAAATTTGCTCATAATAAATCCTTGTAAATGTTCTAAGTCTTTAAGAAACTTTATCAAGAAGACCCCCTAACCAAATGCCAAACTCACTGTCATTGAATTATTACTGACCCACAGTGACCCCAGAGGACAGAGTAGAACTGCCCCCCATGGGTTTTCAAGACTCTAACTCTTTTGAGGAGTAGACAGATTATTTTTTCTCCAAAAAATATTCTCCGTAACTTCTGAGCTGATCTCTATGCCTTGAATTTAACTGACCCAGCAGATTCCCATGGAAGCCACTCTCTTGATTGGCCTTTTCTTTTTTTTAAGGCACTCTCATGAGTGCCAGTGCCATTGAATTGGTTCCAGCGCACAGAGACCGTATGCACAGCAGAAGGAAACACGGCACGGTTCTGCAGCATCCTTGCACTTGTCCCTGTGCCTGAGCCCATTGCGGCTGTCCTGGTGTCAATCCATCTCATGAGGGCCGTCCGCATCTCACTGCCCCTCCACTACCAAGCAGCACGTCCTTTTTATATTTACCCCCATGGGTATCATTACTGGGGCCATCACAATAATGAATCACCTGCATGACAAACTGACCTGGAAAAAATCACCAAGTCATTTTCTCGCTACTTGGAACCATTAAATGTTGGCTCCGGCTTCTGAGCAGCAGGGGAAACAGCTCACCTACAAGATGATACTATAATTTATCTCCTTTTATGCTATCATCATTTCTTAAAATTTAATAACCTAACTAACTCCCAGAGGCTTTCTAACGGTCCTTAGTGTTTTCTGTAATCTCTTCGTTCAGTGCACACAGACTTTTTCATGCCTTGAATGGCTTACAGGCTTTGAGAAAAATAGAATTTTTTTTTGAAATTGAATGGACATCAGTAATTAGCCTGTATTTAAATGGGAATAATTGGCCCACAATTTGATTTTCAAATAATGCCAAAATGTATATATGAAGAAATAAGAAGGCTATTTTGAGCCTATGATTAAGATTCAGACAAGAGTGATTAAGTACCTATTAGGAACCATGCAAGAGTTGCGTAATGGCAGCTCTTTTTATGGACACTATCTAGTTTAGTGAAGGAGCTCTGGTAGCCTAGGGCATTTCATGCTGAACTGCTAACTGCAGGGTCAGTGCTTTGAACCCACAGCTTTGGAAACCATATATCATGTCCCTGTAAGTCAGAATCCACTCGATGACAGTGGATATCTAGGTTAATGATGTTAAAGACAATCTGAATATCTATTGTTCTCTTATAAATGATTCAGGTTTTGAAGAACATTTGCATAATTTACCTTTAATTTGGGGCTAGGTGAATATATCTAAGGACATATTTACAGATTTAGCAATTCTCTATAATTTATTGGTAAGTTTTCATGAATAGCTTTGCCCCCCAAAGCTTTACTCTCATAAAATTACAGTCTTGGAAACCCACAGGGGCAATTCTACCCTGTCTTAGAGAATCTATCTGAGCCAGAATTAACTCAATGGAAACAAGGTTCGTTCGTTTGTTTGTTTGTTTGGGGGCAGGGGGGTGTTTATAGGACCTGACATAGGGCATTGACAATCTATTGAAAGAACCGATCAGGGAATGACACAAGAAAGCAGTTACATCCTGTAATTTTATGATTTGATTTTACTAAATTTAGGGAGTACCATGTGCTTTCTTGCATTGCCATCTGTTGGGATTACTCCCTACTTAAGTTTGAAGTAGGAGAACTAATGAGCCCACGCGTTTGTCTACCACAGTTATTTGAATGCTGATAAAAGAGACAATACTCCTGGGTCAGAAACCAACGACCGCATTGCTCACGACAGATGTACTAGCAGAAGTATCAGCATAGTAGTACTGGTTTCCTAACTCCAGAAGGCCAGGGCGCGTTCACTGTCCTCAAGTCAGCTCAGACTCATGGCACCTCTATAGGATACGGTAGAACTGTCCTTGTGGGGTTCAGAGACTTTTTTTTTTTTTTTTAGGGTTTTCAAGGCTGTGATGTTTTTTTTAAAAAAATAATATTATTGGCGACTCTTAGAGCTCTTATAACAATCCATACATCAATTGTATTAAGCACATTTGTACATATGTTGCCATCATCCTTTTCAAAATATTTGCTTTCTACTTGAGCCGTTGGTGGTTGTAACTCTTTATGGGAGTAGAAAGCCTAATCATTCTCCTGGAAGTCAGCTGGTGGTTTTGAACTGACCACCTTGTAATTCACAGTCCCATGTGTAACCGCTGTGCCCCAGGGTTCCTCTGGGATGCACTACAATACTAGGGAATTCACTACAATACTAGGGAATTCACTACCTTTCTAGGAAGCAGTAAGTAAGCTTGTTCATTGGGCTGAGGGACATCTGTCCATGTAGTGCAGGGGTGCTCACACTTTTTCAGCATGCGAGCCACTTATAAAATGATCAAGTCAAAATGATCTACCAACTACAAAAATGCAAAACATATATTTATTTTTATTTATTTATTACATTTATCCATAAATGCATTGAGAATTCATCATATGTACAATGTATGTATATGTACCTTGCGTAACCGCATGAGTCCATATTACACAACACAATTAACTATGTACATTTTTTGTCATGACCTGAGTTTGCTCTGATGACTTGCACTGAATGGAATGAGTCAGGGATGCATAGTCCGGACAGTAGCGGCTGACAGCCAGCCTCAAGCACACTTCCAGTGATCATCAGTCATGGTGGAATGGTACTTGGACTTAATGATCTTTATGTGGGAAAAGGCTGACTCACATAAATGAGTAGAGCCGAATAATGCAGTCAAGGAGGTAGCACATTTTCTCATGTTTGGGTACTTTCCCTCTCCGAGTAAGTTCCAGAACTGTTCATGCGTTCTGGACTTCAGCTGAACGTCGGCTTGTAGTGTCAAAATCTCCCATTCCGTATGAAAGTGATACGTTTTTGTCTTCTTACGTGGTCCAGCTCCCCCACTCATTTTAATACCCTTTCTTACGTTTAAGAGAAAAAAAAACAAGGTCTAAAAATTGGCGATAACTTAGCTTGTCAGTTTTGCTGCACTTAGCGCAGTTGTTTGCGCATGCGTTTGACACCTAAGATTGCATCTGATTGGCTGTGCTATATATCAGTTAAGTGATGGGATTGATGATAGGCTTACATCTATTTTTTTAATGCCACACGATCTACCCACACTCCGTTGAGATTGACATATTTGACACCCCTGATGTAGTGTATTACTGAACTGCATTATCTCACTTTTCAGAATGACTAGGTACACTAACACTACTGAGAAGTGAAACTATGGAAAGGATGGTCAAAATCTTTCCATTTTGCCTTACTTGACAAGACATGTAGGAACTCAAGATGTTCGTATTCACTGAGTCCAGCACCCCAGAGCTGAAAGTTACTTCTTACCACTATGCCACCCAGTTGATTCTGGCAAATCGTAGCTGCTTAGGACATGGTGGAACTGCCTTTTTGAGTTTGGGAGACTTGATTCTTTATAGGATTGGATATGTGATTACTTTATAGAAGAGACAGGTTCTAAGAGGTGAAAGACTTGTCTGAGGTTATACTCATGGTCTGTAATAGTTTCAAAACTTTTCCATGACTTCATTCTTACTGCTCTATCTTATTTTTATTACTCATCATAATTGTTCTAAAACTTTCAACTGCTAAGTAAGATGCTCTTATTTTTTCTTTGCTCAACATTCACAGAAATTAGTGTTATGAGTTTGCAGTGCAATACTTCACAAGGAGTGTTCTCTTGAAGGCCGGTACATGTAAAAGGGCTCTTTGGAAGATAATGTAATCATCACATATATTGAGGAAATGGTACCTTGTCTATTCCACTTCTGTCTATTCCACAGTGTGGGGAGTGTGGCTTATATTCGAAGGATATAGGGCTCTGGAGTTAAGGGAAGTTTCAGTTTAACTTTCATTGCAGTCACTCACTAGGTTTATGATCCTGGCAAGTTACTTAAATTTTATGAACCTTAGTTTCATTCTCAGAAAATTGATGCTGTGCGGTGCAGTTGGGTCAGTTCTGATCCTATGGAAACAGAATGAAGCCCTTCCTGGTCCCCACAATTGTCTATGTTTGAGCCTATTGAGGCAGCCACTGTATCAATCAATCTCATTTAGGGTCTTCCTCTTTTGATATCCTTGTACTTTACCCTGGTGGTGTATTGGGTACACATTGTGCTGCTAACCACAAGGTCAGCAGTTCAAAACCACTAGCTGCTCTGTGGGAGAAAAACAGAGCTTTCTACTCCCATAAAGAACTATAGTCTTGGAAACCCACAGGGAGTCAGAATCACTGTGATAGAGTGAGTTACCTCACATGCTGTCTTTCCCCAGAGATTAGTCCCTCCTGGTAACATGCCCAAAGTACATGAAACAAAGTCTCACCATCCTTGCTGTTAAGGAACATTCTGGATATACTTTCTCTAAGACAGATTAGTTCATTCTTTGAGTCCACGGTATATTCAATATTCTATGCTAACACCATAATTAAAAGTCATCAATTCTTCTCCCGTCTTCTTTCTTCATTGTATAGCTTCTGAGTTCATATGACTTACTGTTATTGATTCCAAATTATAACAACCCCATAGGACAGAGTAGAAAGGCTCTTCTTTTTTTCTGTGGAGAAGCTAGTGGTTTTGAACTGCTGACCTTGTGGTTAGCAGTCCAATAAGTAACCACTACATACCACCAGGGCCCATTAAGTACATATGAGGCAATTGAAAATCCCATGATTGGATCAGATACACCTTAGTCTTCAAAGATATCTTTTTTGGGAAAAATATAGATGACAAAAATAGCTATTTCACAAATTTGCAGAAAAGAGAAAATAAGTTAACTTATTTACAGGGATAGGCATTCTGTCTAACACACAAGCTCGTATAGCTCAGCCATTAACTAGAGACTCTGAACACTAAAGAAGCTCATCTGATATTAAATTAAGATGCCTGAGATATTCTTTCTATAGAATAATCTATTTCCCCCCATTACTCACCTTATATTATATGGTGGATATCTCTGAAAGCTACACTTAAGAAAAATGTATTGTAAAAGCAGAATGACTTTGCCTCATTGAAATCTGGAGACAAAAGAATCAAACACATGGCTAAATTGCATGAGCATCCCCCTCAATATAATTGAATTGCTATTAAAAAATAGGAAAGGTTTGACTGTGGAAGTGATCTGAAACATAAGTTTCTTGGACATTTCTGAAATGGGTTAAAACACCACTCCTTATTGATTCCACCACTCTGTCCCATGGCCACGGAGGCCATTCCGACTCATAACAACCCTATGAGGACAGAGCAGTAACGATCCATAGGGTTTCCAAGGCTACTCCATCTTTCTCCCACGGAGTTGCTGGTGGGCTGGAACAAGCAACCTTTCAGTTAGCAGCTGCATACTTTAACTGCTAAGCCTCCAGGCTCTTTGTATTCCATTCAAGAAGCTGATTTTATTCTGCTACTGTGGGCGGAATTTTTTGATAGCAGGTTTACTGAATCTTTATGCTCTGGGTATGCAGCTGATCATCTGAGAAAACATACTACTCCAGATTGCTACCTACTCTTCCAGACTCAAACAAACGTGCGGAGAACCCAGCTGCCATACAGCTCCACCCTCGGTGACAAAGAACGTCTGAATTGACTAGTCCAGATCCTCAGCCTGGCAATTAATAAAGACTGTAGGCGTTGTGCTTCGAGTGTTGGGGGGAAATATTTTCATTTAGAAAACTCAGAGTGTGAAGGTCAAACACAAAAGAAAGCCTTTGTCTGTGCTTCTGAGACACAATCCCCATCTGCAGTGCTATGCCAGTCAGTTTATACAGGTTTGAGAAGCAAGCAAACAACAGCATCACCAACAATGACAAAACACCAAACACTACTGTTGAGCTGACTCTGGCATAGGGTTGACCCCACGCAGGTCAGAGTCGAGCTGTGCTTCATAGTGTTTTCGACGGTAACTTTTCAGGAGTCCGTTTCCAAGCCTGTTTTCTGAGGCAGCTTTGGGTGCTTTGAACCTTTAAATTGTAGTTAGCTGCTGGACCTCTTAACGGTCTGCACAGCCCAGAGACTCTTGTTTCCAAGGGCTAATGGTGCACATATCTCTCCAGTTCTGCCCTCTGATGTCTTGCTGGTAGTTTGAAATTGAGCCTAGTCAAAGCTTTTGCATCATTTGTTGGGTGCTCTTTAGTCATTTCTGACTCAACAGAACAAAAGACTGCCCAGTCCTGTGCCATCCGCACAATTGTTGTGTTTGAGCACATAGTTGCAGCTACTGTGTCAATGCTACAAATCAGAGCTTCCCTGACTCCAGAGCTAGTTTGTCACCACACCACGGCCTTACTCCCTCTGATACTGGTAGTTGTCATGATATTCCGATTACCTTCCCACAGTGGTATGGCGTTGGTTGTCTATCTTTCCCACTAGCCTGTATGGCAAAAACTGCATTTTCTATATCTTTTATATGTTTAGCATCTAGAAACCATTAGGCATTTAGTATAGGTGATTTTTGTCCATAAATGAATGAATGGTCCTATGAATTAATGGCCTACATGTGATTAATTTTTCTATGAGAAATAGAATAATAAACTGTAGGAATATGCTCTACATTATTAAATAAAATATGGCCAACTCAGTTGGAGTATTTATTCTTGGATGAGGTCACAGTGTCTGGAGCTCTTCTATAGATAATTAGATGTTCTCTTTATTCCCAGAGCTGGATTCAGCTGATTGCTGTGACATCATTGTGTGACCATTAGGTGGGAGAAAACTGGAGATAAGCCTAACTGCTTTCTCTCCCCTCTGAATCTCAGTAGGAATTCTTCCTCTTTAGAAGGAAATTGAGGGTATGGGTTTTGATAGAATAACAAGTTGCTCATTTAGCCAGAACAGTTTCAATGAAGAGGATCACCCACTGAGGACTCTGTGATCAAGAACCATTGTCCTAACATCATGGATTCATGGACCATCCTAGTTAATTGGCCTAATATCATTTTTATTGTTTCGGTTCCACCTCCTTGTCCATTGTCTAGGTCTGGAGTCTTTTTTTTTTAATATAAATTTCCCCTACCATCCCCCACTGTGTCTGGAGTCTTAAAGGCTTGCAAATAGTCATCCAAGGCACAATTGTTCTCTACACACTTGTTGCAGTAGAGGGAGAAGTATAGTCCGAAATGGGCAAAAATGGAATGTGTGGCTAATATTACGCACAAACAACGCTTTCTTCTTCATGAGACCAGACCTGGATGATGCTTGGCTACTATTGCTGATGTTTTTGATCAAAGATTCTATGGAAGATTCCTGACTGAAATGTAGGAAAATGTGGACTAGAATTTCAAATTCTTGTGGAGTTCATTGAGAACCATTTTCTGGAGCCATAAGGCTGGATGAACCCTTAAAACTATTACCCTGAGATAATCTTTAAACCTTTAATCATAAATCAAACATGTGTTTGGAAGTATTCTTTAAAACAAACCTAATCAATCAACACAAAAAGTTTAGTTTAATTAATAAAGAATATATGCCTTGAATATTGTGCTTTTTAAAAAGAACTATTGATGTGGGATCAGATTGACAACAGCAATTCAAAAGGGTAGCTAAGAAGCTTAGGAGTCACTGAAGTTTTTTTTGTGGGGTTTGTTTTTTTGTCATTTTATTCGGGGCTCTTACAGCTCTTATAACAATCCATATATCAACTGTATCAATCACATTTGTGCATATGTTACCATACATCACTTTCAGAGCATTTTCTTTCTACTTGAGCCCTTGGTATCAGCTCCTTTTTCCATCACTCACCCACCCTCATGAATCCTTGATAAATGATTGTTATTTTCATATCTTACACCTTCCGCTCTCTCCCTTCACCCATGTTTCTGTTATTCATCCCCCTTGGTGTGTGTGTGTGTGTGTGTAATGCATTAATCATTGCAACCAGTTCCCCTTTATCCCCCTTCTACCTCAACCTTTTCCCTACCCTCATGGTATTGATACTCCCATTACTGTTCCTGAGGGGTTTATCTGTCCTGGATTCTGTGTGATGAGGGCTCTTATTTATACCAATGTACATGCTCCGGTCTAGCTGGATCTGTAAGGTAGAACTGGGTCATGATAGTGGCAGGGAGGATGCATTAAAGAACTTGAGGAATGTTGTGTGTTTTGTTGGTGCTATACTGCACCCTGGCTGACTAGTTCCTTCCTTATGATCCTTCTGTGGGGGTGGGGGGGAAATGTTCAATCGTCTACAAATGGAATTTGGGATTTGGGGCTCCACTCCAACCCTCCTCATCTATATGGCATCTATATGGTTGTTTGTTTTGGCTCTTCCAATGCCTGATTCCTGATCCTGTCTACACCACATGATCACAAAGGCCGGTGTGCTTCTTCCATGTGGGCATTGTTGCTTCCCTGCTAGATGGCTGCTTGTTTAACTTCAAGCCTTTAAGACCCCATTCACTATATCTCTTAATAGTCAGGCGCCATCAGCTGTCTACACCACATTTGCTTAGGCACCCATTTTGTCTTCAGCGATTGTGTAAGGAAGGTGAGCATCACAGAATGTCAGGTTATTATAAAAAGAGAGTTTTTGTGTTGAAGGAGGGCTTGAGTAGGAGCCCAATGTCCATCTGCCACCTTAATTCTTAACATATAAATATATGTGCATAAACTTATATCCCTATCGTTATATATTAATATATTTACATATATACATACCTCTATAAATGTATTTTGCCTTCTAATTCTTTTAGTTATTTCTTTTTACTTTGTTTCTGTCCCACTAACATGTTTGACCTTCATTTAGCTCTCTGTAATTCCTCTCGACTACATTGCACTTGATCTAACTCCACCAAGTATTCTCCTCCCTCCTTGCCATAGATTTGAGCTCTCTTGTTCCCTTATCCCTGAGTTTCTTGGATCCTCACTCCCTTTCTTTCACCTCCTTCTCTCCCATGTCCCCTTGGAACTGTTAGTCCCTTTGTTTTCTTCCTCAGGATTGTTTATCCTGCCTGTCTTACATAGATATAGAAAAAAAAGGAGAGTGAGAGAAGACAAAGAAAAAAAACAACCCCAAACCTATAAATAGTTCCAGGCCTGTCTGCTGACCATTTTGAGTGTTTTCTGACTAGGCGTGATGAGGTGCCAAGCCCTGCCTCCAGAGTCAAAGGTCTATTTTCAGAAACCCTTGCTGCTCTCTTGGGCTCCCTTCATGTTTCCCCCCAGTGTGTTGGGGGGAGTGTCAGACCGGGGATAATTCCCACACAGTGTCTCCAGTGCTGTCCCATAGCACTGTGGGTCGGTCAGTAAGGTGACGTCAAGTCTCATGGTGGGGCCGGTCCTTCGGCACTGGCTGCTCTGAGCAGGAATGTCGTCCTCGAGGCCTGGTGGGCCAAGATGCGGTTCTCCCTCTCTCTCTGTCTCTCTCTCTCTCTCTCTCTCTGTCTCTCTCTCTCTCAGTTTGCTCCTGATGGTCTGGGCAGACCTGCCACTCTCCCAGGGCTGTATCTTCAGTGCTGTCCTCTGTAGTGCATTCTTCTGGGGAGGGGTAGACATAGCTGGGATTGGGGCTGTCCCCACAAATCTCTCCGTTAGTTTGCTGCTTCATGCTGTATGTTGACTTCACCAGGTTGAAGTCCAGTCTCTCTCCCTTTCCTGTGGAGACATAAACAATACCCACCCAGAGGGGGGAGGCGGTAATTACATGCCCTGTTCCACCACTACCCACATCCTCTTTTTTTCTTTCTCCCTCCTTCTTAGTTGGCTGCCATATGCATCCCTGGGTTGAGTCTGACCCCTGCCAGAGTGCCTGGATCTCACCCTGGGAATGTATGCATTTAGTGGCTCTTCCCCTTGCCCCTTGTGCTTTTCAATCTTACCTCAGTGGACTCATATTGTACTTGTCCTTTTGTACTTGGTTTACTTCACTTAACATAATTTCCTCCAACTCTTCCCATGTGATGAGTTGCTATATGCATTCATCACTGCTTTTTAGGGATGCGTAGTATTCCATTGTAGGGATATACCAGGTTTTTTTAATCCATTGATGGAAATGTAGGTCTTGTCACAATCCATTCATCCATCCATTGTGTTAAGCACATTTATGCAAATGTTACCATCATCATTTTCAAAACATTTTCTTTCTACTTGAGCCCTTGGTATCAGCTCATTTCCCCCTCCCTCCCTCATAAACCCTTGATAATTTATAAATTATTGTTTTTATCATGTCTTATACCTACTGCTGTCTCCCTTCACCCACTTTTCTGTTGTCTGCCCCCCTGGGAGGGGGTTATATATAGATCATTGTGATCAGTTCCTCCTTTCGCCCCCCACCTTCCCCTCCTTGTACAACTACTCTCTTTATTGGTCCTGAGGGATTTATCTGTCCTGGATTCCCTGTTTCAAGCTCTTATCTGTACCAGTGTACATGCTCTGGTCTAGTCGGATTTGTAAGGTAGAATTGGGGTCATGATAATAGAAAGAAGCATTAAAGAACTAGAGGAAGGTTAGATGCATCCTTGGTGCTATCCTGCACAATGATTGGCTTGTCTCTTCCTGTGACGCTACTGGAAGTTAATGACCCCTGTTTCAACTCTCATCCTGCCTATTGATATTTGTTCCTTCCGTTCTTTGGTTAAGATTGTCAACAGTCTATTGATTTTGTTAATCTGTTCAATGTACGAGCGGTTTGCTGTATTTATTTTTTGCATTTTCTTGTTTTCCCTCTCATTTATCTCAACCTTGATTTTTATTATTTCTTTATTTTTGCTATTACTAGCATTGTCCTATTGATTCTGCTTTAAGTGCTGGAGGTTTTGTGCCAGCATATCAATCATAAGTCTCTTTTCTGTTTTCGTGTGTGCATTTATTGCTAACAAACTTCCACTGGTAACTCCTTTTGCTGTGTCCCAAAGGTTTTTGTATGTTGTATTCTCATTCTTGTAGGTTTCTAAAAACTTCCTAGTTAAATCTTTTATCTGAGCCCACTCATTTTTCAGTAGGGAGTTATTCATCCTCCAATTGTTTGCTCTTGTTTTCTTAATAATCCTTTTGTTGATTTTCAGCCTTATGACATAGGGGTCTGAGAGGGAGGTCTGAGTGGCCTTTGTTTGTTTGAATTTACACAGGCTCAACTTGTGTCCCAACATTTAGTCTATCTTTGATTATGTGCCATGCAGACTTTAAAAGAATGTGAATTTTTTTCATTTGGGTGAAGAGCTCTGAAAATATCTATAAGGTCAAATTGCCTAGATGTAATGTGTAGTTCTGCAGCTTCCTTGTTAATTTTTTTTCTCTGTGATATATCTTTCTTAGAGAGCAGTGTATTAAAATCACCTATGATTATTGAGTCTATGGTTTCTTTTTTCAATTTTTAGAGTATTTTATTGACAAATTTCATGGGTCTCACTTTGAGCATGTATATATTTATTATGCTCACTGGTTCTTGGTCTACTGTTCTCATGAACATTATATAGTGCCCCTCCTTATCTCTTGTTATGGTTTTCACTTTTAGATCAATTTTGTCAGAGATTAGAATTGCAACCCCTGCTTTTTTAAAATGACCATTTGTTTGGTATATTTTTCTCCAGCCTTTGATTGTCAGCCTATTTTTGTCTGCAAAATTGAGATGTGTCTCTTGTAGGCAACAGATCAATGAGTTGTTTTTTCTAAGCCAGTCTGCTAGTCTCTCTTTTAATGGGCAAGTTAAGTCTATTGATATTCAGAGTTATTACATCCATTGGTGGACTCTGGGATGTCTCATCTTGTACCTTTTGTGTTGGTTGTTTTTCTACTTTCTTATCAGTGCATTATGCAAGTGGGGGTGGGGTTCATTCTTAAACCCCATTCATTCTTATTTTCATTGTTGAGCCAATGCTATCATGGGAGCTGTTTTCAATGTGTTGGCCTCTGGGTGGAGTTTCTCTATTTGGTGCTCTCCTATTTGTGCTTGGTGAGTGTTTTTCTATGGCTCATACTGGGTCAGCAAAATATTTGTAGAGCTGGGTTTCTTTTAACCCATTCTTTGAGTTTTTCCTTGTCCAGAAAGACTCCGACTTCTCTGTGTATCTTGATAGACAATTTGGGTGGATAGAGTATTCTTGGGTGTGCATGATTTTCTTTCAACTTTTGGAAGATGATACTCCACTCTTCTTAATGGTATCTGCTGATAGGGCTAAGGATATTCTTATTTGAGTACCTTTATAGGTGACTACCTTTTTTCCCAAGCTGCTCTTATGATTTTCTCCTTTTCTTCAATGTTGGATAGTTTAACTATTACATGCCTTGGGGAATTCTTCCTGGGATTCAGTCTAGTTGGTGTCCTCTCTGCTTCCTGAATTTCATTCATTAAGGTGGGGAAGTTTGCCTCTAGGAATTCCCTTGCTGTTTTTGCCATTGACTTCTTTGTGTGTCTTGTTCTGGTAATCCACTTATTCTAATGTTATTCCTCTTCATAGCACCCAATATTGTTCTCCGGTTTTCTTCAGCTTCTCTGATTATCTTGTTTGACTGTTTTTCTTGTTTGTTGAAGTCTGCCTGGTTATTCTCAAGATCACTGGCATGGTTCTTTGCTTCTTCTAGTCTGCTGGTGAAATCTGTTAGCTTTGTTGTTTGCTTTCATTACCTTGTCCCTTAACACTTGTATTTTCCTTTGGTGTGTGGCCTTTGTCTCCTCTATCATTTCATCCTTTTCCTGTATTGCTTCCCTAATGTCCTGTATGACTCCAAGAAGCATTCTGAGGATTTCTTTTAGTGGTAGAATCAACTTCTTTTTCTATGCACATCATTGAGTTCAGGGTTTCCTCTGATGTTATGTTTTATTTTTCCTGTTTTATCATTGAGGTTGTTGTGGCTGGTTGCTATAAGCATGTCATTTTGGAGGAGCTTGGAATCATTTTCCTGGGAGTCAAAGAGCCTTGGATTCTCTCTTTGGGAGACTGGTAGGAATGCTTCTGTTGGCTCTCTGTAGCCAACTGCCCTGGGAAGTGGGGCTGCCACTCAGTTCCACTAGGGTTTCCATCTACCCTAGCCTATCAGGATTTCATTGCTTGGAGGGTGAGTTGGATGGCCCTCTGAGGCATCAGAGTCCTCGGTCAGGCTGTGTAACTTTCAAGCACCACTCAGGCATCTGCAGGAGTCCATTCGCAGCTGTGGAAGCTGCATACAGATGGCTAATGAATTCCGACCACAGTGGCACAGGCCACAGTCCAAAGGTGAATGCTGGTCCAAGCACAAGATGTCTGTGGGGTGGGCAGCTCTGAGGAATCCATTCATGGTTAGAGGCTCTGTGGGGAAAGGAGAGAGCAATTGTGGCTGTCAGCTCTGTGCAGGGATGGTGGGAGAGCTCTGGGTGCAGTGGGGGACAGGCAGGAGAATGCTGGTTGTGGAGGAAGGTCCGCTAGCAGGTGAAGGGAGAGCCCTGGAGCAGCAGGGAAAGTTGTGCATGGATCGCAGTAGTTTGGGTTGTCAAATCCAGGCTGTAAGAACCTCCTCTGATCAGCTGACAAGCTTGGCTTTCAGCATCAGGGGCATAGGTGGACAACTGGGGAGTGGTAGCCATGCTTGGATCTGCAGCAGTGTGGCTGGCATGAGCTGGAGCAGTCCTTGCCACAGGCCACAGGTACCAAGAACTCAGCAGCGGGTATAGGAGAGGGGGTGAAAGTCAGACGCACTTTGGGCTGTCATGGGGATTAGCCAACAGCCTTGGATCTCCCACTGGGCCTCCCAACCTCTCTACCAGGTTGCCTACCTGGTCCGCATCTTGCCAGAAGTCCATCAGTGAGTTTATGTTAAGGAGATGGGTAGAACAATTTAGAAAAAATGGATGAAAATAATCTCAGAAGTAGAAGAAGGTAATCAATGTCACTAAATTGTTGTATTTAGAAACTGTTGAATTAGTTTAAGGTGTGAGGATGATGTTGGCATTCACTATGAGTTGGAACTGACATTTTAGAGACAGAATGGACATAGATCCAATTGTTTAACCCATAATTATATTATATTTTAGATGGAAAAACTAAGGTCCAAAGACAGAAGTAACTTACTGAATTACACTACTAAGATAGAAGGGTTACCATCTGGGTCTCAGGATTGATGGCCCTTTCCATGGTGCAGGCAAATCATTGTGATAATTGCTTTCTGTGAATGATACCTTGGAGCTTAATTAATTCCAATGAAATGGAAGAGTTGCCAATAATAACCCACAAGTAATAAAACCAATCTTTTATTTGTGCTGACTGTTGTGCCAGTTCTGTGCTAAGCCGTTTACATTTATTACTCAATCAGCTCAATAGCCCTATTAGGGACATAATTGTTCTTATTTTACAGATAAGAAAACTACCTTCCTCTTTAGGTAGGTGAGGTTCATGGTCATGGTCAAATATGAATAACATTCTAGAGGAGTTCTTTGAAAATTGCTATATTCTTTCTATCTAAAAGTTACACACACATATATATTCATATATATATCCATACATGTCTCTGTGTGTGTCTCTCTCGCCATATTCAGATATAGATATGTATTTGAAGAGAGAGAGACATACCCAGAGACAGAGAAATAGAGGGAGAAATATTTTAAGGCATTGTCTTCCATGATTGTGAGAGTTAGTAAATTTGAAATCTGAAATCAGGATGGCAGGCTGGAAATTTAGGAAGAGACTATGTTACAATCTTGAGGAGGAATCCTCTCTTCTTTGAGAAATCTCAATTTTTGCTCGTAGGACCTTTAAATGAGTGAATATTTCCCCTCCCCCACTACATTACTGAGGGAAATCCACTTTCCTCAATGGCAACTGTCTGTAATATTAATTGCATCTATAAAATACCTTCATAATAACCTCTAGACCAGGGGTCCTCAAACTTTTTTAATGGGGCCAGTTCACTGTCTCTCAGACCTGTTGGAGGACCAGACTATAGTTTTTTTTTAAAAAGTATGAACAAATTCCTATGCACACTGCACATATCTTATTTTAAAGTAAAAAACAAAATGGGGCAAAAACACCCAACAGGCCGGATAAATGTCCTCGGTGGGCCACATGTGGCCCGTGGGCTGTAGTTTGAGGACACCTGCTCTAGATTAATGTTCAACCGTACTATTGGGCATCCTGACCTAGTACGTTAATAGACAACATCAGTCATTAATCTCAGCAGACCAGGCTACATCACAGTAGAAGCAGAAGCAGGAAGGCATTTGCTACACTTGGTTGTTGTTAGTGAAATGAAAGACACTGTGCTCACAGCTGTCCTTCATCCGTTTCCCATCCAACCAAGCAATGCAAGCAAATTCTGACCAGCTAGAGCTCTGGAAGTGGCCTTGAAAGGGGATGGGTAGATGTAGAAAAGTTGACAGATGTTCAGTATTCTGCATCCTAAGGTAAAAATCAGAAATGATTATACTTGGCAAGTAGAACCTAAGAAATAGAATGCGTGGAAAGTGGTATGCAGGGGGAAACATTTTAGACTGCTACGCAAAATAAAAGAAATGTGAAAAAAAAAAGCAGGTGAAAAAGGCTGAAGTGGAATGTTGCATGGCCATTAAAGAACTGAGAGAGAAACAGTGAGGCTGGAGTGTCAAGAGAGCCAGAATGGGCATGGCAGTGATGGTCCAGGTGCTGGGGAACAGGTAGAACTAGACCCATGTGAAGCCACAAGTCCCTGCTAAAGCGTCTGGTATTCTATAACTAATGGGAAGCCCTTGATGGATTTGCATCATATTTCCATATTTTAAAAGCAGATGATGATATTTAAGAGCTCATAATATCTAAGTCGTGGAAGCTCTTAAAGACTATTATGAAGAAACTAGAGTAAGGATGATATCTCTATATCTAAACCTTGTGTTTCTGCCTGTTTTCTTAGTTCAACATTTTCTTGGTTTGTATGACAAATTTTATGGCCACCTTAGTGTAGTTGTAAGAAATGCCAGACTGCATAAGCGAATATCCTAGCTCTGACATTTCCTAATGGCATGATCATGGGAAACCAATCTATTCCTAAGTCATATAGTCTCTGAATAAGTTAATACCAAATCTGCATGTAGAGTTGTGTATGGATTAAATTATTAATATAAAAAAAACACATATAAGAGTGCCTGCAAGCTTAGTGAGGGTGAATACTTATTATTATACATGCATATTTCTATATTTTATTTTACTCTTATTTTGAAATGAAAATCTAGCAAGTGTATACTGTACCCCACTAAAGTTTGAGACCCTATACCTTACACCATAAATTGTAGCCATAGGATTTCAAGATTGACCATCCAACTCTGCTCTTATTCTAAACCATGTGTACCCATATGTATTTGGCCTACTCTCCCCTTTCTAAAAAAAAGTATTCAGAGTCCTCTAGCAATTAAAAATGTTGGCACTATAACCCACAATTCATGATAAAGTGGAAGTATTGGCTTTTGTAGCACCTCACCCACCCACCCACCCACACTCCTGGATCAATCCAGTGCCCCCTAAGGAAACACTGGTCTTGTTTATAGATGAAGAGTCAGGTCAGAGATGTAATGAATTCACCTAGGGTAACCAAGCAGCCAAACAGAGATGAAATCTAATCTCTCAGAACAGTGATTCATCTTCTACATCATCACATGCTATGCCCCTTGGATGCTAGCCTCGAGACAAGACAGTGCTTAGTTTCTTTTAACAATGAGCTCTTCCAATTCCATTTGTCCAGAATTTCTCCATCCCTCTCCTCTATTTAGCCATATATATATATTTTTTAGCCTGCATCATTCTTGGACGTAGAAGGAGAGAAATACAGTCTCTAAGTCAGTCATCCACTTACAGTACAAAAGATCTAGGTTAATTGGCCCAGAATTTTCCCCTCTTACTCTCCTAAGTGATCTTCTCACCCTTTTCTGTCAGAATTGGGTGTTCGGCTTATGCAGGATATTTGCAATGTTGTTGGTTTTGAACCTGTCCTCTCTAAACCTTCCCCTTTCCTCACCAATAAGCTTTCACCTTTTCTTTCTTTCTTCTTACACCAGGCTCCCATTTGTGATCATGTTGAAAGTATAAAGGTTATAGTGTATAAAGTACAGAATTGAATAGGTGCACTTCATGTTCTTTTCTCCAAAGGTTATGAACATGAGAGTATAAAAAGGTTACATTTTATGTACTGAAGTTGAGGATTATAAAACCACATTTCTTTTGAATGGCTTTAAAATTCTGTGGTTTGCACTGAATAAAGAGGCAAGGTGTTATTGTCCTCAGAGCAAACAGAGCTGAGTGAAGTCTTGGTTCCACCAATTACTTAGGCTAGATAGTCTCACCTCTCTGAGCCCTAGTTTTCCCACCTGGAAACCCAAAGGAGGGACATGACTGACTAGAATCTATAAAGTATCATTTAAAGTCACTTCAGTCACTCCTTCCCTGCTGGAATCCTTGGTACCCAATTTTGGAAGATAGTTCAATTTCCATTTTTTTTATGTATAGAAGCAGCTTGTACAAAAACCATGGGCTTTATAACAAGAGAACCTGCATTTTCAACCCAGTGCCGTATAACTCATCCAAGTCTCCATTTCTTACCTGTAAAATATTTCCCTGTTAGTAAATGTGGTAGACAGACTAAATGCCCCCAAATATGCCCAGATATTGACTTCCGGAACCCCTGAATATGTTGCATTCCATGGCAAAAGGTACTTTGCTGTTTTAAGTTAAGGGATTTGAGATGGAAGGTTATCCTGGATTATCCCATGGGGTCTGATATGATCACAAGATTTCATATGAGAGGGAAGTGAGAGGTATTGACCACTGAGTTGGAAGTAATGGAAGAAAGGGGTCATAAGAAAGTGACCTTTCAAAACCCAAACCAAACTCACAGCCACTGAGGCAACCCCAGCTCATACTGACCTCATAGGACAAGTTAGAATGGTCCCATATGGGTTTCTTAGATTGTACCTCTTTATGGGAGTGGAAAGCCTCACCCTTCTCCTGAGGAGCTACTGGTGGTTTCAAACTGGTGATTTTGAGCTGAGCAGCCCAACTACACCACCAGGCTCCTACACATGACATCTAAAAGCTGGAAAAGGCACGGAAACAAATTCTCCCATAGAGTTTCCAGAAAGAATGCAACCCTTCTGACATCTTGAGTTTAAGGTTTCTGTCCCCTTGTACTGTGAGACCCTAAAACTCACTGCCAGTAAGGTAATCCTGACTCTTAGAAACCCCATAGGACTGGGTAGAACTGCCTCTGGGGGTTTCTGAGACGGTGACTATGGGAGTAGAAAGCCTCCTCTTTCTCCCGAGGAGTGGCTGGTGTTTTTGAACTACTGACCTGTGTTGCTCTTACTGTAAAACCATAAAGTTGTGTATTATTTGAAGTGATTTGATATATATATATAATTTATTACAGAAGCAATAGGAAAAGTATGTTCCAGGCTGTTTTCTAAGTTCATATACAAAGAGACTTTAAAAAACTCATGAAAAAATGCAATGAAAAAATTATGGAAATCCCCCCGCCTCCCAAATTTCTGGAAGCCCCCTCCTATTTACATACTTTTTAAGTAGTATATATTTTATGCTTATTATTTTGAATTTAAGAAGCCGTGGTGGTGCTGTGGGGTAAGCATTGGACTACAAACCTCAAGGTCAGCAGTTCAAACTTACCAGCTGCTACTAGAGAGAAAAATGAAGCTATACATTCCTGTCAAGCATTAGAGCCTCTGCTTCCTTTTATAGAGTCGTGGTGAGTTAGAATCTACTCAATTGCAATAGGTTTTTGTTTGTTTGTTTGTTTATTGGATTTGGAGTTTACGTATTTTTATATACGCTATATGAGAGGAGCCGTGGTGGTACAGTGGTTAAAGCACTCCATAGCTAACCCAGTATTGAGCCCACCAGCTTCTCCCTGGGAGAAAGCTGTGCTTGTCTACTACTGTAAAGATTATACATTTGGAAACCCTTTGGGGCCACTTCTACTCTAGTCATGAGTTGCAATGAACTGGATGGCAGTGGATTTGTAGTCTGTAGCAATCCTTAAAAGCGACCCTCACAAAAACAGTATTTGGAAATGAGGAAACTGAAACCCAGAGAGTCCAAAGTAGCATTCTCAAAGCCCACAGCTAACAATGGGCAACGTTACAAGTTGAAGTAGGCCTTTAGAGAGTGCATGGTAGATCCCACTTCCTCCATAAGTGGAAACATTATAATCATCAACCCTACCGTGTCACGTATTTTCTAAATTCCCGTGTGTCTAAGTCTTCTCTCAGCGTGCTCATTCTGATGGAAGGGCCTGCCTGCTGAAGCGTTCTTCCCATGTTTGCAGACAGAGTCCAGCACCATGTGCCTTTCTCATCCCAAGAAGAAATGAACCCAATCCTGCCCCTCCTCTATGGGGTCAGCCAGGAGACTGGTGTGGGAAGGAGCCGGTGTTGGCCTGTGATAAATCTTATAATGCCCCTGCATTCCCAGTCAACCTCTTCCTCTTTGGGAACCACAAATGATCCAGCTGAGGTCTGGTGACAGAATGATGGAGCTAGGCTTGTGCTTGCAGCTGGGCTCAGTCAATAAAGGTGATAATGAACACTAAGAAGAATTTGAAGAATGACTGGGGAAATTGCTCCTATTGATAGTTCTGGCAGCCATCTGCTGCAAAACCAGACTGAAGTGGGTTGTTTCACATGGCAAATCCCTCGGAGACAAATGATGGCAGCATCAACGAGAAGTTCGCACTTGTGCAGCGTTTACAAGTGTTCAACATAAATGATCTAAATTTATTTCTACCAAGCTCCCTGTGAACTAAACCCCATTTCACAGATAAGAACAAAAGAAACTCAGAGAAGGGAATTAATTTCATTGACTGACTTCCTAACCTGCTTGGGCTTCAGAAACAAAAAGTAATATTGGTCTTCAAGAAAGGAAAATCTTTGGGTTATGCTTGTCAGTGTGCTTTGAATAGAATTGTGTCCAATGTCCTCAAACAGGATATAGGAGACTTTGATTCCATTTCTGACAACACAGGTCAGAGAAGAGGAGAGCTGTGCTCATTTGAAATATGTTAGTATTAGATACCCACATACTCTCCACACCTTGAACCTCCTCTTAATGCTTAGGCTCGCCTCTCTCTGGATCAGAGCTCCAAGCCCTCTGGTCCAGCTATAGCAAGCATGCGCTCAACTCTCTTTCTCATTCAAACTAATTCAGACAAGATTCTTTCAGAATTTATGAGTTCTGAAAGAATAAAGAAAACAGAAAGCAGAACGCAGAACGCAAACTTCCTCTCTGAATGCCCCAGAGGTGTTTAGTTATTAGGTACAGAGAATTAAACTGAAATCAGTGTATTTAAAAAAATTCACAATGTCACAATGTACATTATGTTATTGCTTCTTTTTGCATATTTATTCTTTTCTTTCTTTCAGCTTTGCTTTCTGCTTCACAAAAGTAAATATGTGTCTATTTTCTAGCTAGTGATTTGTCTTCCTCGACTCTTACACCCTGGTATCCAGCAAAGAATGTTCCTATTAGTGTGGTAATTATTTTCCTTGACATTTTATAATAGTGATTTCAGACATTATTTGTCCTTTTGTGATCAACTTATTTCACTCAGCATAACAATGTCTTCCACATGCATCTCTATAATAAAGTGGTTCACAGATTTATCCTTATTCTTTCATGTGCTATAGTTTTACTGTATTTATGTATACCACAGTTTGTTTTTCCATTCTATTGTTGATGGGGATTTCAGAACTTTCTATCTCTTAGCTATTGTGAATAGTGTACAATGAACATGAGTGTGCATGTATCTATTCATGCCGTGCCTCAGCCCCCTCTTCACCCCCCCCGCCGGGATGTTAGTAGATGTTGCAGGATCATTCATTATTTTTATTTCCTACTTTTAATGGAAGTGTCATACTGTTTTCCTCAGGGGTCCCACCATTGTACAGTTCCACCTACACTGTCTGAGCAGTCTAGTCTCTCCACACTTGCTCTAGCATTTGTTGCTATTTCTTTTGAGTTTTCTTACTCATGCTGGGCTGAGATAGTATCTCAATGTTGTTTAGATCGACAGCTCTCTAATTATATCCTCTGCATATCTTTTATTATATCCTCTGCATATCTTTTAATTGGTTTGTCTTTTCCTTGTTGAGGTGTTGACATTTTTAAAACTAAATTTTCAAATTAGTCTCTTATCCAATGTTATTACCAATTTCCCCCCACTCTTTTGGTGAACTATTTTGATGCACATAAAGATTTAAGTTTTAGAAAGTCCTGGTCCTAATGTACCTTCTGCTATTTGTGTGTATATGTGGGTGTGTTTCAGTTGTGTTTGATGTGTAGTGAGGCCATGCATTAGGGCCTCTAAATTTATCTCTATTTTAATTGAAGATCTTTGAAGTCCTAACTTTTATATTTGGGTTTCGAATATCTCTTTAGTTGGTTTTTGTATATGGCATGCAATATTAATTCTATTTAATTCTTTTACAATTAGATATCTATTTTTGCCATCAGTTTTTATTAAAGAGACAATCTCTTCCCCATTTAATGTGTTCAACCTTCTATCAAAAATTAGATATCTACAGGTGGGTGTATTTAATTCGAAGTTTTCAGGTCTGGTTCACTGATCTATCACTGTACCAGTACCAGCTGTTTTGACTACAATGGCTGTGTAGGTTTTGAGATTGGGAAGTGTGAGAGATCGGACTTTATTGTTTTTCTTTAGCAACTTTTTTGTTTATGCAAGGTCACACTCCTTTCCATATACAGCTAGTGATTAGTTTTCTCTTTAAAGAATGATATTGGAAACTGTATTGGGATT
>NW_022105611.1:5972426-5973495 GCF_000313985.2 Echinops telfairi | reverse complement strand
CTTTTGATAGCCGGGCACCATCAGCTTTCTTCACCACATTTGCTTATTCACCCCCTTTATCTTCAGTGGTTGTGTCGGGAAGGTGAGCATCATAGAAGGGATTGCATTATTTCTATAGATGGATTTGGGTAGTATTGATATTTTCATAATGCTAAGTCCTCTGACCATTAAGCATGAAATATTCTTTCACTCTTTGTATTCATCTTTTGATCTACTGATTAGATTTCCCCCCCTATTTCATCTTTGGGTGGCTATGGTAAATGACATTATTTTCCTGATTTCCTTTTCAGACTCTGTTATGTTACAAGTGTGCCGCACTGTTGAATTATGCAATTGGTTCCATTAATTTTATTTCTGAGTGTTTGGATTTCTGTATGTATAGTATCATTTCATCCACCCAGAAAGAGAGTTTTGCTTTTCGACAACTTGGATGCCTTTAATTTCCCTTTTTTGCTTTATGGCGTTGACTAAGACTTAGGACATAATAAGGAATAGGAGTGGTGATGATTGTTGTCTGGTTCTCACTTGCCAGGGGAATGATTTAAGTCTCTGCTCACTGAGACTAAAGCTAACCATTGGTTTTGTTCATATGCCTTTAATGATGTTGAGGAATTTCACATCTATGCCTATTTTGTTGAGTGATTTTAATCATGAAGAGTATTAGAATTTTGTCATGTTGTTTTCAGTACCCATTATTAAGAGCATGTGCTTCTTTGCCTTTGTTTATATGGTGAATTGTGTTGGTTGTTTTTCTAATATGATCCATTCTTTAATACCAGTTATGAACGCTACTTGGTCATGATTTTGTTTTTTTGATATACTGTTGACTTTTATTGGCTAGGATTTTGTTGAGAGTTTTTGCATTTATGTTCTGAGGGATATTGGTCTATAAGGATAATAATAATAATTATTCTTATTAGTGATGTTTTTGCCTGGTTTAAGGAGGAGTGGTGATGTTGAACTGCTAACTGCAAGATCAGAATTTTAAACCTTGAGATAAAGATGAGGTTCTCACCTCCCATGAAGAATTTAAGCCTTAGAAACCTGAGGGCACAGTTCTATTCTTACA
>NW_022105611.1:5956581-5971711 GCF_000313985.2 Echinops telfairi | reverse complement strand
GCTTTACACAATTGATGTATGTATAGATTGTGATAAGAGTTGTATGAACCCCTAAAAAACGATTTTAAAAAATAAGAAAAGAGTTGTATGAGCCCCCAATAAAATTATTTTTAAAAAATTAGAATTAGAATCAACTCAAAGGCAATGGATTCTAGGTTTCATGGACCTAATTTAAAATTTTTATTTAGGAGAGTCAAGATGGTGTCCTGGTAGAATTTCTGTGTGAAACTCCTGTTGTTAGATCAGAAAATTAAGAGGTAAGGGGCCAATATTGGGAGGCTGGGTGCTAAAAAATAGATTCAGTGTACTAGGATCTGGTTCATACCTTCCCTTGAGATTTTCATCCACAGAAAAATTTTAGAACTTGCTGAAATGCTCTAAGTTCCCCTTGTCTGCCCGCAACTCCATTAATCCCTCACCAGGTCCAGCAGAACGGTTTCCACCATGCCTTCCTATGCCCAAGATCCGAGGCCTGCAGAGTGCATTAATTTTCTGAGGCTGCTGTCTAAAGGTGGTCATAACCCCAGGCTCACAGAGAGCCTCTGAGAGCTAGCTAGAAGACCTCATACCAGAGTTCCTCTCTCTGCTATCCTCCCTGCTCCTATATTCTTGGGCTTTGTATTGCCTCTCCCCTGCCAGGAACAGAGTGACTACGTTGGTCAGCTCCTTTCCTCCTCTCCCCAGCTCTGCCTGACACCATTGGTAACAATACCTAGTTAGACATTAATTTATAGCAATTGAAGGGCCCTCAGATATTTACCCATGGCAGAATGCAGATCCGCAGAGCACAGCCTGCAGAGCTAAGCAGGAGAGAACTGAGAGGGACGCAGGAATGCAGCTGGGGATAATTGAGATCCATTTGGCCCCTAATTCATTCAACTAATCTGGTCCCTCTTCCCTGAGGGACTGTGTGGTACAGTATCAATACAAGGGCACACCACTAGCCCAGTATTAAAAGGAAAATAATATTAAAGCTCTTTCAATACAAGGCTGTGTTCCTTTGAGTAACTTTGAATGTAAGCCGCCAGAAACCTGGTCCATTAGCATAACAGGAACATAACAAAACAGGAAGGGCTCTAATATCCAGAGCAAAACCTTTGATTTTAACATAACAGAATAGGAAAAGCCAGGAGGTGAAAGCCACAGTCTGAGCCCCAACCTTTAAAAGACTGCAAGTTGTGGCCAATAATCTAGATAAGGCTCATGATCACATTGCAGGCCTGCCCCAACCCAGCCCAGTGGCATAGCTACAGTCGCGGCCTCAACCCACTCTCTGAGGCCTCCCAATGCCACCAGCCATTGAGTCACCACATCACCTCACCTACACAGCAGCCTGACCCACCACCATAGTAGGCCACAGTTAGTCCCTGAAACCACTCTTACCACTCTCACAGAGAGGGAGCGTAGGGCCCCTTGATCTCTGAGGAGCATGGTGCAGAGTTCTTCTAAAATGACACACAGACAGAAAAACACCTCAAAACCCTCAACAAGAAAACAAGAAAAACAAAGCACAGCAATGGAGGAAGTTCTAAAACTAATGACTCTCAGAAGAAACAGACATTGATCTGCAACAAAAAGAAATCTTCAGAATGCTGTTTGGAGTAATACACAATATGAAGGCTGCAACACAGAACAGGGATGCAATGAGAGAGGGGATGAAATCCACAATAGAAGGGATGAAGTCCATGCACAAAAGGGAAATACAAGAACTAACAGATGAGGTAGCAGAAGCAAAACAGAAGATCACAGATGTGACCAACAGACTAGAAGAGTCATAGAATCGTACCAACTATCTAGAGGACAATCAAGCAGACTTTAACACAAGGGAAAGACAGTCAAACCAGGTAATCAAAGAAGTGGAAAAAAATTGAGAACAATGACAGATGCTATGAAAAGGAACAATATTCGAATAATTGGTCTTCCAGAACAAGACACAATGAAGAAGTCAACAGCTAAATTAGCGAGGGAATTCCTGAAAGCAAACTTTCCCACCTTAATTAATGATGATCAGACATTGATACAGGAAGCAGACAGGACATAATTAGATTAAACCCCAGGAAGAACTCACCAATGCACATAATAGTTAAATTATCCAACTTTGAGGAAAAATAGAAAAATTTAAGAGCAGCAAGAGAGAAAAAGGCGGTCACATACAATGGTGCTCAGGTAAGAATCTGCCCAGACCTGCCAGCAGATACCAGGAAGAGGAGGAGAGAGTGGAGTAACATCTTCTCAAAGCTGGACAAAACCCTGCCAATCTGAGAATCCTTTACCGTGCTAAACTATCTATTCAGATAGAAAGAGAAATAACCATCTTCCTGGACAAGGAAACACTCAAAGAATATGCCATAAGACACCCAACCCTCTGGAAATCCTTGCTGACTCACTGTGGTTAGAAGACCAGCAGCCACCAAGCACAAGTAGGAGAAGGCAACCTGCTGAAAACAACTACCAAGACAACATTTCCTCAGAGGGAAAATAAGGCAGGATTAAAGCCTCCCACATAAACACAGTGTACTGATATGAACGGAGATAGAAAAACACCCAACACGAAACGTCTGAGATGAAATCAATGAATCCACAGATGGCAGGAATAGCTCAGAATATCAACGGCCTGAACTTGCCCATTAAAAGACAAAAGTTAGCGGACTGGTTTAGAAAACATAACCTGTCAATCTGTTATCTGCAAGAGACACATCTTAAGCTCGCACACAAAAACGGACTAATAATAAAAGGCAGATGGCAAATATACCAGGCAAATGGCAACTTATAAAAAGTAGGGGTTGCAATTCTAATCTCTGACAAAATTGACCTTGAGGTGCAAATCATAATAAGAGACAAGAAGGGGCACTATTTAATGCTCAAAGCATCCATAGGCCAGGAACCAGTAAACATAATAAATATATATGTGACGAACGAGAGACCTACAAAATTCGTCAAATAAACTATTTAAAAGATGAACAAAGAACTCACAGACTCAACAATCACAGTAGGTGACTTTAATACACCACTATCAGAAAAAGATAGATCACTGAGAAAAAAGCTTAGCTAAACACTACAAACAGGCCACTGGACCTGATTGCCATTTATAGAACTCTCCATCCAAATGCAACATTTCACATTCTTTTCAAGTACACATGGCTCTATTTTGAGAGTAGACCACATGCTGGGATGCAAGTCGAACCTGAGTAAATTCAAACACATAGAGATTACTCAGCCGTCCCTCTAAGACCACCATGCCCTAAAGCTGGGATCAACAAAAAGACGACCAGAAAGGTAAAAGGAAACAGAGGAAAGATCTAGGAAGCAAAGCTACAGATAGAGGTATAAGCATAGGTATGTACATATGTAAATGCATTAATCCATAAAAATAGAGGCATTGGCCTATGTACATATATTTATATGGCAATGCATTGAGAAAGTGGATGTATTTTGGGACTCTGCTCAAACCCTCCCTCCACACAAGGACACTTTATTCTAACAACCTGGTATTCTGTGATGCTCACCCTCCCAGCACAAAAGCTGGAGACAAAATTGGTACATAAGCAAATGTGGTGAAGAAAGCATAGCATCCGGGGTCTTAAACGCTTGAAGTTAAACAAGTGACCATCTGGCAGAGAAACAAGAAGACCACATGGAAAAAGCACACCAGCCTTTGATCATGGGGTGTCCATAGGATTGGGTAACAGGTATCAGAAGACTCAAAACAAATATACCAAATAAAACATATTGTTGAGAACAAGGGGGTTCGAAGCAGAGGCCCCAAACCCATCTGTAGACAGTGGGACATCCCCTCACAGAAGGGTTACAAGGAAGGGATGAGTCAACCAGGACGTACTATAGTATAGCATCAATGAAATATACAATATTCCTCTAGTTCTTTGTGTTTTTTCACCTCTCCTGCCCCTGCCCTCCCCGCCCTCCTCGCCCATCATGACCCCAGTCCTGCCTTTCAGTTCTGGCTAGACTGGAGCATGTACACTGATACAGATAAAAGCTCATGACACACAGAATCCAGGCCAGATAAACGCCTCAGGAACAGAAATGGGAATAGTGATTATCAGGGGTGTAGGGAGGAGGTGGGGGGATGAGGGGACAAGGGCAAAGTAATCATAATGATCAACACAGAAATGTGGATGAAAGGAGACAGCGGTCTATTTAAGATATGAAAATAATAATTTAAAATTTATGAATGGGTCATGAGGGTGGGAAGGTGGGAAGGGAGGGAAAAAGAAGAGCTGATATGAAGGGCTCAAACAGAAAGTAACTGTTTAGAAAATAATGATGGCCTCATATGTACAAATATGCTTGAAACAATTAATGTAAGGATTGTTATAAGAGCCCCCAATAAAAAGATCTTTAAAAACAAAACATAAAACCCTTTATTTATTTAATATATTTTATTTACCCTTACAAAATTTGATAATTGACTTTATTTTTAAAAGTTTTATTCATATATAATTCATATATCATATAATTCAATAGTTCAATTACATTAAGAAAATGTGTACAATTATCACCACCACATGAATTTTAGAATATTTTCTTTATTCTTACCCTCATTGTTATTTTCTCCCCATTTCCCCCAATCTCCTCTGCCATACCTCAAGAAACCATCAATCCGGTTACTGTTTCTACAGAATTACCTATCCTGGATATCATATTCAAAAAAATGCTAAAAGACAAAACAAAAATCATTGCAACAATAATAAAGTAAAACAGATAAAAAAAAACCATCAAAAAGAAAGCAGAAAATATTAAAAACTAGAGTAAATTTAAAATGGATCATAAGGGAGATCAAATGATAGGGTGCTAAATTTTAGGCTAACTACATCTGTAATAATTCACTTTACATCATTTTGCATTGGTCTGTAGTCAGAGGGAATTCACCAGAGGCTTAATCCATGTGTATTTCCCATTCACTTAATAAAAACAAAACCATAAGCCCTTTAAAATGAGTCAAAAGGGGGCTCAAATGATGATATTACATTTTAACCTGCAATAATCAACTTTACAATGTTCTGTCTGATAACAAGGCTATTCACATGTCTCAACTACCATGAGAGGGAATTCGCTAGTGTTTCAATCCATATGAGCCCTGCAGATGGGTTTGGGCTTCCACTGTCATTGATAGCCTTCTAGAAACTAGGTGTTCATAATTTAAGCTCTACCATTTCCTACTTTGGATTTAGATTTTATTATTTATAATCCTTGGATCTCACAGGTTGGTGTGCTTCTTCCAATTGGACTTAGTTGATGCTTCACTTAGATAGCAGACAGTAGTTCTGGGCCACCAATCTCAAAGCAAGAGATTCAAACTATAGTCCTCCATCTGCCAGTTCTATGCCCTTGGGCTAGCAGTTATCAGCTTCTCACAATAAAGAGTTTCAGCCTTAAGTCCAAGGGCTACAGGTGAGTTGGAGGTAAAGCCCAGTTCACTCGGTGAGGTTTCCATATCAAGTCCTTGTGGTGTGGCCTATGAAGGGTACACACCTTGAAAGAACAGTGTCGAAAGTTCCAGTAGTCTACAGTACACAGACTAGTTCACCAAAAGCTGCATAGATATTTAATTGTTTTATTGATATATAATTAGAGTATCATGCAATTCAATGTTATAAATATATTTTAAAATTGTTCATCAGCACAAATAATTATAGATCAATTTTTTCATTCTTGTTTACATTATTATCAGCTCCCCATTTGTCCTCAACTTCCCCTGTCATAACCCTAGGGAGCTATTTATCTAGTTACTGTCTCTAAAGATTTACATATAAATCATGGATTTATATAAAGAAAATCTTATTTAAAAAACCCAACAACAACAACATAAAACACTAAAACCTAAAGAAACAAGAAAATTATAAAAACAAGAACAAGTTCCAAATGTATTGACCTGATTTCCATACCAGGGATGTGCTCACCACATATAATGAATTCAGAATAATTTTATCCTTAAAAAAAGATACTCTGGAATATTTGAATAGAATTGGTGTCAGTTCTTCTCTGAGTGTTTGATAGATTTCACCAGTGAAGCCATCTGGGTTTAGACATTTCTATTTTTCCTTGTTATTGTTAGGAGCTTTTTAATGACCTGATCCAATTCTCTTTTGTTATGGGTCTGTTCCAATTTTCTACCTCCCACACCAAGACCAAACTCAGTGCCAGTCAGTTGATTCTGACCCGCAGCAACCTTGGAGGACAAGGTAGACTTGCCCCGTGGGTTCTACGATTGTAACTGTTTATGGGAGGAGAAAGCCCTGTCATTCTCCCAGGGTGGCTAGAGATTTCCAATTGCTGACCTTGCAGTTAACAGCCTAATACATAATCATCACACCACCAGCGCTCCTCAGTCTTTACTAATTTATGTAGCTAGTATGTTCTTAAGAAAAAGATAATTTCTTTTAGAATTTCAATTTGTTGGGCTTTCAATTTGTTGCATGTTCTCCATGTTATTATTCTATTATACTTTTTTATTTCTATTGGTAGTCTTGTGATGTTGCCTATTCTATTCATTTCTTTTGTTGTTTTTAAGTCATCTTACTGGGGACGCTTACAACTATAACAATCCATACATCGATTGTATCAAGCACATTTGTACATATGTTGCCATCATAATTTCCAAAACACTTTCTTTCTACTTGAGCCCTTGGTATCAACTCCTCCCACCCTCACCCTCCCACCCTCATGACCCCTTGATAAAATATAAATTATTATTATTTTTTATATCTTGGACTGACCTTCACCCATGTTTCTGTTGCATGTCCCTCTGGCAGGGGGTGGCGTTATATGTCGATCATGGTGATCAGTTCCCCCTTTCTCCCCTTCCTATCCCTCACCCCTTTCCCCCTGTCCTCATGGTATCACTACTCCTGTATTAGTCTGGGTACTTTGGAGAAACAAATCCACAGCAACTCATATATAAGAGAGAGTTTTATGTAAAGAAAAGGTGCATCACGAAAACATCCCAACCCAATGCTGCCCAAGCCCACAAGTCCAACATTAACCCATTAACCCAACACCAGTCCACAAAGTCCTCCACCTCACAAAACAGAGGCAATGATGCCGACTTCAGGAGGAAAGCTGAGTCCGTGAACGTGTAAGCATCTCAGCACTGGCAGGGGTCTCCACACGGCTGCTCCAGCACCCAGGGCTGCATCGGGATAGATCCATGCGGCTTCTCCTTGGGGATGTCTTGGAGGAAGTCAATCTTGCAAGCTGAAGCAGGGAACTGCTAAGGCAGCTGCACCCGATACAACCATCACAAAACAAGATACCCGAGAACTAGAAAGGCGAGGCTTCACCACCCACTTATCCCTCCGCCTTTCAACCAGCACCACATGTGATTATCGGCCAGGCTGGCACAATTAACTAACTCAACTCCCATTATTGTTGCTGACTTGTTTATCTGCCCTGGAGTCCATGTGTCGAGAGCTCTTATCTCTACCAGTGTACATGCTCTGGTTTAGCTGGATTTGTAAAGTAGAATTGGGGTTATGATACTGGGGGAGAGGACACATTAAAGAATTAGAGGAATGTGGTGTGTTTTGTTGGTGCTATACTGAACCCCAGCTGGCTCTTCCCTTCCTTGTGACCCTTCTGTGAGGAAATGTCCAATTGTCTACAGATGGGCTTTGGGTCTCCACTCCAACCCCCTTAGTTTTCATCGATATGATTGTCCCGCCCTCAATGCAAGAGCACTTTGTTCTATGAACTTGGAATTCTGTGATGCTTACTTCCTGACACTATCTCTGAAGTAAAAATGGGTGCATAAGCAATGTGGTAAAGAAAGCTAATGGTGCTGGCTATTCGAAGATATAGCTCCTGGAGTCTACTTAAAGGCTTGAAGTTAAAAAAGTGGCCATCTAGCAGGGAAGCAACAAAGCCCACATGGAAGAAGCACATCAGCCTATGTGATGGTGAGGGATCCAGTTATTTGCATATTCTTCTTTTCCTTAAATTGATTGGACACTAGTTAGTCATTTCCCCCCCCCAAACACCAAATTCTGGTCTTATTGATTCTTCCTAGTTTACTATCTTTTATTTTATATATTTCAGCTCTACTCTCTCTTCTTTCTTTATTTCTGATGATTCCAAATCTCTTTTAAAAATTGTTGAGGATGTTGAATTTATTACAATGTATGAATTCATTACAATAATTGCCCTCTGGGCACTGCTTTCCCCCTGGTCCAAAAGTTTTGGTATGTTGTATTCTCACTCCAATTTGATTCAAGGAATTTAAAACTTTTATTATTTTTTTCTTCTATTATTCAATAGTTTTTAAAGAAGGGTGTTATTTAAATTACATGTATTTGATTTCCATTCTCCTTTTACATTTCTATTGTTGATTTCTAGTTTTATAGTGTTGTGATCAGAGAAGACATTTTATAGTAGTTTGATGTTTTGAAATTTTTGGAGACCCTTCAAGCTTATATTGGAGAGTATTCTATATGTGCTGGAAAAGAATATATTTTCTGTTGTTGGGTGGAGTATTCGGATATGTCTATGAATTCAAGTCAGTTGATTGTATTGCTTAGTTCTGCTTTTTTTTGGTTGAATTTCCTTCTAGTTTTTCTGCCCTTCATAAAACAAAAGATCAAGCCAAACTTAGTGCCATCAAGTTGATTCGGACTCATAGAGACCTATAGAACACAGTAGAATGGGCCCTGTAGGTTTCTGAGACTGTGATTTTTTTTTTATAGGAGTAGAAAGCTTCATCTTTCTCTCATGTGGTGCCTGATGGTTTTGAACTATTGAACCTGATTAGTAGCCCAATGAATAATCACTATGGCACTAGGATGTCTCCCATTATTATTGTAGAATCATTTATCTATCTCTTCCAGTCTATTGTGTAGGATTTATGGATTTTGAACACTTATTATATCATCCTACTTTTTGTATCATGTATTCATGATTTCTGCCAAGAAATTATAATTTAGGCTTAGTATTTTTTCTTAGCAGGAAACTTTCTGTTTTTTCCTTAGCTGCTTTCAGGGTTCTTTCATTGTCTTTGCTTTTGGAACATTTGATTAAGCTATGACTCAGTGGTTTCCTTTTGGGGTCTATCCTGACTGGCGTTTTAGAAGCTTCTTGAATGCATGTCTTCTTATCTTATATGGTATTAGGTAAGTTTCTTCCAACAACTATCTGATACTTTTATCTACTCCCCCCCCCTTCTCTCAACCCTTCAGAGCCCTTCCAGAACATGGATTCCTTGTTGCTAGCCACTCTGTTCCATTCTCAACTCTAGGCTGTAGTGTGGATGTAATGTTGTTGTTGGTAGCTGCCACTGATTTGTTTTACTGTGTATGGCAGTCTTGCGCACAATGGAACGAAAGGCTACTCTGTCCTTGTTATTGTCATAATTGAGATGAGCGAGTATCCATTGTGATCCACAGTTTTAATTGGCTGGTTCTAAACAGGAGATCACTAAGTGCTTCTTCCTAATTCATCTTAGTCTGAAAGCTACACCGAAACTTACACCGCATCATAGCAATATTCAGGCCTCCTCTGACAGGTGGTGTCTGTGCTTGGGGAACCATCAGTGGCCTACGGCAGGGATAAAGTATATGATAAGCATGTGCTGAATGACTGAATGGTCTAGAGTAGAAAAGTTTAGGAGATTAAGGAGATGCAATGTTCTGTTGGTATATTTGTATGAGATTTTTATGGAGAGCCATTTTCAAATCAACTAACTACTTTTAAAGTTCTGATTTGTATATTTTACCTCAGTTACATAAGAAAATTGAATTATTCTGCAGCCTTATAACAGAACTACAATGCTAATTACTTTAGAATCCTAGATTGGGAGACGAGAAGTCTTAACATCCTGGCAGAAAAACAGGGTCCTAAGAAAGGGTGAGTTCAAGGTCTCAAAGGGAGTTATTAATAGTCTAAATTAGAAATGATAATACACATTTCTTGAACAAAAAGCACAATGAAAAACTAACAAAACAAACTGTTGAAAGCAATGGATTCCAACTCATAGCAAGTCCATACAATAGAATAGGACTCCCCAAGTTTGTAGACTTCATGGAGGGAGACTGAAACATAGTTTTTTTTCCCACAGAGAGGCTAGTGTTTTCAAATCAGTGCTCTCTTGCTTAGCATCCAGGTGTTTAACTGCATTCCAAAAAGGGAAAGAACAGAACGGGAAAGGGAAAGCACATAGTAGGTCACATTGACCTGCTTTATTTCACATAACCCTTCAACAGGGGAAGCTTAGAAAGCTTAAATAGCTCTTTTCTGAGACACCGAGTGCAGTCAGTAAGAGAAAGACAAAGTAGGGAGTTAGATTCAGGTTTTTGTGAGAGTCCAGGGCCCTGTGTTTTAGAAAATCAGCTCTCTTGCCTTTTTTTACACCTTGAATTATTTATCATTTGTCCTACTTTACACCTACATCTTCAGGAATAACTCTTTAATTTATATATCCTGTTGGCACAGCACTTCATCTTACTGTTTTTGTTGTTGATTTTATTTTCTGAGTGTTCACCAATTTAAAACACGTGGCTGGAATATTTGTAGAAGGCAATAAAAGGAAAAGGTGACTTTTATAGCCCTTGGCTGTCAGAGCTTGTTATCAGTTGCTAGTTCATCTATTTGCTTTGTACTTTTTTGTGTGTGTATTCTTTATTTTATTGATCAATTGACTGAGTTCTTATATTTTATTTCTTTATTTCCAAAACCATTTTATTGGGAGCTAATATAGATAACATATCATTCCATAACTGAGGTGAATCTTCTTAGTGTCCAGAGAGTAGATTAAGTAATAAAACATTGCTACAAAATCATAGAAACCTTTTTCCCCAACAGTTTTATTGACACATAATTTATTTATTATCATACAATTCAATCATTCAGTAGTTCAATTGTTCAATCATATCAAGGTACGGTTACCATGAAATCAATCTTAGAGCATACCCCACCCCCATTGGATGACACCTTTAGCATGAGTTGTGCAATCACAATCAGTTCCAGTGCTCCCTTTTTCCTACTGTCCTCGCTAGTTACTCCCCGATCCTATCTCCCTCCTATTGTCCACCTCCAGCCCTGCATGCCCTGTAACCTCTTGGGTCAGTTATTCTCTTTCTCTATACGCTCCACCTGAACTTCACAGCTGGGAAACCCAACAGAAAGCAATAAAAAAGAAAATCATACTAAGATGGTAAGGCTAAACTCATAATGGTATAAAGATAGAATTACAAATAATACGTGGGAAGAAAAAGACTCCCATCAACATTCAAAAGGGCATGGAAGAAATTTCTGTCCTGGAACAAGTAAGAGATACTTTTCCCAGCACAAATTCAGTTCATAACTGTAGGGGGATTCAACTCCCTAAGTACTGAGGTTGATCCAACATGATCAAGATTACCAGGGCCTCTGCCTGATGGTAAGGCTGTTCAAGACTCTTGCCTTTGGGTAGAATGGATTTGCCTGGGGCTCAGTCTGACTAGATACTCTGCAGATGAGTTTTGGGGCCCCACTGTCATCCATAGCCTCCCAAAAATTGGGTGTTGATAACTTTACCTCTGATACCTATCTCCTCACTGTACACGGATATAGTAATTATCTTCTTTGAATCACACCAGCTGGTGTGCTTCTTCAGTGTGGACTTAGTTGACTCCTTGCTTAGATGGCTGCTTGTTCCAATACAAGCCTTTGAGACCTGAGACACTATTCTGATTGATAGCTGGTCACCATCTACTTTCTTTGCCACACTTTGCTGTAGCACCCTCATCTTCAGTGATCTTTTCGAGAAGGTGCGTATCGAGCAGGGCCATAATATAAGAACTCATTGTTCTTAAGTTAGAGCTAATATTTAGGTGCAAGACCAAAACCCATTCCTGGCTCTATGCTTTTATTTTTTAAATTTGCTGTACCTTGGGAATTAATATATATGTCATATCCTTCCATAGTTCAATCCTGTCAAACACAAGTGTTCAATTGCGTTCATAAATCAGTCTCCAAACATACTTTTCCTTCCTGGACTTCTTGACATCATCTCCCTCTTATCATCCCCACCCTTCTAGACTGCTCCTTCCTCCTAAACCTTGTTATATGTTCTTTCCCTATGGGCTCAACTTACCTGGGTTTCATTTGACAAAAACCAGTAACACAGCTGCAAGCAGTGAGCCCCAATGGTGGCGTACCTTAGAGATATACCCTGATATAAACATGCATAAGTGTAATATAACAGAATGGTGGAAACAGGATTGTTAGAATAATATGTACCTTAATACAACATACAGGACATTGATGTAGCCAGACTTTGTTTGCCTGCCAACGAACAGTACACTATTCTTGGTGTCGCTATCTGTCTTCTGCTTCCTGGGACACCAAGTGTTTTATGACATAAGTCCCCAGGATCCGAGTGTGTCTGAGGTACAGTGCAGTTCATCCAGTAGGGCTCCCCTATGGGGGTCTCACTTATTCAGCCTTTGGAGCCTGCCATGCACCCTGAAGATCCAGGATTCAGTTTCCTGGTGTTCTATGGGATCTGGCCTGGGTGCCCAGGGTGCCCCTAGATGCCTCAGGTCAATTATGCCCATCCACTGCACAAAATCATAGAAAAATTTATGAAACAAAAATTTTAAAATGTGAAGCTATTATTTCTAGATTGCCATCCAGTTCCTCCATGTGGGTCTACACACGTCTGAAAGCAAGTTTTCCCCTCTCTAACTCTGTTTTGAGGAACCCTGTGCTCTTTACACAATGCCAAAACAGCAGTTTGGGTATCCCCAAAAGTCTCAAATCATGCTCCTTTTGAATTTGGGGAGCAAAGAGCACTCTGAAGGGACAAGAGAAGGGCTTATTGGTGGGCTGGAGTAAAGTCTCGCAGCAAAACTTTTGTGAGACTGCCCTTGCTACCCTTCCAGAACAGTGTCCAGTAATGGAGAAAACGCTTCCTTACAATGGCCCTCGTCTTTTTCTCACTGGAAGCAGTTTTCAGTTTTCTTAAAACATCGTCATAGTTAGTCCCCATGAGCATCCTTTATCCTTCAAGGAAATGTACTAAGAACCCACTCTATATGACTCAAAAAGAAAATTGCTGTAGCCTTCTGAGTTGACCTCTCTGGCTTGAACTTCACTGGCCCAGCAGATTCTCTTAGAAGTCACTGTTTTCACAGAACCTTTATTTTGAAGACACCCAGTACGGCTAAGACAGATTTAGTACTCAGCGCACTTATCTGCCATCATTCACTGATTCCAAAGATATGTTTAAGCGTGTCTCATTTAGAATCAATCCATGTGGTATGCATTTGAATCATAATAGCAATAATTTTATGCTGTTTTGGGTAATAGGACTGAGGTTTACAGAGCCTTAATGCCAAAAATCCAAGGTCATAATGCTAGGAAACTACAGTGTCAGTTCCATGCTCTATCCTACAGGCTAAAGCCCTGGCACCAAAGTGGGGGAGGGATGTAGGTTCATAGTCTAGGTGTGGAAACTGGATATACCTACCTTAAATATACATCTTGATACCTTGAGTTATAACACAGAATAATCCATGGTTGTCGAGTTAATTCCAACTTAGAGTGACTCTATGGGATCCAGTAGATTCTATCCAGTAGGATAGAATGGAACTGCCTATAGGGTCTCCAAGGCTGTAATATTCATGTACATAAACTGCCACATCTTTCTTTTTTGGAGAAGTTGGTGGATTTGAACTGCCTACCTGTCAGTTGGCAGCCAGTATTTAATCACTTCGCCGCCAGTGCTCCCTCCTCAGTGCTCAGTGCTCCTCAAAGGTGGCTGGGCAAATGAGCCAACAAGCTGAAACACAGCGTGTTCAGAGTGTGTCCTCTCATCGCCTGCTCAACAGCTTCTACAGCTGCCGACTTGATGGGTCTGGATGAGTTGCTTGGGAGCTACCAAATCCCATTGCCTTTCCTTGCTAAATATTGTGCTTAAAAGCATGCTATTTACAAACTGAAATGAGAAAGCAGGAAGAAAGAAATGGTGCCATAAGCTGTAAAGCTGAAGCAGGGGTGTGTGTGGGGTGGGGGCAGAAGCTGGGGAAATGAAAGCAAGGAAACGGAAATCTCTTGGAGCAAGAAAGATCAATTACTACCACAACGTCCTTGACAGTGATCTAGTTGCGATCAATTCAGTTAAAGTTAATACCACCTTTGTGAGTTCCGCTGTAGCATATTGTCAATTTTATGAGACTTCCCTGAGCTATGGGTGTCAGCTCCTGAAATGAATATGAATGAGTGCTGGGATCTCAACTGCTAGAAGAGAATCTGTCTTTGTTTTTAAATCTGTCATTCTTTAAGCAGACAGCAATCAGAATCCCAGGTAAGATCACTATGAAGAGGTGTCTGGTCAGAGTCCACACAAGAAGTCTTGCTGCCCTCCGTGCTCTGACATGCAGCACAGAGAAGGTCTCTTCCTGGCCTGCTTGATTTTCATGAAAGACTGCAGTGTTGTCTCCCTGACTTCTTGTTACTTATTGATTCTCGTTTGTCATCAGCCAAGGACTCGATGCAGGGGTAGAACTTTTGTGGGACCTGTGTTAGCAACTGTTTGAGGTCTGCTCTGGACTTGCTGTGCGTGAGGTAGGCATTCCTGATTCTTTGCAGAAATATTTCTCATGATGCCTGCACACACTGGCTTGGAAACTACTCTCTTCTTTAGTGTGATGCCAAACCCATATTAATAATCTAACCCTCCACCGGAAGAAGCACAGACACCACATGATCATCTCATAGCCCAACCAACCAACTGCTGCCAAGGGGTCAGTGCTGATTCATAGTAACCCTGTGAGGCAGAATAGAATGGCTTCCTCCCCAGGCTGTAACCTTTACAGGCGCTGACAGCCTCGTCTTTCCTCTGCAGAAATAATGACAGGTTTGAACTGCTGGCTGACTTGTGTCTTGTACCCAATGATTAACCCACAGCTTCACCAGAGCTCCTTCATCTATTAAGTGGATACTGGGAGAAAAAATAAAACAAAACCGTTTTATAAAATCAAGTATCTTTTTATGACAAAACACAACAACAACAACAAAAAGCATTCAACCAGCTAGAGATAGAAGGGTATTTCCTCAACACTATAAAGAATACCTCCCCCCCACAAACACAACAACAACAACAACCCAAGTCACAATAAAACTCAAGAATCCCAAAGAT
>NW_022105611.1:5953058-5955651 GCF_000313985.2 Echinops telfairi | reverse complement strand
TTACAGCTCTTATCACCATCCATTCATCCATTGTCAAGCATATTTGTACTTATGATGCCATCATAATTTTCAAAACATTGTCTTTCTACTTGAGCCATTGGTATCAATTCCTCATTTTTATCATCCTCCCTCATGAACCCTTAATAATCTATAAATTATTATTTTTTCATGTCTTATACTGACCGCTATCTCCCTTCACCCACTTTTCTGTTGTTCATCCCCCTGGAGGGGGGTGCTTTATGTCGATCATTGTGACCGGTTCCCCCATTCTCCCCCCACCTTACCCCTACCCTCCTGGTATCGCTCTCTCATCATTGGTCTTGAGGTGTCTATCCATCCTGAATTCCCTGTGTTGCCAGCTCTTATTTGTACCAGTACACATGCTCTGGTCTACCTGGATTTGTAAGGTAGAATTGGGGTCCTGATAGTCAGAGGGGAGGAAGCATGAAAGAACTAGAGGAAAGTTGTATATTTTACTGGTGCTATACTGCACCTTGACTGGCTTGTCTCTTCCTTCTGGCCCTTCTGTGTGGGATGTCCAATTGTCCATAGATGAACATGGGTCTCCACTCTGCCCTCTCCCTCATTCACGTTGATATCATTTTTTGTTCTGGGTCTTCAATGCCTGATACCTGATCCCATCAACACCTCATGATCACACAGGCTGATGTGCTTCCTCCATGTGGGCTTTGTTGCTTCCCAGCTAGATGGCTGCTTGTTTATTTTTGTGTCAGTCTGGGTAGACTAGAGAAACAAATCCAGGGAGACTAGTGTGTATAAGAAGTAGGTTTATATCAGAGTAAATGTATATTAAGAAAACATCCCAGCACAATCCAGATCAAGTCCATAAGTCTGATATCAACCCATATGTCTGACACCAATCTACAAAGTCCTCTTCAGACTCATGAAATACATGCAATGAAGCTGAAGTCAGGAAGATCACAGGCCAGTGGGTTGGAAGTCTTGTAGATCCAGTGGCATTGTAAGCATCTCAGCTCTGGCAGGGGTCTCCACGTGGCTTCTCCAGGTCCAGGGTTCTGGCTGTATCAGGGCTGGCCCATGTGGTTTCTCCTCAGGGATGTCTCACAGAGAGTCAGCCAGGTCAGCAGAGAATCTCTGGGGAAGTGAGCTGAGAGAGAGACTCCAAGGGAATGAGCATAGAGAGTGAGGTCTCTTCTGCCTCCAAGGAGGAAGATATAGGACTTCCCAGAATTCTCAGGAGAAGACCATGCCCATACAGAGGCCTCATTGGTTATTTCTTGATTGACAGACTAGACTCCCGCCCCCTCACTCATAATCCTCTCAAAATTACCCCAGATTATGTAACTACCACAATCTTCAAGCCTTTCAGACCCCAGATGCTATATCTTTGGATAGCCATGCACCATCAGCTTTCTTCACCACACTTGCTGATAGATCCATTTTGTCTTCAGTGTTCGTGTAGGGAAGGTGAGTATCACAGAATGCCAAGTTATTAGAACAAAGTGTTCTTGCATTGAGGGAGTGCTTGAGTAAAGGCCCAATGTCCATTACCTTAATACTTAACATATAAATACATGTATATATGGTAGATCTATTTTCCTATCATTACATATAAATATATCTACAAATATACATAACTACATTTAGACTTCTATAAATGTCCTTTGCCTCCCAGTTCTTTCCTGTATTTCCTTTTACTTTCGTCTTGTCCCACTCTCATGTTTGACCTTCATTTGGCTTTCATTAATTCCTCTTGGCTACTGTGGTAGTTATATAATTGTTGGTCAATTTGAGGATTAAGAGTGAAGGGGTGGAGGGACGAGACTTGAACCAGGTGTTCCAGGATCTGAATGTAGTGTGCTGGCATGGAGAGAGAAGCCAGTGAGGCGTCTGAGGGCCGGCCCCAGTCCCAGCTAGTGGATAACCGCCCCTCCCCTCAGAAGAATTTACTTTAGAGGACAGCACTGACTTGCAGCTCGGGGAGAGGGACATGTCTGATCAGAGCACATGGGAGCAAATGAAGGGGGAGGAATAGAGAGTGGAGCACATCCTGGACCACCAAGCCTGGAGGACCATATCCCCGCTCAGAACAGCCAATGCACAGAGTGGACCATATGGCTGATCCCACTATGAGACATGATGTCCCTTGCTGACCCATGGCCCTAAGGGAGACAACACTGTAGACTCAGTGTTGGGATTGGCCAGGTCTGACCCCACCACTAGGCAAAACAATAAGGGTGTGCAGCAGAGCAGCAGGGGGTGGGGGGGAGGAGGAAGGGGAGCGGAAGGGGAGCAGAGCAGGGAGCTCCCAAGGAAGTGCAAAGGATAGAATTTGGGACCAGAGTGTGGCACCCCATCAGACTCCACTGGAGGACATTCCTAGAGGTCAACATACAGACCTTGAACAATTTAGTTTTTTCTTTTTAAAAAACTTTCTATTTATTTATGTATTTTTTTAATCATTGGTTTTCTTTGTTGCTGATGTTATTGTGTTCTCTTTTGACACTTTGTCTTATTATGCCTTGTGCATGTCATTATCTCTGCAGGTCTATCTAGATGAGATAGACTGGCTGAACAGTCAGGAGGAGAAAACAATGGGACTAATGGTTCC
>NW_022105611.1:5943267-5951755 GCF_000313985.2 Echinops telfairi | reverse complement strand
GATGGATATATGGATTGTGATAAGAGTTGTATGAGCCCCCAATAAAATGATTTTTTTTAAAAGAGTGAAGGGATGTAGTCTAGTCTGTCAATAGGATTGTAGCCAATGAGGCCTCTGTGTGGGCATGGCCTTCTCCTGAAAATTCTAGGAATTCCTGCATTTCCTCCTTGGTGTTGGGAGGGACTCTCTCTCTCTCTCTCTGCTCATTCCCTGGAAGACACTCTACTGACAGGACACATGGCACTATACTGATAGACACTATACATGTCCTGGGAACTGGAGAAGCCACATGGAAAACCCGGCCAGGGCTGGGATGTGTACACCACTGGATCCAAAGACTTTCTACCCACTGGCTTGTAATCATTGTCTTGCATTTGGCATCGTTGCATGTATTTAGTGAGTCTGAAGAGGACCCATTTATAGATTGGTATTGACCATATGGGTTAATATTAGACTTACACATTGATCTGGACTGGGCTGGGATGCTTCCTTAATGAGCAATTACCCTTTATATAAAACCCTCTCCTGTACACATATCGGTGTCCATGAATTTGTTTCTCTATTCAACCCAGACTAATACAGCTACATTGCACTTGATCAAGTCCCACCAGGCATCCTACACCCTCCTTGCCATCAATTTTACATCACTTTTTGTTCTCTTAGCCCTGGGTTTGTTGGCTCCCTACTTCTTTTCCTCACCTATCTCTCTCCCATGTTCCCCCAGAACTGTCTGTCCCATTGTTTTCCCCTCTGGATTGTTTATCCCACCTATCTCAGCTGGATAGACATGCAGAAATAATAATAAAAGAAAGCAAAGCAGAACAACAACAACAAAAAAGAAAAGCCTATAAATAGTTCCAGGTCTGTTTGTTGACCTTTTGGTGTGTTTTCCAGCCGAGTCTGATTGGGTGCCACTCCTGCCCCAACGTCTATTTTGGAGATTCCTTGGGGACTTCATTTCTTTGCTCCCCTTACTGCTCTATTGCACACCCTTAATGTTTAACCCTGATGTGGCGGGGTCAGATGGGGCACAACTCCTGCACTGTGTCTCCAGTATTGTTCCCCGTGGTGCTATGGGATCAGTTAGGGATGTCATGTCCATGGTGGGGCCAGCCCTGTGGTCCTTTCTGTACATTGGAATATCAGGGCTTGCTGGATCAGGATGTGAGAACTGATTTTTTCAATGCTTGGTTCCAAATTAATTCAACATGATAGCAATCCAAAAAATATGGATTCCTTTTCTGCTTTTTACCTTCTATCTCACTGATCCAGGGTCTTTAAAACTTACAACCTAGAAATCTATGTTTTATAAAGCTCCATTAGTGACTCTGAAGCAGTTGACCACATCTTTAAACCACCCTAAGCCATCGCCAACAGTATGACAACAGTTTAGAAGAGAGAATTTGCAGAGGGATTGGGTAGTGGAACAATATTGGGCTTCCAGGGAGAGCAGGACCTAGATAGATGGGTAGCAGAAAGGACCTTCATTCAAAGTATGCATCCATAACCCATGCAGTTCATTAAAATAATGCCCTTTAAAAACATGTTTGTTTCATAGTCTTTCTGTTCAAAATGTGGCCTAAGTACAATCAGTCTCTGTCTGAGAGTGGGTTAAAAATGCAGCAGCTTGGTTCGACATCAGAAACTGCATTCTAACAAGATCTCAGGGGGATTCCTATGGATATTAAAGCTTGAGAAATATTGTTCTCTAAGTTAGCCTTGGTTCTCCCATCTGTCTAATAAACTTAGGGCAGCAAGCAAGAATTAGTATAAGAAGAGTTATAAAAATAGCTTACATACACATTGTCTTAAATTGGTTTCCTAGAGAAGCACAACCAGTGATATACAGTGAACCCTTGTTTATCGTGGTTAATCAGTTCTAGACCCTACCGTGATAAATGAAATTCCGCGAAGTAGGATTCCTTATTTGTAAATCAAATATTTTCGTAGTTAGAGCATAGAGGACATGAAAAAACACCCTTTAGTTACCATTACACTCGTATTACCTAATTTATTAAATGAAAAAGGGAAAATACAGTAAAACATTTTGGATGTTACAATTATCATTTATTATTTATTATATTATTTATGGCATCTAGTTTACAGTATTACATATTTCACATACAGTATTATTATACATAGTTCTTACAAATACTGTAATCAATAGCCTATGAAATGACTTAAGGAATGTACTCTACAGGTGGGTTGCCATCTTTTTCCTCTGAAGGAGCGGGTGTAGGCAGTTGGTGCTGTTACACAAATACCGCGATAGAGTGAAGCCGCGGAAGTCAAAGCATGAAGTGGCGAGGGTTCACTGTATATATATATATATCACTGGGAGGGAGAAAGATTTATATCAAGGAAATAGATACACAACAGGCTCACACTTGTAGAATTGGTCAAGTTCCAAATCCACGAGCCAGCTGTCAAGCAGGAGGCTCCTCATGCCTCGGCTGCAGGGCTGTGGAACCCTGCACTGGCAGCTCAGATACCAGAGTCACGTGAATTCAAGGTTGGAAGGTAAAATGGTAATCTGCTAATGACTCCCAGTATCAGCAAACAGTGCAGTAGGGCACTGGTTCAAGTCTAAAAAATAGAAGGTACAATGACAAGTCAGCTGTGGAATCCAGACCCAACAGAAACAAGCAAAAATTTCCAGAGCATTCACTTACATCGGAAGCAAGTGAGCCCTAAGAATTACAGTGTGTTAGAGAGTATCATGGGGGATACTGTTTTAACTGCCAAATCACAGATAATCCTAGCCCAGCCAAGTTAACACAAAACTTTAATTATCACGCATTTACTTAATCCAACTAACAACCTTACAAAGGACATTATTGTTGTATTCATTTATCAGAAATGGAAATAGAAGCTTTGAGAAGTCAAATGTTATTCACTATTTTCCACTCTAAGACCAAGCTTTCATTTATTATTTTGTGGTTTTCCCAAAACCATGATAAACAAAAGATTTCAGGATCAGAAAATTTCTAAAAATCTATCTTTTTATAATAAGAGGAAACTAACCTTAAAAAACATTGCCAACTCCTTTCATGTAAAGTTAAAGAAACTCTTGACCTGAAAGTTTCAGGATCCTATTAGGCGTCACAGAGCTAGACTGAATCAGCTAATGAAATTACGGTTCAGGTGTCCTTGTTCTGCCTATGGAGTGCTATACTTTGTGCCCAGTTTCTGCTGCTGATGCGGTGTGTAACTCAACACCAAGACAGATTCTTAGAATGGCCTGCTTTTCAAACCCAATCTATCTAAAGCACAGCTACATAAGCATTTTGGACAGAAAAGCATTTTAAAATGTACCTGAGTGGAAATTCCCTTCAACAAACTGTTGATGACATCTCTGATTGACTTCAACAAATACAAAAGAATAGGAGCCTCCCTGAGGTAGCCACTTCCTTTTTTGGAGCCCCTGCTAAGCCCAGTTGTTGGATGGTCTCAGCCACCTGGATTCCTGCCTGCCTCTTCACTCCCCATCAGAGCATCTTTCTGCCCTCAGCACACAGGGAGACTCCGGCTTCTTCCTGGCATGCGGAAAATTGTGGTAATGACTGTTGTTTCGTGGGACGAGTGGCACTGTCATTTTTGTTCACCTTTGCAGGTGACCTGTCATTAACATCACCTATGCACCAAAGGAGGGTAAGTGCCTGCTGTAACCCAGGCTGTTCCAGCTGGCACGGCCAAATGTTGGATCAAGTCTTCATAATCTTTCAAGGAGCACCCTCTAAATCAGAGTCTGATGATCAAGTTTTAAGAACCCTTTCACACCCAAATTTGTGGTCTCTATCTTCCTTGCATTTCCTGCCAGTCTCAAGACAAGCAATTAGCTTGAAAAAGCCACATGCTCACAGTCAGAGTGGGTTTGTGGTCTTCTGCTCCCGGCTGCTCTGCAGTTAGGAAGTTATGAGTTCCTAGCTCAGTCTCTTACTTTGCCTTGGTATCTCTTCCATACACAGCTTCCTGGGCTTATAATTAATATTTGACTCCCCGCTGCTTCCCTTTGACTCAGGGTGGAAATAATTAATATTAGTTTAATTGGATAGAATTGGGGTGGGAGAGGCAAGGGCCTCTGTGATTATCTAGGGAATGAGATCATTATTAGAGATACTTAGGCTTGATAGATCTACTCCAAGTGTCACATACTTCAAACAATCACGCGATGTCTTTAATATTGATTTATGTAGCATGAAAGACCATTTATTCAAGGAAAGTGCTTCCAATTCCCTTAAACTTCTGTATGGAACTGGAAGAGAGGTAGATTCTTACATATATTACCAGCTCCTAAAAGCACTGAAAATTGATGGTGCATCTAGAACCTGAAGATTAGGTCTATCATAATGTTTGGTAGGTTTTCTTCTCAGGGTAAGAAGAAAATTATATAAATGAATCTGTTAGGTAGCTAGATTTAGGAGCAGGGGTTGTCCCTCCCATGCCTGCAAAGGCCCCCATAGGGGAGGTTGGGAAGGAATCAGGCAACCATTAGATAGTTATGAAGACCCCAAACTCAGCATGCTCGTACTCAAGCCCTTGAGCCAGGTGGGAAGTATACCTGGGCAGTCCAAACTAGGCCCAGGCTCATGACATTACCCATGACAACCCAGCCAATGGGGTCAACCAATACCTTCAGCCACGCCTTCCCCAGTCAGGGGGTGGGCTAAAATAAAGGTAGGGAACATGCTCTGGCATGCTTTCTTGCCTCAGTGCTCTTGCCCCGCGCTCTGGTCCCCGCGGTCTCTGGCCTCAGGGCCCTCTTGTCCTTTGCTCCCTTGACCTCTTGGTCCTTGGGATCCCACCCCCACCTCGCCACCGAGTTCTGCACATGTAGTTGCTCTTTTCCACAAGGTTGATTGTCTCCAGTTGTGAACCCCTGTGAAACTGTAAAACCTGAAACTTGCCCTGTCCTTCATCACAACCCACTTGGATTACAATGCGAGCTTCGACAAGCATTCTTTCACCCACTTGAGGTATTACCCACTTGAGAAACTTAACAGCTCATGCCAGACAAGATCTGAAGACAGAGAAAAAGTAGAGAAGAAAAGGAAAGAACAAAAGCAACGTGCAGAGTAGAATGAGAGTGACTGGTCTTAGGAACGCAGGGGGCACAAAAAGCCATTAACCTCATCTTCAAAGAGCCCTGCAGGGGTTCACTTGAAATGTGTAGCCCTGTCTTCACACTCAGGGATGCACTGGTGTCCGGGAAAGAGGTTGGGCTGATGGAGTGATGGATACAGATAGAGACATTGTAATGAAAGTAAGAGCTTGTAGTCTTCTGGAATAGCTCATAGGTAAGACGGAACGAGTTGGACAAATTCTAAGGTTACTTTAAGAGGTAAATTATGAAAATTTGGCAATTGATTTCATATGGGCAGTGTTAGAGAAGGAGATTCTAAAAAATGTCTCTTCCAAATGCTGATCTGCACAAGGAGGTGCTGATGGTAGTTATTGACAGAGAAAGAGAATTCTTAGACAAGGACTACCATGGGGGATTTGGACATGTTGAATGTGAAAGGATTTTTAGGCATCTTTCCCAGACTTCAGGACTTATATCAGTCACTGATGTTTGGGAATGCTACTCTAAGTGTTCACCATCTCCATTAGAGACACTTGTATACCTCTATTATCACACATGTCTCAATGGGCGTGTGAACTCTTTGGAGGCAAGCAGCACAGTTGGTTTTCCTGCCTTTCTTATATCTAGCAAAGGAGTTGCACATAAGTATGTATTGCATGCATGACTAAGAATGCATATCTCCTAGTTAGCTCTTCTAGCTGTATTTTAGACAAGAGTATAAATAGCCTCTCTCAGCGTACATGGTTGGCATGGTAGGGTTTGATGATGAATTCCTAGACGAGAAATAGCTAATTGTTTAGGAAGGTTTGAACACTGAGGTAAAAAAATTAATTTCCATCACTTTCTAGCTCCAGGCTTTCGTTTCCTCATTTGTCAGATGGGAATACTATTTGCCTACTTCAAAGATCAAAGTGGAAAATGTGCTTGAAAAATATTTTGTAGATGGTAAAACACTATGTAAAAATTATTTTTAAAGCTAGAAATGCTACTTACTAGTCAATTGTATCTAGCTTGTCAATTGTATCAAATGTTAGTTACTTAGTCTTCTGTATCTCATTTCTTTACCAGTAAAAATAGGATCATGATTATATGCATCATAAAGATTCTTATAGGATCAAATTAAACACCATATATAGCACAGAGTATGATATATAATATTCCCACATGAAATGAATTATTATACTTTATAGACATTTCTCATTTCATCATTTTAATAACTCAGTTGCCTGAAAGTAGCTTCTTTTATATCTCTTTAAAATAAACTTATTGCAAGACTTCCTTCTCTCCGACATGAACTTCCAGAGGGAAATTGAACTTATTGGGTACATGCAAATGTCTGAGGGACACAGATTTTACTTGATCACACCTAAGCCATTCTTGGAAATATCTTGTAGGGAAACTCTAGAGAAACCATAACCTCCTGTTCAAGAAAGTTGGATTATTCTGTCAGTTTGTCCTGCTGTGGTGGCTTGTGTGTTGCTGTGATGCTGGAAGCTATGTCACTTGTATTTCAAATGCCAGACAGGTCACCCAAAGGGACACATTTTCAGTGGTGCTTCCAGACCAAGAACAGACTACGAAAAGGAATTCACTGGCCACTTCAGAGGAAATAGCCACTGAAAGGCTTATAAGAAGTATGCCCAGAGTGCTCCTTAGAGGCAAGGGAGATGAAACGTTGCCTTTCATACTTGGCCATGTTGTCAGGAAAGACCAGTCCCTGGAGAGGGGCACCAGACTTGGTAAAGTAGAGGGAGAGCCTAAGAGTGGAGAGCCCTCAATAAGATGGATCAACACAATATCTGCAACAATGGAGTCAAGCACAGAAATAATTGTAAGGCTGGCAAAGGAGGTTACAGTGTTTTGTTCTGTCATGCACAGAGCCAGTATTGTTTGTAATATACTCAATGGCACCCAGAAACAGCAATTTTATATATCTGGTGAAGTAGTTTATTGTGCCAACATGGCCGATAAACCCATGTGGAGTTAATTGAAAGGCAGAGAGATAAATGGCTCGGTGAGCCTCACCTTTCTAGTTCTCGGGTCTCTTGCTTTCTGATAGTCAGACCAAGGTACAGCTGCCTTAGCCAGTTCCCTCCTTCAACTGGCAAGGCTCACTTCCTGCAAGACATCCCTGAAGAGAAGCCACATGGACCTACCCCAATGCAGCCCTGAGTGCTAGAACAGCCGTGTAGAGACCCCTGCCAGTGCTGAGATGCTTACACATTCACTGACTCAGCTTTCCTCCTATAGTCAGCATCATTATGTCTGTTTTGTGAGATGGAGGAGGTCTTTGTGGACTGGTGTTGGACATATGGGTTAATGTTGGACTTGTGGGCTTGGGCAGCACTGGGTTGGAATGTTTTCTTGATGTGCACTTAACCTTTATATAAAACTCTCTTTTATACATGAGTTGCTGTGGATTTGTTTCTCTAAAGTACCCAGACTAACACATGTGGTCAGATTGTAGTCAGTAGCTATATATTGAGGGCATGCTGTTTCACCTTTCAAGGTGAACATGGGGGAACAAATTAGGAGAGAGATTTGAGAACACTAAAGAGAGAACATATGGCTATTCTCACTGAGACAGAAAATGGCAAATATTGAATTACAAAGAAAGAGGGAAAGAACAAGAGGCTAGACTAGGGTAAGGTGAGCGACAAACTCACCTTAGGCACAAATTCAAGGTGTAGGGCACATTCAAACTAAGACAAAATTCAAGTAATCAGTGTAAACAGTATTTAAAAGAATCACATTGGCAAAATATAGCCTTGGCTGGTAGCTATTTTTATAAATATAATTTTATTGGAACCAGGGCCAGAATTAGGATGAAGTGAATGAGGTAGGATTGTACAAGTGCAGAATAAAGTTTGGTCTTGATTTAAAATGTTCATATTCAAATATCATTACAGTCACCAAGGTGACCAAAATACTGGTAACATAGCAGAGCTTTCAGATTAAGAACAGACTATGAAGAAAGTGTAGGCTGTTCACTTCCCAGGAAAAATCCACTGAAAACCTCATAAGGAAGAACTATCTTCTCAAAATAAAGTTTTACCATATTATGTGAATGGAATAAAGTTTTCAGGACCTCCAAATGCTTTGTAGCAAACAAAAAATGAGAAGAAACAGCTGTAAACATTTATTAATAATTAGAATGTGGAATGTACATAGAATGACTTTAGGAAATTTGAAAGTCATAAAAAATGTAGTGAACATGTTAACTATCAATATGCTAGATGTTAGTGAGTTGTAAACCTGGTATTGTCCATTTTGAATCAGACAATCACCTGGTTTACTATGTTTGGAATGGCAAATTCAAGAGGGATGTTGCTGCACTCATCATAAAAAAGAACATTTCAAAAAAAATGTTTTAAAAAGCAAAGCAAACCAAACCAAAAAAAAAAA
>NW_022105611.1:5924083-5942488 GCF_000313985.2 Echinops telfairi | reverse complement strand
GCCCCTAACCATATGAATCAGGACCAACTCAATGGCAGTGGACCTGTTTTCTGTTTTAAAATAATTTCTATATCCCTATGTACAAGAAATGAAACAGTGCCAAGGCCTGCACCATCTTTACTGTCATTCTTACGTTGAGCCCCTCTTTACAGCCACTGTGTCAACCTGCTCAGTTGGGGGTCTTCCTGTTTCTTGCTGATCCTTTACCTATTCCGATGAGGTAGTCATGATTATTTCCATTTCCTATGTAAATAAAGAAGCTAAGAGAGAGGAATAATTTGCCAAAGGCCTCACAGCTGAACTGTCATGTCACTCTTTCCCCTCTCCTAAGGAAGTGTTTAAAGCACCCATGCCAGAGTTTGACTTTCTACATGGATAGCATGGGTAACTAGTAATGTTTAGTATATTCCTGGCCTTCCCCTGACTGAGAAATTCATTTGCTTTGCAGAGTTCTCCATATTGTAGCAGCTAGAGGCAAAAAAGCAGCAGATCCTTTTAGCTGCAACGCCCTGTGTGTCGAAGAATAAAAAGATGGGCAGCTGTTCATTTAAACACATACTAGACCAGTTGCCCAAACGAGCATCAACAGGCTCTGGGCGGACTCATGGCACAGATGTTGATCTCATAGTTCAAAATTAGAGTCCTCTCTGAGGAGGTTGCTCTTATAGTTGATCCACTTTACAGTTTCAAAGTTCCCTCGGTGCATGGGTGAACCCCAACAAATAAAACTTACTTTTGTGCTGTAGAGAAGACATTCAGGAAAGCACGAAAGTCTTTCAGTTTAAAACTGATTTAACCTAACCTTGAAAACAATGACAACGAAACGTTACAGAACAGAACAAAAGGACAACAACAGAATGAAGGCACTGGAAAAACGAAGTGGGTGAGCCATCCTATGGCAGGAAATGGGGAAATTCTAATTTCGGATACTTTTGAGGCTTGATGAAGATGGTTTGGTAGCAACAATCAGCATTAGAATCATGTGTCCTTTGGTAAGACAGAACAGTGTCTTTGCCTGGAAAGAAGACAGCGATGCTCTTCTTCCTTTATATTAGGTTTCATTCTGGAACAAGAAGCACATCTTTATCAACCACAGAATTATGTTCTTACCCATCTTGTAAATGAGTGCTTCTTTGTGGAACTTCTGACACTATCCCCCCACTGCCCACATGTTTTTACCACAATTCTTAATCTGGGACGGCTCAGAAAACAAGGTGAGACAGATGCCGGGAGGAGTGCTTTACATATAACAGATGATTCAGTAAATATTTATTGAATGTAAAGGACTCCAAGTGATATTGGTTCTGCAAGTAAAGTGCTTTGGACAGGCACTGAGACTGGCAGAATACTCATAATATGAGTCAAATGTATTAATTTACTAAAATATATATCTGTACTCTGAGTTTTGAGTATATATGGAATGAATACATGCAATTCCATCTTATGCAGCAGAAACCAGTTTTCCATCAGTCAGTTATGACAACCCCATGCATTTCAGAATGGAACTTTTCTCCCGAGAATTTATCACTGGCTGGTTTCCAGAAGTAGATTGCTAGTCAGGCCTTGCTTCGGAGGCACCTCTGGGTAGATTTGAGTCACCAACCTCTTGGTGAGCAGTCTAGTATGTTAATCCTTTGCACCCTCCAGGGACACCACTCAGCAACTCTAAGCACTAACATGAAAAATTCCAGAAACAATCAAATGTGATTGGAATTTTGTCCTTAATGATGATACAAGGTGATCCTACCAGTACTTAGGTGGATGGGAATGAAGCCAAATACCACTTCTGCATCTTGTTCAACAGAAAGCTTGAGCCCATGAAAGAAAACAAGCAAGATAAAAATGTACTGTCTTGCACCGATTCCCATATTGCAGCAGCTAGGAGGAAATAAAGATGCAGGTCCTTTTAACTGCATCATCTTGGCCATCAAAGGAGCAAAAGAGAGGCAGCTGTTCCCGCAAAGGCATGCGAGCCCAACTCCCAGATGTGTGATAAGGAGAGAAGAGAGCAAACAACCTGAGGATTCAGAGGATGACTTTTTGAGAACCTCTGTGAGATGCAGCAGGGCAAATCTCTGTGAAGCAGCAGCACACTGCTAGAGGGGAGACTCGTTTAAGATGCCCCGTAAGAGGGGGGTGATTTTTAATGACAACAAAAAGAGATCAAGAAGATGAGATGAGGAAGAATCACCAAAAAACCAAATGCGACAGCAGTTAAACTTCATGCTGAATAAATATGCTCATCTGAAAGACAGGCACATGAAAAAATAATAAGGGTACAAGTATAACTTAAGGAAAGACTTGAGTTATAGAGATATTTCTCTGAAAGAAAAAAAAAAGGCAAGCATTTGAAAGCCTGAGGGGGAAAAGAGGGAAGCACAAGTGGACAGGAATAAAAATGAGAAATAGCAATCGAGACAGAGTTTCAGATTGAAAAGAAGGGAAGAAAGAAAATGCTATCTAAAACTCCATGGGAATGATATGAAAATGTTGATTAATTGAAAGATTTCTTTTAGCACATTAACAGAAAAACAAGTAGAAACCATGAATAGATGAATAACCAAAGACTAAATTGACAAGAGTTCGCAAGGAATTATCTCCAAATGGTTTAAACAGAACTTTGAGAACCAAATGCTACTCTTGCAAGATATCTTTATTACATGAACTGTTTAAAGCATAGGAAAGTATGAAAAGATACCCAAATCATTTCATAAAGGTAGCATAATGTGTATTCATAGCATGTTGAAAAGATTTGAATGAAAGCTATCAGACTGAATTTGAAAACATGTTTAGCAAATACTCTCCTGTCAACAGATTTATCTCAAGAATGTAAGATGGTTTAATAGTGGGGTATTTATAAGCAAATCCTTCATCTGAGATGTCAATGGGGAAAGAATGCAATAATCCCAATACCTACATGGGAAGATGCCATTGTAAAAATTAATATCTAAAACATTTGAAAACAAGAAATATCAGGAAACTCCGTATCGGTGATATGCCCTATCTGTCCTAAGCTGACAATATGCGTCATACTTTGATTAATTTATTTAACAGGTACTTATTGAGTGCTTATTACTTACCAGGTCTTTTTAGCTACTGAGTATATATCAGTAAAAGAAACAGGAAAAATCTGCTCATTTGCAACAAATTCTAATAATTTGTTATAATTTGATGTTTTATACAAAAGGCAAATAAAAATAGAGCGTGTTGATAATCATAAGTGTTAAGAGGGTTAATAAAATATGCAAGGGGAATATAGACCGCCTGGAGGGTGGGGCAGGGTGGTTTTAGAATAGTTGATCAAGGAAGGCCTCACTGAAAGGTGACATTGGCGCAAACACCCAAAGAGGGGAAGGGGTGTGCCTGGAGGGAAAATCTAAGAGGGAGCGGGAGTGAAAAATGTGAAAAAGGTCTTGAGATCGGAGCTCGTATTGCTGGTGTTCCATAGGAACAGGGAGGAGGTCAGTATAGCCGGAGTGGACAATCTGGGGGAGTAGCAGGAAGTGGACACAGAGAGGCGATAGCACAGCAAAGAGATGGTTGTGGGAGGTAAGCTCATGCGCGGTGTTGCAGGCCATGGTTATGATTTTGTCTCTTCTTTTGAGTTAAATAAGGAGTTCTGGTGACACAAGATTGGAGGTTCAAACGCACCAGCTGCTGCTTCATGGCACAAAGGTCAGGCTGTCTACTCTTGAAAAGATTTACAGTCTAGGAAACCCTATAGGACATTATGAGTCAGGGTTGACTGGGATGCAATGTTTTGTTTTATTTTTCCTTGGTTTGATCAAGGCAAACAGGCCTTTGGAGAGCAAGAAAGGATTGCCTCGGCTCATTGTGTTGAGATTGAACTAAAAGCGAGTGTGAGCAAAGAAGAGAATCTAGAAGGGATTTACTTTTAGAGCTCTAGGCAATCTATTTATTTTAGGGAGTCAGCTTAGAAAAGAGATGGTGAGAAGGTATCCGATTCTGGGGATATTTTGAAGGTATCATCAAGATTTCCTGAAGGCTAGGATGTAAGAGATGGGAGAAGGGGTGATTCTAGTTTTAAACAACTAAAATGATGGAGTTGCTGTTTTCTGAGATGGGGAAGGCAATGGGTAGGGCTTCTTCAGGGAAGAATACTAGACAGCGGTTGTGGAAATCCTATGTTTGATATGGTTATTAGGCCCTAGGTGATGTTGAGTAGTTAGTTGGCTTTTGAAGTCTAGAATTCAGAGAAGTCTATATGCATACATCTACATATATATGTGTGTGTGGTTTGGTGAGGTGCTTATACAAAAACATGTACATCTAATAATATATATTCACATGATGTTTTAATTTTATAAACATGGCTTAATATTTATAAATATTAATTATTATTAACAGCTTACTAAGCTTCTGCCTTTATTTTTTTTCCCCCACTTAACTCTCTCTGGAAAACTTTGTCTCTTAAGATAAAGATCAAAGTTTCACAAGGCCCTGCACGACCTCGCTCCTGTTGACTGTGTACTTTGATGACTTCATGCTCACTCTCTTTGCCTGTCCTTTAGACACAGCGGCCCCTTTCATTTTCTCTGACATGACGTGCTCCCTCCCACTCACAGTCCATTCACACCTTTGAGGCTCTCTTCTCCTTCCCACACATCCTTCTTACCACTAACCCTTATAGTTCCCTTCAAAATATCATGCCTGGGTGGGAAAAGGCCTAACCCTGCCCTCCCCAGGAAAACCAATACATGTACAGACAACAAATCCAAAGCACAAACTCCAAGATTACACAAGATCTGACTTTCGTGGGATCTGTTGTTGGTGGGTTTGTGTGCCTTGCAGTGGATTATGATGCACAGAGGCCCTGGATGATAAAATCAAACTGCCCCGTTAGGTTCCCAAGCCTGCACATCGTCACTGATGCACACTGCCACATCTCTTTCCCCAAAGTTCCATTCTTAGAGTTAGTGCTTGAGTGCTTAACGGTCAGGGGTCCTCAAACGTTTTAAACAGGGGGCCAGTTCACTGTCCCTCAGATCCGTTGGAGGGCCAGATTATAGTTTTAAAAAAAAACTATGAACAAATTCCTATGCACACTGTTCATATCTTATTTTGAAGTAAAAAACCAAAAGGGAAAAAAAACACCCAACAGGCCAGATAAATGTCCTTGGAGGGTTGCATATGGCCCGCGGGCCATAGTTTGAGGACCCCTGTGCCTTAACCACTGTGCCACCAGGGCTTCTTATAATGAGGGGGCTTAGAAATGTTCATGGAGAATTACTATCTACTTTTAGTTTTCTCCACAGACTTTCTAAATCTTCTTAGTACTCTACTTGCCCCCATACCCACTCTGTGTTGCATTTATCTGTATTTTCAAGTAACTAATTATATAACTGATTATAAAAATGTCTAAGGCAGGGTCAATGTATTCATTTTTTCAAAGCTTGCAGTTACCATTATTAGCTCAGTGTCTGGATCATAAACCTTGCTAGATTGAATGCATGCACAATGGTATTGCAGTATAATTTCTCAATTTTCATTGTTTTCAGATACATGTAGAAGGTTGGCATTGAGGCACTGGAGTGGCCTTCATTTCTTTCACACAAAGGAATATGAACTTTAACTTCACACAGTTGCAGGTCCAAATTCAAATCTGCAGATGTATGAGTTCTGACTTTATTCTCTCAGTCCCATTTCTTTTACTATGAACTAAACTATGCCTCTAGTAGTCTACCATCTGTCTGTCAGTTTGCTGCACTGTGATGACCTGCATGTTGTTAAGATGCTGACCATTATTTCACTGATATTTCAAATGTCACAAGGGTTACCCATGGGTAACAGGGCTTCCAGACTAAGGCAACTCGGCAAAATAATGACTGGTGATCTTTTTCTGAAAATTAGTCAATGAAAAACTATGGATCATAACAGCATGTTGTCCAACGTAGTATAGAATGATGAACCTCCTACATTAGAATATCAACAACAACAAAACAGCTGGAATCAATGCTGACGCATAGTGACCCCATAGGATAGGATAGAGCTACACCTGGGAGTTTGAGACTGCAACTCTTTACTTGAATAGAAAATCCCATCTTTAGCAGCTGGTAGTTTTGAACTGCTGACCTTTCTGTGAGTGGCCTTGCTGTAATGTGTAACAACCACGCCACCAGGTCTGCACGTCTGCAACAACGGATTTAAGCATATCAAGGATTGTGAAGATGGTGAAGGAGGGGCCACATTTTCTTTTACTGTATGTGGTCCCATTGTCGGAGTCAAACCAATGACAATTACTGACCACGGGCGACAAAAATCCCATCAATTTCATAGGTATTTTGAAGACTACAGAGGGCAATGTATGAGAATAAACAGCTAAGCTCTTGGTAAATGATAATAGATCAATATATTCTTATTAAGTCAATGCATAAGGAACCCTGGGGAGGCTGTTGGGTAAACATTGGACTGTGCTTCAACCCAAGCAACCACTCTGGGGGAGAAAGATGAGGCTTGTCTGTGCCATGAAGATTTGCAAAGCCTTGGGAAACCACACACAGGGCCACTGTGAGTTGGAATAGACTTGATACAGTGGGTAAGTAAATCCGTAAGTAAATTCTAGGATTTAAAGGATGCGGCATGCAGTCTGACTGATAGATACTGATGTGTTTTCAGGATGACAGCAGTGTACATTACTTATGATACAATGTGGAAAATCTCCAGGCTGTATTCTCTGCGTGAAATAGATTTCCTCTCTCCTTCCCCCAATGCAGCTGTCTTTTCTTTGAAGCTTAGTGCTTGGTTCCTTAGTTAGGGCTTCCCAGACATCCCCCTCTGTAGAGACAGACCATCAAAGCTCTGGACACAAAAGAAGAGATAGCTGTGGAGAAAAGGAGCTAACAAGCTTCCTGCCCAAGGAAAAACCTTCCGTTTTTCTTAACATTTCCTGGCTTTTAATGCCAGTGGATCTCATTACATATTGCTTGTCTCCTGAGCAGGCTCAGTGTTTCCATCCAACTTCTAGGATTTAAATCTGGCTGTCTATACCACAGAGATTATGGGATGAGTCAGGTTTGTCCCACAAAGGCATAACTGGAAACAGAAATGTTGAGTCTTACTGGTAGGCTATTACCTCAGGCTCTTTCAGTGTCAAAGACAAAGAAGGTATCAGGAAAAGCAGCAGGCGCCCACTGATAGCGCATGCTACAATTCATTAATTCAACAAATTTAGGAAGCACCATGTGACCAACACTAGGTTACAAAGGACTGCCATCCACACAGGTTTCAAATGACTGAGTTGCAATGCACATATCCCAACTGAGACCGTTGGCTGTGGGATGGCAAAGGTGTTTGCTACCCTCCAACATCCATTCTTCCCTTCTACCTCTTAGATAGCAATGGGACCGCCAGGCGTCAATTATCATCGGACTCTCATCGATTTCAATACTTGTTTAATGTGCTAATATTAGTTAGATTGAGTTTACTAAAGAAAAGGAGGCATCTGCCGTCATGTGTGTGTATCTGAGTCTTTGAAGGGTTGCATAGATTGTTTCATCTTTCCAAGTTTTACATGAAAATGGCTCTGTAATCCCCACTGGAGACTGATGATCTTGATGAACCTGAAGGGTGCCCTCTAAACTTTTGATATCCTCCACCCCTATAGCTGTGCACTGTGTTTAAGGGTATATCCAGCAGCATGCTTTGTAGACAGTAGGTAGTCATTTTCTACACGAATAAAGCATTCACTAAAGAGAAAGAAGAGGCAGAGATAAGGATATCAGATAGTTATACACAAGGTGGACAGAGAGCAGGAGGGGAAAAGGGGGCGGCAGGAAGTGATCGCTAGAAAGTGAGAGAGCAGGGACCCTCCTAGTATTTCTAGTAGACTCTCAGTTTGCCAAGGCTGTGGATCTCAATTTCATGGAAAACAGAGAAATTCTCAGCGTGCTATCTTATATACCAATAACGAATACTCAAAGTCTAGGTATATAGGAGTCTTAACTTCTAACAGCCTATGTTATATAATTTTATGGTATGATATATAGATATTTTTAATAATTTTATTAGGGGCTCATACAACTCTTATCACAATCCATACACACATCAATTGTGTAAAGCACATTTGTACATTCATTGCTCTCATCATTCTCAAAAACATTTGCTCTCCACTTAAGCCCCTGACATCAGCTCCTCATTTTTCCCCTCCCTCCCCGCTCCCCACTCCCTCATGAACCCTAGATAATTTATAAATTATTGTCTTGTCGTATATTAGACTGTCCGATGTCTCTTTCCCACTTTTCTGTTGTCCGTCCCTCAGGGAGGAAGTTATATGTAGATCCTTATAATCGGTTCCCCCTTTCCACCTCACCCTCCCACTACCCTCCCGGTATTGCCACACTCACCACTGGTCCTGAAGGGATCATCCTCCCTGGTTTCCCTGTGTTTCCAATTCCTATCTGTACCAGTGTACATCATCTGGTCTAGCCAGATTTGTAAGGTAGAATTGAGAATATGATAGGGTGTGTGTGGGGGGAGGAAGCATTTAAGAACTAGAGGGAAGTTGTATGTTTTATCGTTGCTACACTGCACCCTGACTGGCTCATCTTCCCACAACCCTTCCATAAGGGAGTATGATATTTTTATAGAGCATTGCCTGTCCTTTTAGTGGATCAAATATAGAGTTCTGCACAACTGAAGAGAGCTTGCAGGTCTATAGCCTTTGATGTATTAATAGTTCTTTTTTTAAAAAACTTTTTATAGCAAATTGGGTAAAGATTTACAGAGCAGATCAATTTTCCATTTAATAATTCATACACGTTTGGTTTCATATTATTGACTGCAATTACCACAATGCAACATCACTATTTCACTTCCTCCCTGTGTTTCCTGTTTTGATTCCTGTGGTAGTTACATAATCTGTTGTCAATTTGAGACTTAAGAGTAAAGGGATGGAGTTTACTTGTCAATCAGGTCATAGCTTGATGACCTCATTTGGAGGTGCTAAGGAGATAAATAGCTCACTGGAGGTGGGACACTCACTCACTCCCTGAGAGCTATTTCTGATGAGAAGCCACATGAAGGTACCCTGATGCAGCCAAAGCCCTTGGATCTGGAGGAGCCACATGGAGAACCCTGCCAGCACTGAGATGTTTACAAGCCACTAGATCCACAAGACTTTCCATCCACTGACCTGTGATCTTCCGGCATTTGGCATCATTACATGTGTTTTGTGAGTCCAAAGGGGACTTTATAGATTAGTATTGGACATATGGGCTAATATCGGTCTTATGGACTTTATCTGGACTGGGCTAGGATGTTTTATCAATGTTCAATTGCTCTTGTATATAAAGCTCTTTCCTACACACATGAGTGTCTATGCATTTGTTTCTCTAGTCTACCCAGTCTAACACAATTCCTCTTTTCTAACCTTTCTGAACTCTGTCTCTGGGGAAATACTGTCCTTTTGATCTTAAGTAATTGATTATGTAGTTTTATAGTTCCCTTTATAGACCCGTCTATTATTTGGCTGAAATTCCAGCCATAGGGCGAATTCCTTTCCATACCTGAAGGTTGACTAATGGCCATAGTCTTTGGAGCTCCACCAACTTCTACCTGAATCATAAACCTGATGTTCTTTGAATTTGTTATCCACCCTCCCCCCCAGCCCACCCCCATCTTCAAGATCTTCTAATGCGATCTACTTCAGAACAGTTGGTAGTGGTAGCATCATAGCAACTAAGTTCCAGGTCTTAAAAAAAGAGAAAAATCAAAACCTCACTGTCATTGAGTCAACTCCCTCTAAAAGTGACCCTACAGGACAGGGTTGAACTGCCCTGGAGGTTTCCAAGACTGAACCTCTTTAGGAGAATAGATCTGCGAAGGAACTCACCCTTATGACTGAAATTTCAGCCAAACAACAAACAGGCCTATAAAGGGAACCATAATACTACGTAACCAATTATTTGAAATCAAAAGGACAGAATTTCCCCCAAAGACAGAGTTCAGAAAGGTTAGGAAAGAAAGAGGAATTGTGTTAGTCTGATTGTTTAGAACTGCTGATCTTGCCCTTTACAGTCCAGTGTATAACCACTATGCCACCAGGGTTCCTTAGAGGATAATATGCTCATGGATCATTATCCCATTAAATTGTTTCCAATTTTCTGTTCTCTTCCCTCCTACATATGGGGAAATACCAATATTTTCACCTACGTGACCACTCACAAGTCTTCTTAAGTAAGACCCCAGTTACTACTTACCAAAGTAGGATGTAGAACATTCTATGTGTAGACTGTTACGCCACTACTGTGGTCTCCCAAGAACATGGTTCTGAATCCATAGACCTTGCAAGTCATTCACTCACAGTGTTTAATTCTAAGGAATATACATAATTTTGTTCTCTGTGTACTCCATCCATTCATAAGTATATTTGTAATAAAAGTAAATATGTACCAATATCCTCTGTCAAACCGATATATATATTCATGAATATATTCTCACTCTCCCACTCCCACTCATTCAGTCTGTATATCTATTCATGCATTGACTCTTAGGTCACTGTTATTGCAGGATTGTGTGCATATAAGCAACTTCAGTTGCTTTTTACTTTTTGCACTCCGCCCACTCTCTTCCCCTGCTTCCATCTTTCTCTCTCTCCTTTTTTTTTTTTTTGCCAAACACCTTTCTGTTGTGTATTACTTGGCCTTCACCTGAATTAACAGGTCTACCCTTGTGTTATACTGGGCTCTCTAGAGAAGCAAAACAAATGCACTTATGAATGTATATGAAATAACTTTACATCAGGATGAAATTTTATATCAAGAATACATCCCAGCCCAGTCCAACTCAAGTCCATGGTTTTGGTGCTAACTTGACCCCTCTTCTGACTCCTGCAACTGCAGGTCAGTGGTGCAGAAAGGTGATGTGGAAAGCAGGGAGATCACAGGCCAGTGGGTGCAGAGTTGTGAGCATCAAGCTCAGTGGGCACGTGGCAGGGTGCAGAGACAGCTCTCCAGCTCCGGGTCCACATAGAGCTGCCTCTGAGGGCAGGCATGGAGTCCTAGCATGGAGCAAGGTAAAGTGTCAGAAGAAGGGGGAGTGTGTCTCTTATAAAAAGGCCAGACCCCCAAGGAGGCAACACCAGGATATCACCTGATTGACAAGTTGGGCACCACCCTTACATTTTCACACAAGTTCAAGTTGACATAAAAAATCTAAACACCACAAATAAACCAGATCACAAATCCCTGTTTTGTTTTGAATCTTAAAGCATGTAGCAAATCTTTGGTCCAAATTATGTAGGATAAGCTAAACTTAAATTGCATGTATTAACCATTATGAGTGGATTTCTGTAAGCATAGCTATGCTGAAATAAAGTTTAAAATAAAATACCCCCCCCCCCAAAAGAAAATCTAAACACTACAACCCTCTAGTCAATAATTTACCTATACTCCCCCTTCTGGTAGTAGCAATGAAAAAAATGTTTCTTTTTAGTGTGAAAACCATTTCTTTTAACAATATTGATCTCATAACATATTTGTCCTTTTGTAATGGACTTATTTCACTCAGCAAAATGTCCTCCAGGTTCACTCCTGTTATGAGGCGTTTCCTAGATCCATTATTGTTGTTTTAACTGTGCATAGTATTCTATTGTGTGCACGAACCATAGGTGGTCTCTTCTCCCACTGATGGACAGGTAGCTTGTTTTCATCTTTTTACCCTTGTGCATAGAGTTTCAGGGAACATGGATGTACATATATCTATTCATGCCATAGCTCTTAGTCTGTAGGAAATATACTAACTAGCAGAATTGTTAGGTCATATGTTATTTCTGTTCTCAGGTTTTTGAAGAAGTATCATATCTTTCTCCACAATGGATGCACCATCTTTTACCTTCACTGGCAGTATATGGGGGTTCCACCTTCTCCACATCTTTGTCAGCATTTGTTGTTGTGTTTTTAAAAATTTTGCTATTAATAAGGGTGTGAGATGACATCTCATTTCTTTCTGATTTGCTAATTTCTTATTTCTAATGGCTAAATATCCCATACTCTGCTTAATGACAGATGAGAATATTAGAATTCAATCCTGCCCCAACCCTTAAACCCACTCTCCAGCCAAAGACATAAACACAGGAAAACACAGAAATAGTGGCATCATTGAACTTGAAATCTTACTGGCCATTCCCCTGAAAACACTTTTGAGGGGGAAAATCCATGAGGAAAGAGGAAACTATATGATTTTATTCTATTCTATTTTATTCTATTCATATCACATTCTTATCCTCCAAATTCACAACTTTTATCACCAAAGTTTGGAGGTAAAAATATAGGGATTTTAGAGTCAGACTTATTTGAATTTGAATCAAGGCTTAGTTAAGAGCTAACACGTTGGTATGTCACCATTTCATGGATGCTGGTACAAGATGCAAGACTCATAAATCAGAGACAACGGATATTTTATGACAGTGCATCAGCTCTTCAAGCCCCAGTTTGTGTCAGTTCTTCAAGCCCCAGTTCCCACACGTTGTGTCAGTTCTTCAAGCCCCAGTTCCCACACGTTGATGTACAGAGAGCCCAATGACACTGACCCACACAGTGGATTTGTCATTGGAGAGTAATTCTAAGCTTAGGAAACCCAAATATTTCACAATAGACAGTAAATATGTTTGTCATCTGCTCCCGAGGAAGACAGGCCCTCACTACCTTTATTAGACTGGACCTTGTCTTTACTCCTGAGGGAGACAATATTGCTTTATTTCAAGGCTATTTCTGAGCTCTGGTAAAGTAGTGGGTGTATATTGGGCTGCTAGCTGCAAAGTAAGCAGTTCAATTCCATTCACTTCTCCAAAGGAGAAAGATGAAGTTATCTGTTTCATAAAGCTTTGTAGTCATGGAAACCCAAAAGGGCGATTCTACTCTGTTCTATAGAGTTGTTCTGAGTCAGAATTCACTTGATGGCAGTGAGTTTGGTGCTGTTTTTAAGTCATTTAAAGATAATGTAGGGCAAAGGCAATGAGTGGTTTTCATCATAAAATGAAGAGAAGCATGAAAGATGTAAGACTTGTTTACCAACAGACTCTATCATATTACTTTGAATAAAATTACTTCCATTTGAGATTTTAAAAATTAGATAATACAAGTTATATTCCCATTTATTGTACAAAGGTAAAATGCAATAGCCATTTTTAGTGCTTAGTGCATTTCCTGGGACATCAGTGATAACTACTTTAATACAACAGAATGACAGTGGAAGCAATTAGGTGAATGTGAATATTTTCAATTCCACCCCTAACCCACAATCCATTCTTGATTAATAAACCCAGAGGCTGTACCATGTGATTCCCAGCTAAGTAATTATACCAAATAACATAGTATAGATGAGTCTTGTCAGTTATACCACTTGCCAAGTGTGTGCACTTGGACAATTAACCTTCTAAATATCTTTTTTTCCCTCATAAAAATTGCCTAACATATCAGGTTTTGTAGCAATTAAAAGGGGTAATTGTTGGATAATGTCTGGCACATAGTATTGAGTGCTAACTAAATCATGATGGACTATCATTAGGTACTACTAAATGCCTAAGTCAATTGGTGCCAAGTATTAACTGAAACTAGCTTTTAGAGCACTTTTATATGTGCACACGCCCTCATCCCAACTTCAGCATCCCTGATCCACCCATTTAAAAGGAAATTATTGAAGCATAACTGAATAGAGGCAAACAGTAAACCACAATCTCAATCACCAGGGCTTTCTTAAAACTGTATACTTATGTGCATCAAAAATTTTTACCAAAAGAGAATTCACACACTGGGGAAAATGCTGGCTAGGTTATATTGGACAGGGAATAAATCTCTAAAACGTGTAGAAAACTTCAATACCTCAAGAAAAAGACCAATAAACTAATTTAAAAATGGGAAGAGGACATTATCAGACAGATGATTCATCAAATAAGCTACTCAGGTGACCAACACATATGAAGAAATGCTGTCCTTCATTAGTCATTGTTGCTAAGTGGTGCTTAATTGGTGCCAACTCATTGCAACCCTGTACAAAATAAGGAGACATTGCCCATTGCTGCAACAACCTTATAATCTTTTCCACATTTCAGCCCACTTAAAAAATATTTTATTAAGAGCTCTTACAGATATTATTACAATCCATAGTTCCGCTAGATCAAGCATAAATGTATAATTGCTGCCAGCATCATTTTCAATACATTTTCTTTTTTTTCTTGAACTTCTTGATATCAACTCCCCTTTCTCCCCTCCCTCCCCCACCCCACCATCCCCATGAACCCTCAATATGTTATATATTATTATTGTTGTTTTTGCCATAAATTCCACCATCCCATGTATTCAATCATGTAAAATTCTGATATTCGTTCTCTTCGAGTGGTGTCATACAGGCATCATTGCTATCTGTTCCCCCACCCCACTCTCCCTTCCTCTCTTCCTGTATCGTCAGGGAGTCATTACTCCCCTTACTCCTTCTGAGGGGTTTATCTATGTAGACTTTCATGCATCTAAAGATCTTGATTGTACCAGTGTACATATTCAGGTCTAGCAAGATTAGTGAGATAAAACTAAGGCCATTGGAGATTTTAGTAATAAGCCCTCTGTAGGATATGTCATTGCTAAATACCTTTTCTCAGTGTGTTGGCTCTCTTATTACTCTCTTGATGAAGTCTTTCGATGAACACAAGTGTGTTGTCTTTAGTATGTCCCACTTGTCTATTTTAGCTTCCTCTATGTGTGTCTCATTCCCTATTTCTGGTAGCCTATGTATTCCTTGTGCCAAGGTTCTCAGATTTATCCCAGTTTTCTTGTTGATGGTCCTAATAGTTCGTGGTTTTACCCGAGGTCTGTGATCCACCTTGAATTTGTTCTTGTGTATGGAGTGAGTTAAGGGTCTTGCTTCATTTTACTGCAGGAGATATCCAATTCTTCGAGCACCATTGGTTAAAGAGGGTGTCCACTTCTCATGCTTTTGGGGCCCTTACCAAAGATCAGTTGCCTGTATGCTGCTGATTTTATTTCTGGGTTTTCTGTTCCTTTCCATTGGTCTGAGTATCTGTCATTATGCTGGTACTGTACTGTTTTAACAACTGTGGCTGTGTAGTAGGTTTTAAAGTTAGATAATGCAAGTCCTCTGCCTTTATTCTTCTCCTTGAGGAGTTCTTTACTAATTCTGGGCTTCTTCCCTTTCCATAAGAAGTTGGTAGTCAGTTTTTCCATTACTTTGAAGAGAGATGCTGGTATTTGTATCAGGATTGCACTGAACTTATATAGTACCTTGAGTAGGATTGCCATCTTTACAGTATTAAGTCTTCTGATCTATGAGCATGGGATATTCTTCCATTTGTGAATGTCACCTTTGATTTCTTGTAATAATGTTCTGTAGTTCTGCTTGTACAGATCTTCTGGGATTTTTTGGTTAGGTATAATCCCTAGATATCTCAGCTTATGCTTGCCTATATTAATGCATTTGGTTTCTTGATTATTGCTTTCATGGTGTTGATGATGAATCGAAGTAATATAAAATCTCTGGCATCTGCAATGCTTTCTCCATTTACTATGATGTTGCTTATTGTTTTAATTATGAGTATTTTGGTTTTCTTAACATTGAGTTGTACTCCATCCTGAAGGCTGTAGTCATTGTTCTTCATCAATAAATGTCAAGTTGTCTTCACTTCCAGCATGCAAAGTTGGGTCGTTTGAACATCTCAGGTTGTTAATGAGCCTTTCTCTAGTCTTAATGCCACATTCTTCTTCATATAGTGCTCTCTCAGATTCTTTTCTCAGCATAGAGATCGAATGAACATGCTAAAAGAATAACCCTGCCAAACAACTTTCCTGATTTTAAACCACACAGAATGCCCTTGTGTTTGGACAACTGCCTTTTGATCTATGTACAGGGTCCATATGAGCACAGTTAAGTTTTCTGGAATTCCCATTCCTCGAGATGTTCTATATACCTTTTATATTTAAGTTCATTTGCGTAACTCATAAAGTTCCTTTGCTTAACTCATGTGCATTTGTTGAACACTTTTCTGTTATCTGATTTATTTATTTACTTGGTATCTTTTATGATACCTCTCATTCTGTGTTTTCTTCTGAATCCAGATTAAATTCACAGCAATTTCATGTAGATGTACTGCTGCAACAATTTTTAAAGTTATTATTTTTGTTGTTTGTTAGTTTTCACTGCTGAGGGTGTTTATTTTTAACTGATTTTGGTTTTGGTGAAAGTTTACAGAGAAAATAACTCTCTATTGAACAACTTGTACACATTTTATTTCATAACGTTAGGTGCCGTTTCCTCAGTGTAATAGCGTTCTGTTCACTTCCATGCCAGGTTCCCATGTCATTTCTTTCTCTCTTTTGTCTTCTTCATTTCTGCCCCTTCCTGGATCCTAAGCCTTTTCATGGACAAAGCACGCCATTTGGGTCTCCTATAGTTAACTGTTCTGAGATACATTTCTTCATGAGTGCTTTTGTTCACTTTACAGGCTGCCTGCTGTTTGTTTTAAAGGAGTTCACCTAAGGAAAAGTTCAGTTCCAGGTTTGAATGGTGGCTAAGTGATACTGTCTTAGGGATTTCACCAGTCATTATTAGAACAATAAATCTACACTTTTTTTTTGCTTTTGATTATCTTTTTCTGAATTTTTGTCCTATTCTGCCTAGCTATCCTGTAGTCTCAGAGTGGTTGCTAGTGATAGCCAGGCACTATCTAGTTATTTTTTGGTGGCTGGGTAATGTACTACATTCTTTTCTTTTCTTTTTTTTTACAGTTGTAACCTTGAATCTTTTATTTTCTTTATTCTTCCTTGCTCTGGATGGAAGGAAGCCAATAGTTGCATCTTAGATGACTATACAATGGCTTTTTAGTCGTCAGCCACTATTCACTGCAGTAGCATGTAGAACATTGTCTCTGTGAACACTGCTGTGCCAATTGACCTAAATCTTCCCTGAGACTTCAGGTAACTGTTTTTGGGTTATTCTCAGGGGGAAAAAATTAACTTGTACATGGTATTAATGATACTGCTCCATTATTCCCGCATTCTGTTGGAGCACCCTTCTTTGGAATGAGCATAAATATGGTTACAGTTGGTTGGTCAGGCAGTTGTCTTCCACAATTTTTTTTTTTGCATAGAAGAGTGAGTTCTTCCAGTACTACATCTGAGTTTTTTTTTTGGAACGTCTCATTTAGTATTCCATAGATTCCTTAAAAAAATTTTTTTCTTGGGGGCTTTTACATCTCTTATAATCCACACATTCATCCATTGTAACAAGCACATTTGTACACACATATGCTGCCATCATCATTTTCAAAGCATTTTCTTTCTACTTGAGCTCTTGATATCAGCTCCGCATTTTCCCCCTTCCTTCGGCATCCATCCTCCCTCATGAACCCTTGATAAATTATAGATTATTATTTTCATGTCTTACATCGTCCTCTGTCACGCTTCACCCACTTTTCTGTTGTTTGCCCCCCTGGGAGGGAGATATATGTTAATCCTTGTGATCGAATCCCCGTTTCTCTCCCCATATTCCCCTTATCCTCCTGGTATCGCTATTCTCATTGTTGGCCTTGAGGGGTTTATCGATCCTGGATTACTTGTGTTGCAGGCTCTTATCTGTAGCAGTGTGCATGCTCTGGTCTAATCTGATTTGTAAGGTAGAATTGAGGTCATGATAGTGGGGGGAAGCATTAAAGAACTAGAGGAAAGTTATGTGTTTCATCGGTGCCATACTGCACACTGACTGGCTCATCGCTTCCTTGTGAGCCTTCTGTGAGGGAATGTCCAATTGTCTACAGATGGACTCTGGATCTCCACTCCATGCCCCACTCCCCTTCACATTGGGTATGATTTTGTTCTGTGTCTTCGATGCCTGATAGCTGATCCATCGACACCTGATGATCACACAGGCTAGTGTGCTTCTTCCACATGAGCTTTGTTACTTCTCAGCTAGCTGGATGCTTGTTTATCTTCAAGCCTTTCTGATCCCAGATGCTATAACTTTTGATAGCCGGGCACCATTAGCTTTCTTCACCACATTTACTTATGCACCCATTTTGTCTTCAGCAATTGTGTCAGGAAGGTGAGCATCACAGATGCTGGATTATTAAAACAAAGTGTTCTTCTGTTGAAGGAGTACTTGAGTCAAGGCCCAATGTGCATCTGCAACCTTAATTCTTAACATATAGATATAAGTACATAGATCTATTCCCCTCTTATTATGTATAAATATATTTACATATGTACATGCCTGGTTTTTAAAAAAAAAACCTTTTTGTTGGGGCTCATACAATTCATCACAATCCATACATACCTCAATTGTGTAAAGCACACTTATACATTTGTTGCCCTCATCATTCTCAAAATTCGCTTTCCTCTTGGGTTCCTGGAATTAGCTCATTTTCCTTTTTCCCCTCCCCCTCCC
>NW_022105611.1:5921108-5923060 GCF_000313985.2 Echinops telfairi | reverse complement strand
TCCACCTGCCACCCTACTACTAAACCTATAAATATTTGCACCTAGGTCCATTTCCCTCATAATCTTAAACATATTTACATATGTACATGTCTGTATTTAGGCTTCTATGTATGCCCTTTGCCTCCTATGTCTTTCCTCTATTTCCTTACGCTTTCCTCCTGTGTCATTACCATGTTCAGCCTTCATTCTGGTTTCGGTAATTCCTCTGTTACCTTGCCCTTGGTCACTCCCTACCAGTCCTCCCATCCCCTCCCTACCATTTGTTGTTCCCTTGTCCCTGGGTTGGCCAACACCTCCTCCCTTCCCCTACCTTCCACACTCCCATGTCCCTCCGGGGCCATTGGTCCCTTTATTTTCTTCTCACATTATTTTTTTTTTGTCCAGCCTCTCTTATCTAGGTGGACCTGCAGATATATTAATATGTGCATAAAATTTGGGATGGCTTTGACAGCACAGTACCAAAGTGGCACATACGAACATGGTGACAACGACGGCAGCAGCACCGACAAGCTAACAAACAAAAAAGCCACTGACATACGAAAGTTAAAAGAAGAGAAAAAAGGGAAAAAAAACAAAACAAATAGGCTGGGAAAAAAGAAAAAGAAAAAAAAAAGCCTGTTAGTAGTTCAAAGTCTGTTTGTTGATGACCTTTAGGAGCGTTTTCTGGATATGCCTGGTTTTAAACCTCTATAAATGTCCTTTTCCTCCTGGTTCTTTCCTCTATTTTCTTTTACTTTCCTCTTGTCCCACCATTATGTTTGGCCTTCATTCGGGTTTAGTAATTCCTCGCTGCTACATTGGTCTTGATTAAGCCCCACGAGGCATCCTACGCCCTTCTTTCAATTGATTTTAGTTCACTCGTTATTTCCTTGTCCCTGGGTTGGTTCCGCCCACCTTCCATTCTCCCACTTCCTTTCTCCCATATCCCCCCAGAACAATTGGTCCTATTCTTTCCATCTCTAAATTGTTTGTACTGCCTATCTTATTTAGGTAGACATGCAGAGACATTAATAAGCGCAAAAAATAGGCACCGCCAAACAAGAAAACAAAGGAAGTCAAAACAATAACAAGAGCAAGAACAAAATTTTTAAAAAGCCACTGACAAAATTGGAAAAGCTTATAAATAGTTCAAGGTCTGTTTGTTGGCATTTATGAGTGTTTTGCAGTCAAATCTGATGGGGTGCCACACTCAGTCACCAAAGTTTACTTTTGGTATTCCTCGGGGATTTCATTGCTTTGCTCCCCTTGCTGCTCTGTTGCATGCCCTTGGTGTTTTGTCCCAGTGTGATGGGGTCAGACCCAGCACGATTCCCACACTTTGTCTCCAGTGTTGTCCCCCATAGTGCTATGGGTCAGTGAGGGATGTCGTGGATCATGGTGGGGCCGGCCCTATGGTCCTCTCTGTGCGTTGTCTGCTCTGAGCAGGAACATCGTCCTCAGGGCTTGGTGGGCCCGGATGTTCACCTACCTCTCCTTCCCTCTTCATGTCTCCTGTGCCCCTCTCCCCAAGCTGTAGCTTCAGTGCAGTCCTTGAAGTGCATACTTCTGGGAATGTGGGGAGTGGGGCACATAGTTGGGATTGGTGCCAGCCCCACAGACCTCCCTATTGGTCCCCTGATATGTTGTATTCACATCTTGGTGCATCGGGTTGAAGTCTAGTGGAAGCTTTTTTCCCTCTCCTGTGGAGATATAAATAATACCCTCACCTGGGGTGGGTTCGTGCCCTACTCCCTCCCTACCCATGTCTTTTCCCCTCTCTTTCTTACCCTGTCCTATTTAGTTGGCTGCCTTATGTAGCCCTAGTTTGGGTTTGGCACCTGCCATAGTACCCAGACCTCACCCCGGGAATGCATGTATATACAGTGAACCCTCGCCACTTTGCGCTTCGACTTCCCGGCTTCACTCTATCGCGGTTTTTGCGTAACAGCGCATGCTCTGTCATTACTGCCACT
>NW_022105611.1:5913761-5920893 GCF_000313985.2 Echinops telfairi | reverse complement strand
GAAAATATTTGATTTACAAATAAGGAATCCTACTTCGCGGAATTTCATTTATCATGGTAGGGTCTAGAACCGATTAACCGCAATAAACAAGGGTTCACTGTAGTAGCTTTTCCCTTATGCCCCATTTTTAAAGCTTACCTCAGTGGACTCATGTTGTACTTGTCCATTTTCTTAGCATGATGTCCTTTAGTTCTTCCCATGTGGCAATGTACTTTATGCGTTCATCACTGCTTTTTAAGGATGTGTAGTACTCTGTATGTACCACAGGTTTTGGATGCATTCGTCCATTGATGGAAATTTGGATTGTTTCCAACTCCCTGCAATTGTGAACTGTGCTACAAGGAACGCTTTAGCACAGATGTCTGGCAGTGATTTGTTTCTTGCCTTTTCTGGGTATATGCCCAGTAGGGGGATTGCTGGGTCATATGGTAGCTTGATTTCCATCTGTTTTAGATACTGCCAAAATGATTTCCATAATGGCTGTACATACCTACAGGTCCACCAGCAGTGGACAAGTGTTCCTATCTCCCAACAGCCACTCCAACACTTGTTACTTTCTGATTTTTTTAATTGGGCTATCTTTGAGGGTGTGAGGTGGTATCTCAAAGTTATTCTAATTTGCATGTCTTTTAAGGCTAATTATCAGGAGCATTTTCTCATATGTTTATTGGCCATTTGTATTTCTGCCCCTGTGAAACTTCTGTTCAGGTTCTTGTCCACCCCCTTGGTGGGCAGTCAGTTTTTTTCTTACTGTAAGCTTGCAAAATATTATAGATTTTAGTAATAAGGCCTTTGATGTGTCATTGCTAAAGATGTTTTCCCAGTCTGTGGGCATTCTTTTACGATCTTGGTGAATTCTTTCAATGTACACAGGTGTTTTATCTTCAGTATATCCCACTTGTCAATTTGTGCCTCCTCTGTATTTGTATCATTCCTTATTTCTGATAGCCTATGTGTTTCTTGCACCAAGGTTTTCAGGTTTATCCTAATTCCCTCATTGATGGTCCTAATAGTTTGGGGTTTTACCTCCATGTCTGTGTCCACCTTGAGTTTATTCTTGTGCATGGAGTGAGGTAAGAGTCTTGTTTCATTTTTTTGCAGGTAGATATCCCTTTTTTTCAGCACCACTTATTGAAGATGGCATCTGCTTCTCATTGCTATTTTGGGGGGCCTTTTCAAAAATGAGTTGTCTGTATGCTGCTGTTTTTATTTCTGGGATTTAAGCTTTTTTCCATTGGTCTAAATATCTGTCATTATACCAGTACCACACTGTTTTGACCACTGTGGTTATATAAAAGGTGCTAAAGTCAGGTAGAGCAAGCCTTCCCACTGTGCCCTTCTTCTTGAGGAGTTCTTTGATGAAGTTGGTAATCAGTTTTTCCAATTCTTTGAAGAAAGATGATGGTAATTGTATTGGGATTGTGTTAAATTTATATAGTGCCTCGGGCAGAACTGACATCTTTGCTATATTGAGTCTTCCAATCCACAAGCATGGGATATTCTTCCATTTGTTAAGGTCACTTTTGGTTTCTTGTAATAGTATTCTGTAGTTTTCCTCATGCAAATCTTTTGTTGTTTTAGTCAGGTATATCCTTAGACATTTTAATTTCTATTGTAAAGGGTACTACCTTTTCAATTGCTTCTTCTGTGATCTTGTCTGATGTGTAAAGCAGTCTGATAGACTTCTGTTTGTTGAGTTTATATCTTGCCACTCTGCCAGCTTCCAACACTGCACTTGTGGAGCTTTGGGGATTTAGAATAGTTAAAATACTATCATCTGCAAATAACGATAGTTTCGCCTCTTCTTTCCCCAGATGATTACCTTTGATGTCTTTTTGTTGCCTTATGTTGTTGGCTAGGACTTCCAGTACAATATCAAATGGAGGTGGGGGGGGGGGGCAAGGGCTTCCTTGTCTGGTCCCCTTTTTCAGTGGAATTGTTTTTGTCTTTTCTCTATTGATTACCATGTTGGATGTTGTTTTTTCATATATAGCTTGTATAATATTATGGGATTTTTCCTTCCATTCATATATTCTTGAGTGTCTTAAACAGGAAGGTGTGTTGGATGTTGTTGAATGCTTTTTCTGCATCTATCAATATTATGTTGTTCTTATAATTTTTCTATCAATATGGAAAATGATAATAATGGTATTTTGTATGTTGAACCATGCCTGCATCCCTGGTATAAATCCCACTTAATCATGGTGAATTATTTGTTTTATATATTTTTGTATTCTAATGGCCAATATTTTGTTAAGGATTTTTGCATCGATGTTTATTAGGGGTATTGGTCTGAAGTTCTCAATTCTTGTGGGATCCTTGCCTGTTTTAGGTATCAGAGTTATACTAGCTTCATAGAAAGAGTTTGGGTGTTTTCTGTCCTTTTCTATGTTCTGGAAAAGTTTGTATAGGATTGGTGTCAGTTCTTCCCTGAATGCTTAGTTGAATTCTCTTATGAAGTCCTCTGGCCTGGGATATTTTTTTTTTTTTGTTGGTAATCCCTTGATAACTTCATCTATTTCTTCTATTGCTATGGGTCTGTTGACATTCTTCATGTCCATCTGGGATATCTAGGGAGGGGTGGTTTTTCCAACTATTTGTCCATATCTTCCAAGTTGTTGAATTCATTAGAGTACAAGCCTTCATAGTACTGTGTAATGATCCTTTGGATTTCATTAGGGTCCATTGTAATAGCCCCTGTTTCATCCCTCATCCTTGCTATTGAAATTTGTTCCTTCCTTTCTTTGGTTAGGCTTACCTGTGGTCTATCAATCTTGTTAATCCTTTAAAGAACCAACTTTTAGCTGCATTAATTTTTCCCATAGTTTTCTTGTTTTCCCTCTCTGTGTCTCAGCCCTGGTTTTTATTATTTCTTTCCATTTGCTATTAGTAGGATTGTCCTGTTGACTCTGCTCTAATTGGTGTAAGTTTTGTGCCAGCATATCAATCATAAGTCTCTCTTTTTCATGTGTGCATGTATTGCTAAGAAACTTCCTTTGATAAATGCTTTTGCTGTGTCCCTTAAGTTTTGAAACATCGTGTTCTCATTCTCATTGGTTTCTAGAAATTTCATTTCATCTCTGATCTGGGCCAATACACACTGCTTTTGCAATAGAAAAATAAGAAAACATAAAGATAAAGAAGAAATAAAAAATAAACAAACAAAACTGGCCCTCCTGAGACCAACTGTGATGGGAAAGAATGAAGGGAGAGAGAAGAGAGGTGAAAAATAATAAAAAGTAAGAAGACAAGCTGAGCCCTGATTGCCTGATCGTGGGACTGGAGGAGTTCTAACCCTGCCTCAATGTGGCGGGGTGATGTGCCCACTTGGTGCAGGGTCCCACAGATGCTGGGTGGACCCCCAAGGGAGGAGGTCTAGCTTATCAGAGAGGTTGTTTTCTTCTTGGCCAACTAGTACTGAATTCACTCACAGGCTATGGCTACCCGCTTGTGCTCTGCCACATTGTGATCTGACTCAGGTAAATTTCCTGATGTCTTTTCAGTTGCTGCAAATCTATGGATACCTGCTTCGACCCCCACTGCTAGACTGTGAGTGCAGGGTAGTGGGGTTTTGTGACTAGGTTTCAGAGGCTCTCTTTGAGTCTGGGATTATGACCACTTTTAGACAGCAACCTGGGGTAATCACTGCTTGCTGTGGGACTAGGTCACTGGAAGGGGCTTGGGTCCAGAGCCCGTAAGCCCAGCACAATGAACCTAGAGTGTTTCAGTGCATTCTCAGCTTTGTGAGTGAAAATCAAAAAAAGTGGGCCTCTGGGCCAGACCCTAGTACCCTGATTCTAATTTTAGGACCCGGCCTCCCAGTCTCTTTCTCCTTGTCTTTTAATTTTCTAGTCTGGCAGCAGTAGCTCCGGATGGGTAAATCTACTTGAATGCCATCTTTCCTCCTTCCTCCCACCCCAACTTTTTTTTTGGCCAGTGTCTTCAGTACAGTATGAGTTTCTTTCTTCTTGATCATATGTTACCTTCTGAAATGAGTACATTTCAGCCAATTGGTTTTTAGTATGGTGACTGTACATTCCTTTCAAACATTTTGCCTATGAAATCCTTCTATATGACAGCCCCAAATTTGAATTTTTTCTTCAATTCTTTAACTTTGAGAAATTCCAAGTGTGTTCTCGTTTTGTTTTCTGACTCTTTTAAACTCCAATTTCTCCAAGCCTTTGAAATTGAAAGGTCGAAATCAAGGCAGAGAGAGGCATTATACATGGAAAGAGGCACACGAAGAGATTGGGAATGTGAACGATTAAGAGACATGCTTTTAGAGAAATTCAATAGTCTCAAATATTTAATTTCCTTTATTTTGAACCCAGCACCTTTTCTATAAAAATAGGACCATGTGAATATTTCTCTCTCATTTATTTTATGGTGAGGAAGGAAAGATGTTCATCATTTAATGTCTCTTGCTTTACAATTTGAGGGTTCTTTCTCCAGATTTTTGTTCACTGGTCAGAACATTCCATAGAAGAACATGTATTCACTCAATAGATATCTTGTTTTTCCACTCTTTCATTCATTGGCTTTTTCAGGTTATACTAAATATAGACCAAGTTTCCATGACACTTCACAACAACAAAACAACAGCAAGGATACACAAAGAACAAATTAAGTCAAGCAGAATATAAAGGAAATTGGTGGGGTAGAGACAAGTGGCTTTAAAAAATTAATTGTGGTAAACACACACAATTGTTTTTCACAAATAATTCAAGGTTAACTATATTCTTCATGTTATGTAATCTTCACCACTGTACATTTTATCCTCCCCCCGCCCCCCTCCCCCCCATCATCTTTAACAGAAGCTCAGTGTCCTTTTTCTTTGTTGCACGTTTGGGAAGAAATCTCAAGATAGTGAAGGAGTAACTGACACTGGCATCTGATGGGAAAGTGTCCCATGTGGAGAGAAGATTAACTGCAGCAGAAGCATGCTTGTGATTTGAAGATCAGTACAGAAACCAGTGTGTTTGGAGCAGAGTGAGGAAAAGATTCATAAGCTGTTCAATCAGCAGTTGCTGATGGCAGACCATGTAAAACCTAGGTCTTTAGAAAGTCTTCAGGTTGTAACTACTGAGTGAGATGGGGATCTTTCGTTTGTTTCTGTTTCAACAGATAGGATCATTATACGCCAGAATCACTTCATGACAGTGGACTTTGGCTACAACCAAAGTTGGGTGTCCAGGTTGCCCATTATTTGGCTACATATTTTCTTCCTGCCTTCTAGATCTGATTCAGCCAGGCTCTTGCATTTAAATTTCCCCGGCAAGGAGCAGTCTCCATCTCTATGTTCTGATATGTTTCCAATGCCATAAAACTTTAGGCTCTCATGAACTTCCTCATTGTGGTACTTTCTATTCTGAGGAGAGCCTCAGTATGTGTCCAGAGGTCCTGCAGATTCTCGGGCATTCGTTGGATGAGGAGTGGGAGGTCATTGTCTCCTTCAGACACCTCAGTGTTTATCGGTACTTATAATTTCTTTCACTTGATCTGAAGAGTATGGAATGCCAGTTTGAAAACTACTAGTCCAGCAATAAACAACTAAAATTGATTTAAAGATTTTTATTCTTCTGATTTTGTATAGTGGCCCCAGGAGAGGATTAATAGCCTTTGGGGATCCTTATAGGGGTTTTCTAGAAGCTTCCTGTGAGGAAAAGAAGGGAGGCTGAACATGGAAGCTGGAACAGATTTCCCCTCCAGTGGTGCATGAGGCGTATCTGGCAATCTCCTGTGTGCTTCTCAAAGGGGTCGTGTGGACTATTTACAAGGGTGAGTCCAAATCAAAGGTCAGCAGGACAGTGCAGGGTTAGGAATCTTGAAGTTACCAGTACCGATTGCTATCAAGCTGACTCTGATTCATGGTGACCCTATGTGTGTCTGAACAGAACAATGTTTCATAGGGTTTTCAGTGGATGATTTTTTCCCCTGTGAAATAGATTTCCAGGTCTTTATTTTGAGATGCCTCTCTAACATGGGTTTGGTCTCTAACCTTTCAGCTAGCAGCCAAGCATGTTGGCTGTTCTCTCTGGAATTGTGTACAGTAAAGCAATGACAGCGTGTATAGAGAGCATCTTGTCATGCTCTGAGCAGTAAAATAAGATCCTTCCTGTATTACCTTATCTAATATTTTCATCTTCTGCATACTTCAGGCACTATTATTATCTCTGTTTTACAGATGGGGAAAGTGAGTTTAAATGACTGGCCCAAGGCTACATATCTATAAAGTAGCATTATTGGGATTCAGCTGAAGGCAATCTGGCTCTATTGTCCAGGCTCTTAATAACTCACCTCTTCTCCTCTTTGGTCTAGTGATACATTTAAGAGCATGCATCTTGAGTTCAGGTCAGAGCTATGTTTCCTTATGACCAGAGGCAAGGTGCTGAAACGATAAATGTTAGCTGTTATTAGCTCCAAAGGAAAGGAATGTGAATGATAATTAACTTCAAGCACTGTGTTAGACTATTCTTTAAATCTTCATGCATTCATTTATATCTTTATTCATATGTCAAGTTACTTACTCACGAACATGTAGTGCACACTTACTATATTCAGGCCTACATTACCAACACTTTATAAATCATCTTATTAATAGTCACACTTCTATGAGATTACAATTATAGCTTACCTATTTTACAGCTGAAAAAATGTAGAGGTTGTATTTCTAGCTTTCCAAAGCCAATTTACTTTTAAGGATAATATGGTATTTAAATACAAGGGTTTGATTTGTTTATTCATTTTTCTGTTTTGATTCCAGGAGGTTGTGCTGTAGAGGGTGGAACTGCGAGAGAACTTTAAGAGGCAAGGGCTCTATTCAACTGACAAGATAGGAAAACATCCAGGAAATCTGTCTTGAATAGAAGAGAATAGAAGAGATGAGTATAATGGATGACAAGCTCCCGAGTCTTTGCCCGACACCACCGAGAGGTTGCTGTAAAAGTCAGGGAAAGGTTGAGTCCCCAAACCATGTATGTCTTGGCCAAATCAATATCCGTTAGCACCCAGCATGAGGGAGAGAAATGCTGCAAGGACATCAGACTTCTTCAGGTTCCCTGTAGTCTATAGGCAGACTTCTCTGGGCAGAAACATGTTTTACAAGGACTTGTAAGGGCTCAAGGTTTGGGGC
>NW_022105611.1:5906844-5912390 GCF_000313985.2 Echinops telfairi | reverse complement strand
TGGTTGCATAGGCTGATGTGCTTCTTCCATGTGGACTTTGTTGCTTCTGAGCTTGATGGCCGCTTGATTACCTTCAAGTCTTTAAGACCCCAGATGCTATCCTTTTTGATAGCCGGGAACCATCAGCTTTCTTCGCCACACCTCTTACCGGATTCTCACACAGGAAAACTAACCTTCTTCAGCTTTCTTATCCTCTCTCAATCCTCTCTTGGTCCTTCTTACAGCCAAAGCATTCTCAACACACCAGTTTCCCACTGTTCCCTGCATGTTGTTGGATACCATAGAACTAGTTCTGACTCCTAGCGACTTCATGTGAGAGAGTACAAATATCTCATGAAGTTTTGTTGGCTACTGTCTTTACTGAATCAGATTGCCAGGTATTTTGCTACAAGAGCTGAGGGGTGGGCTTGAACTGCCGACTTTCCCCTTAGCAGCTGAGTTGCTTAGCAGTTGTGCCACTGGGACCCCACAGCCAACAGAAGGAGACATGAAGGAAGGAGGGGGAGGAGCTTCAAATGCTCAACTACCACCTACCAGCTGGCTCAAGAGGGGGGCTCCACATTTTTCTGCTTTATATGCTTTTGGTTAAAGGTTCCCTGCCCCCCACACCCCCTAAAACAGGCTTTTAATATCTAATACTTCTTCCTCAGTGACAGTCATCTGTGGTGTGGTGGTGGTGTGTGTGTTTGTGTGTTTATATACTAGTTCCTACCAGTAAATAGTAGGTTTTATCGTCAATTATATAACCAGGCACCTGCTGTCAGAGAGTTAGCTGAGGTTGGACGACACAGTTGTGTTCTTCTTGCATAAGAAGCTTTGCCAGAATGGTGTCTCCCTCCTCAGAGGCCTTACTCTCTCTGGAAGGTATTGCATATCCCTGCTTCCCCTCTGGAAACTGGATTCCAAATGTGACTTCTTTCAATGAAAGAACAGAACACCTGTGATAAAAGTGAGACAATGGATGTCAAAGTACTTTGTCAATTGTAAAAGACTGGAATAGCAGTTGTTACCATTACTGAATTCTCACAGTGAATGTTGCTAGTGGGAACAGACTGCCTCTAGTTCTCCAACGAGCACATAGTCCCGAGTACTTAGCTCTAGACTGTTGGAGATGTGTGGCAAGCTTTCTGCTTATTTGTTGTTCACCTTAAAGCCTCAGTTAATTAGAATCAACCCACTCATAACTTTATTGAAAGAGAATGACTTCATGACCCCTTACCCCTGGCATCATTGTCCTTAGATGAGAAAAAGATAAATGCAAGAAAGTGAGATTACATCAAATATATTTGTTATTATTTTTATTTCTGGAAGTCTTCATTCTATAGGGGAGTCTTTAGGGTCTGTCCTGTGTTGGTGCAAAATGGTTAAGTTCTAAGCTGCCAACTGAAAGAGTAACAGTTTAAGCCCACGTAGTAATGCCAGTGAAAATCTGATAATCTGTTTATGTAAAAATTATAGTCAAGAAAACCTTGTAAGGGTGAGAAAATGCCCCAACAATAATGCAGTCATGAGCATTTATGAGGTTGTATCAGGGACTTAAAAATCTGTGGAAACATTCCATTATCTCTTAGTTGTGTTTTTCCACCATCTTTTTGAAGACGTCTCCATCCTATCATCACCTAGGCCTGTTAGACCTTGGGCTGGGGAAGAGAAAAATGGAGGGAGAAGCACCAGCTTCTGACTCCATCATTCAATCACAAACACGCAGTAAGAAACTCCGATGCAAAGTGAGGACAAGGCCAAGGGGCATATGGGAGGTACAGAACTCCCAGGAAACCTGGAGGCAGCTCTTTCCGCTTGGTTGGGGGCTGTCAGAACACGGTAGTACAGGGTGGATTACTCATTAGACAAAGTAAGCATCGTGCTTACCTTGCTTACCAGATCTTCTGTAATGGGCAACTTGGACACTTGGAAAACATTTGCATATTTTTTCACCACATTTTTTCTCTCTGCTTCTAGGTATGGCTGGCATCTGTGGCTCTCCAGCTCCTATCACGTCTTCCTAGAGAATCAAGTCTCTTTTCAAATTTATAACCCCTGAAAGGAACAGAAGGAAGCGAGGTGGTATTTTCAGGTAAGGTTGGATTGAAAAGCCGAAGGCTGGCAGTTCAAACCCACCAGCAACTCTGTGGGAGGATGAGGCTGTCTGCTCCCAGAGAGAATGACAACCTCTGAAAAGCCATACTGGATCTCTGTGCATCAGAGCTGACTGGACGGCGGTGAGTTTAGATTTTATTTTGACAGGGACAGTTTTTAGAGTATGCAAGCTTACTTTTGCTTATTTCATAAGCTGTAATGAAAAATGTCATGTTTTTCACTACATCAAATATTAGACTAGCAAGATGAGCATTTAGAGGACACTTGACTGAAAATTAATATTTCCAAATGATGCCACTTATAGCCTAGAGTGAAATCAGGAAATGAGAAAAGTTTTTATAGCTTTAAACATCTTTTTCCTTCCTCCAATTGTCATGTACGCCAGTCTCTCACTTCCTTCTCCTCACGGATACCTTTGTCCTTTGGGTGCATGTCATTGCTAACTACATTAATTGATCATATGGAGATCTGGTCCCTGCTGGTGCCGTGTATGTCTCAACACCAGGACGATAGGAGTGGACAAAAGATATGTCTCCCACCTTCTGGAAAATCACACTTCGGTGGGCGAAAACCAAAGCTTCAATGCTTTCGGAGAGTTCTTCATACAGGATTCCTTTTTGAAACAGCCTTTAGAAAACATATTTGTCTGCTTTACTTGATGAAATAGAGGTGGCCAAGTCTCATCCCTCCTTCTACCTTTCTCTCCCAACTTGAAAGAAGAATGAGGATAGTTTTTCCTCAGAAATTCCCTTCTTGCAATTACCCAGCTGCACAGGTGGGTTACTGGTGGTGTTCCACCGTTCACTTAATGGTAGGGGTTCGGCTTCTGTAAAGAATATAGCCCAGGAAAACCTTGTGCAGCCATTCTACCCCGTAACATGTGCAGCCGCCATGAGATGCAATTGACTGATCATCAATTAACAAACAACAATATGCTGAGTCTCATACAGAAATCTCTGAGTGACCCGCACTTGAGAAAAGAGAGAGATAAATCTGAATCCTGACTCTTAATACTGGGGCAATTCTTGTGGATTCACTTGCATAATAAGCCAAAGGAAGATAATAATGCTCTGTCCCCTCACACTCCCCCCATTTTGGGTTAGATAATTCCTGCTCAGTGTAAAGGTGTTAGTGGAAGGCATTCTCTCACAATGCCCTACATTTGTTTTTGAGTTTGTTGCACCTGAAGCTATTATCTTGTCTGTCATACTGTACTGTAAGGACAGAGGACACTGTTTATGGTTGCTAACTATTTATAATAGAGAATTAATAGGATCTGTAGGGTGCTTGAATGAGCCTCTCTTTTGGAATGGAAGGATGGAAGATGACGACGATAGTGCATTTCCTGGCGCCCCCAGTCCCTTTCTTTGCTTTGGTTGGAAGATGAGTAAGATCCCTGGACTTGATTTCCCCCCAAGAACAGCCTGGCAGCTTTCCTCTGCCAGTGAGTGCTGCTATGAAATGGTAGTTTCTTCCAAACCGTTTATAGTGATTCAAAAGCCATACATTGCTAGAAATTGGGACCTCTCTTTGGAAAAAAGATGCTTTTCTGTCACAAGTTTGAAGGTGAGACTGATTCCTGCTCATTCTTCTATTAGCTAGACAAGCAAATTAACATCCTACCCCAGGAGCATTTCTTTAAGACAAAGTTGTGTTCCAGTTTAGAATGGAAAAACGAGTACCAAGAGAGAGTCTGAGTAAATTCCTTTCTCAGTCTCCGAGGTTTCCCTGGATGAGAATGTTTCCCAGTCTACTAGCTTCCCCAAGTGGCAGGGGGAAAGGCTCAGTGGAGTGAAGCTGACACTTGCAACGATCCAAGAGAACCACGCTTCCACTGGGAGACGGACTCCTTTGGAAGCAGGCGTACACATCACTCTTCTACTGTAAAAACTGCTTCTCAGCTTTGTTCTGAGCTGCAGGTGAAAACGCACTCACTTTAAGCCTTAGTCGGAATATAAATTCTGGCAAAGAGGCTTTGGTCCCAAAGGAAGTTCAAGGCTTCAAAGGAACAGATGAACATTTGCATAATCTTCCATATGGAAGACTGAGCCAGTATTAATTTTTAATTTATTTGCCCCCAGATTAAATAACTCCCAGTAACTCTTGGTCAGGCAGACAAGGAGAGCTTAGCTTCAGTGAACTCACTAAGGAGTCAGGGGTGGGGTGGGGGCTGGGTGGGGCAACAGAAGGTTCTGAAGGTGAAGGAGAAGAATCACCACCAATGAACTTTCCCCACCTAAATGTAAGTGGATGATATAACTGTAGAAGATGGGATTGTAGATTTTATTGAACGACACTAGAGCATTTGTCAAGTTGCCTCTGTTGCATAGATATAACACTATTCCACTGTCCATTTAAGTTAAAAACAGTAACAATAAGTCCTTAATTATTTGAAAATACATTTTCAGTGATCTTTCTTATGACTAATTAGGAAAAGCATTTTTAAAAAAAAATAAGATAATTAAATGTAATCCTATTCAAATTCCCATCCTATTGCAGAGTTTTGCCATGGGGGTCAGTGAATTACTTTGATCTCACTGCCAATAAGGTCATGAACTACTAATCACTAGCACTTGCATAATGCTTTATGATTTAGGGTATGTTTTTGTGTTGATTATGCCTAACTCTTTCAGCAACACTATAAGGGAAATATTACTTATCAAGGGAACTATCTTACAATCTTAAAAAAACAATGACTTGGCCAAGGTAAACACACGTCAGAATCACTACAATGTACACCCTTTTCTTCTGATGCCCAGTGTAACGCACCTTCCTTTACATTGATTGTTCTAGAGAGTTCAAGATAAATGAGTGTGATTGTATTTATACAAAAAGATTTTCATAATTCTGAACTTCAGAATTGGAAGGAGCCTAAGGGACCACCTAATCAAAAATCCCTTAGAGAAATGAGGATGAAAAGAATGGGCACAGATCATTAGCGGGAGAGCCTGGTCGTAAAGCTTGCTGACATCTGATTTACTGTTTTTCTTATTTTCTTACTTCTAATGGTTCCAATTCACAGCATCTGGTTTTTGGTCATGGCAACAAATAGTGTGTCACTTTGTATGTGGAGTCCCTGGGTGATGCAAATGGTTAACATCTTGACTGCTGGGTTACTGACTAGAAGTTTGGCAGTGTAAGGTCATCCAGAGGCACCTTGGAAGAATGGCCTGGTGCTCTACCTTTGGAAAAGTATCCACCCTATGGAGTACAGTTCTGCTCTGATACATGCGGGTCACTAGAACTTGGAGTTGACTCAACAGTTACTGGTACTGGAAGCAGTTATGCATTATATATTTTTATTACTTCTTGCTTTAGTTCTCAATTAATTTTCTTCCAGAAAGCAAAACATAAAAATTTCAATAGGACAGAAAGCTTGAAAAATGGACTCTTACATACTTAGATAGAATGGAATAAACAAGTATTATATTGGAGAAGTCATCATTTTT
>NW_022105611.1:5901613-5906534 GCF_000313985.2 Echinops telfairi | reverse complement strand
TGTGCTTCTAAGCAACGTGCTGGCTGCGCTTCTTCGCAGACAGACTTGTTAGTCCTACTAGGAGTCCTTAGAGTACTCAATGGTCTTCATCAACACCGGGATTCAAAAAGATAGTTCTACTCCCATCTCATTTTCATTGCCCCGCATTTGCATGCGTATGAAGTGATTGCTAATACCATGGTTTAGGTCAGGCAGATCTTAGTACTCATTGTGGTACCTTTGCTTTGGAACACTTTAAAGAGGTTTTCTTCATCTCCTTTTCCCCCCCAGCATATTTTTAACGTGTTTGATTCCCTTGATGTTGATTTGGGATCAAAGTAAAATGAAATCTGAGACACTTTTAATCTTTTTTTCTATTTATCATGACCTTGTCTACTGATCCATTTGTGCAGAATTATGTGTTCCTGATGTTGAGGGAAAGTCCATAACGAAGGATGTCATCTTTGAACTTCATCAGTAAGCGCGTCAGGGCCTCTTCAAGTTCAGCAAGCAAGACAGTGTCATCAGCATATCACAGGCTGTTGAAGAGTTTTCCTCTAATTTTGATGCCAAGTTCTTCTTCATATACTCGAGTTTCTCAGATTATTTGCTCAGCATACAGATTGAATAAATATGGTGAAAAGATAGAACCCTATTCACACCATGCCTGGTTTTAAACAATACAGTATGCCCATGTTCTGTCCAAATGGCTACCTCTTGGTCTATGGACAGGTTAGAAAGGAGCACAATCAAGTGTTCTGCAATCTCCATTCTTTACAATGTAGTCTATACTTTGCAACATTTAAAAATTTGTAACAAACACAGCTGAGTGCCTTAACATGGTCAATGAAACTCTGGAAAACATCTTTCTGGTATGTTCTGCTTTCAACCAAGCTGCATCTGACATCGGCAATGGTATTTACCCTTCGATGTAATCTTCCGAATCCTGCTTGAATTTCTGGCTGTTACCCATGGCTGAACTGCTGCAACCATTTTTTCTTTCATTTTTAGCCTAATTTTACTTCCATGTGATATTAATGATATTGTTCAATAATCTTTGCATTCTCTTTGGCCACCTTTCTTTGAATAGGCATGCGTACGTATGGCTTTCTCTTAGTCAGTTGGCCATATAACTGTCTTCCACATTTCTTAGCATAGATGAGTGAACACTTTCAGTATTTCATCTATGTGTTGAGACTTTTCAGTGAGATTTTGTTTATTTCTGGAAGCTTATTTTGCACCAGTGTTTTCGTGCATATCTGAATTCTTTCTTTGATATCATTAGCTCTTAGTCTTACTCCATCTCCTGAAACGACTCAACATCACTGAGTTCTTTGTGGAACACTGATTCTGTCTGTTCCTGCCATCTTTTTTTGATGCTTCTTTCATTGTTCAATAATTTTTCCATAGACCCTTCAATTTGAAGCTTAATTGTCTTATTCGGTTCCTTCAGCTTGAGAAATGCTGTCCAAGCTCTTCCATCTTGGGGTTCTAACTACATAAGAATTTGACAAAATATTGTGTGGTAAACAAGAAAAGGCTTCCTAAGTTCTGAGTCATCTAGAACTCACTCAAAGAAGGGATTATGAACTTCTGTCCTCGGCCATATGAGTTGATAAGTCAGACAAGGTGGGGGGGATGATTGATTAGAGTGGACATATTTCAGCATCAGTTTTAACTTTGAAGTGTTGCTTCCCTATCGTGTCACAAAAAACACTGTACAGATTATGAAGCAGGGCCATGTACAGTTACAAGGAATATAAGAGGTGGCAGTGGTTTTTATTAAAGGTCATAAACTTGGGAGGGCTGTGGAGTTATAAAAAAATCTTTAACATTCACACCAACTTAAAAATAGTAATCACTTATCTGTAAGATCAATATGCAATATGTTCCTGAACCTTTTTTCTTCTCCAGCCTTTCTCTCATGAGAATTCTTGTTCTGAGTAGTTGCTGATTCTGGGCCTTCGTGGTACTGCTCACAAAAGGGGATCTAACAGTGTCCCGAAAGGAAGCAATCAGCGAAAATAAGAAATAGAAAAGATTGGCAGGAGGAAGAAAAAGTGAGAGCAACACAGTGTCAGATGGAGAGGCGGCCGGGACAAAGGCAGACAGAGTGTCAGGTGGAGAGGCGGCTGGGACAAAGGCAGAAACATAAATTTAGGTTGAGCTAGGGGCAAGTTCAGAATGAAAAAAATTAAAACAATAAGACTCCATACCCTTGAAATAGTCCTAAAGTCAAGCAATAGTTCAGCTTAACAAGTTTCCCAAAAATGGCTGCCTTAAGCATGATGCGGTCTTAAGAACTACCTACGTGGGGTCAAGTTCACACCAGCATGTGGGAAGATTAGGTGGGAGCCTTAGGGGCCGTGACTTTTTGTTGACGCAGAAGGAAAACTCAGAAAGAGGGTTAGGATGGTTGCACATACTGAAGACTGCGCTCAGTCTCACGGAATAGCACCCCTAGGAACTGTTAACTTGGTGTACGGTTTGCTGTGCATAGTCTCAACCGAACAATAAATAACATTCAAAGAAAAACAATAAGACCAGAAAGTTAAGGCAAGAGCAGAATATGAAGGATGTGAGCCAAAAAAATTTCAAGGAAAAGAAGATTTTTAAAAGGCTTGCTGAAGGCCATCAGTGGCTCTCCTTTGATTCTTGGCGATTTTAAAAGCATTTAAAATTCTTTGTAACAGCCCTTTGTCATTTTCAAGCATAATAGTTATATGTGAATTTTACATTGCCTTTGAATGAGTTATTAAATGTATAGGTTATGGCATACTTGACCATTTAAAAAATCATTTTATTTGGGGCTCTTACAGCTCTTATAACATTCTATACATCAATTATATCAAGCATATCTGTACATATGTTGCTATCATCATTTCCCAAATGTTTTCTACTTGAGCCCTTTGTATAAACTCCTCTTTCCCTCCCCTTCCTTCCCCACCACCCCCATCCTCATGAATCCTTGATCAATTATATATTGTTATTATTGTTTTGTATCTTACACTGTCCATTGTCTCCTTTCACCCACATTTTTGTTATTCTTACCCTTCTGGGATGGCTATTTATCCAACCCTGTGATGAATTTCCCTTTTCTCCCCCTTTCCCCTCCCCAACCATTCCCCGTATCCCCACAATATTGCTATTCCCACTACTGTTCCTGAGGGGTTTATCTGTCCTGAATTCAATGTGTCAAGAGCTCTTATCTGTACCAATGTGTATTCACCGGTCTAGCCAGATTTGTAAGGGGGAGCTGGGTCATGGTAGTGGGGGGGAGAAAGCATTCAGGAACTAGAAGAATGATGTGTGTTTCATTGGTGTTATACTGCACCTTGGCTGAATCATCCCTTCTTATAACTCTTCTGTGTATGGGGATATCCAGTTGTCTACAGATGGGTTTTGGGTCTCCACGCCAAACCCCCTCGGTTGCATTAATATAGTTGTTTATTTTGGATCTTTTGATACCTGATATCTAATCCCATCAATACCTCATGATCACACAGGCTGGTGTGCTTCATCCATGTGGACTTATTTGCTTCCCTGCTGAATGGCTGCTTGTTTAACTTTAGCCTTTAAGAACCTAACCACTTTTCAAGAGCATATAAAACCAAAATTTCAAACTTACTGCCATTGAGTCATTGCTAACTCATAGCGACCCGCTCCGTGGGTTTCCTGGACTGTAATTGTTTAGAAGAGTTGAAAGCCCTGTCTTTCTCCTGCAGAGCTGCTGGTGGTTTCCAATGGCCAGCCACTTGGATAAGAGACCAATGCAAACCACTACACTTTCAGGGCTCCTTCAGTGTACATCATACTCTCACAACCAGAATTTTGCCATAGAGTTGATGCTGACTCATAGTGACCCTATAGTATGGGTTAGAACTGTCCTGTGGGTTTCCAAGAATGTAACTCATTACAGGAACAGACAGCTTCATCTTTCTCCTGCAGAACAGCTGGTGGTTTGGAACTTCTGAACTTGTGGATGGCAGCGAAACACATAACCACTACACCACCAAGACTCCTTATACTAGGGTAGTAATATAAGAAAACCCAACATAGGATCACTAAGAATTGGAATAAACAGACTGGCAGTGGGTTATTAACACTTGTATATTATTATGCATTTGCTGAATCAAAGTATGGAATGTTTCTATTGTGACGGGACAGTAGTTATTATTTTTTTTTATGTTTGAAAAGGGTCCTGACACACAACAAAAGGTTAAAAGCAACTGTGATAGTGACATGGGAAATTCTGTGATTCTGTAATACCTCATGCAAAGGCAAAGACTTCATATTATTAATCCCGATGATATGAGATATGTTTAGAGTAAACTGAGGTGATATTTCTAGGAGAAGTTGTCTCATCAATTTTCTCGGCAGTAAATACAATATAGGAAATGGATATAGATACTGAAAACAGAAAGAATCTTTAGATCAGAGGCTGTCAGAACAGGTCTCAGGGAGGAGAAGAGAGTGGAGTTTGGTCTTCAAATTTGTGGAGGATTCAGAAAACAGAGTGGATGGAGCAGGAGAGTCTAGGAGAAGAAGCATGTGAAAAGGTAGAGAGATTAGTCAGAAAGAACATCACTTTTGTCATTTGGACAACTTTGACATTACAAGTAGAAAGGATTGTCCTGATGAAACCAATGTAGGATTTTACTCTTGAAAAGCTGAAGCAGTCAACACGCAGTCTTGGTGATAACTTGAGCCATCGGAATTCTCACACACTTCTTGGAATGGTGCGGGTGTGGGTGTGGGTGTGAGTTGGTGAAATAATTATGAAAAGCTCATATGGATGTGCCTACTAGAATTTTTTAAAATCATTTTATTAGGGGCTCATACAACTCTTATTACAATCCATACACACATCAATTGTGTAAAGCGCATTTGTACATTCATTGCCCTCATCATTCTCAAAACATTTCCTCTCTACTTAAGCCCC
>NW_022105611.1:5892181-5899821 GCF_000313985.2 Echinops telfairi | reverse complement strand
TCATGGTAATAATAATAGTATATATCTTATGTACATAATAATAGTCCATCTTATTATATAGAACTCATAAAAATCAATATCCTAGATACTTGTGAATTATAATGGACTGGTTTTGACCATTTAACTATAATTTACTATTCTGGGAATTAAAATTCAAGACAAATGCTATCACATTCATCTTCAACAAGAATATTTCAAGATCTATCTTGAAGTACCTTGCTGACTCTGATAGGACAATAGCTGTATATCTACCAAGGAATCCAGTTACTATAACTATTATTCAAATGTATGTGCCAACCACTAAAGCTTATGATGAAGAAATTGAAGAATTCTACCAAATTCTTCATTCTGAAGTGATTGATCAAACATGCAATCAAGATGCATTGGCAATTACTGACGATTGGAATGGCAAAGTTGGGAACAAAAAGGAAAGAACAGTAACTGGAAAATATCCCTGGGATGAAGCTGGAAATCATATGATAGAATGTTGAAAGATCAGCAATGTCTTAATGACAAATGATTTTTTAAATGAAAACATACATGGCTATTGTACACATGGACCTTACCAGACCCAATGCCCTAGACTCAAATTGACTACACCATGTGAGTAGGAACACTAGAAAAGCTCAGTGTTAACAGTTAACAAGACCAGGAGTGGATTGTAGAACACATCATCAATTACTCACATGCAACTTCAGGTTGAAGTTGAAGAAAAGTAGAATGAACCCATGAGAGCCACAATGAGACTGTGAATGTGTTGTTGTTGTTGTTAGGTGCCATTAAGTCGGTTTCAACCTATGTCATACTTATGCACAACCGAACTAAACCCCGCCTGGTCCTGCACCATCCTCACACTGGTTTCCGTGCTTGAGCCCACTGTGCAGCCACGAGGTCAGTCCGTCTTGGTGAGGGCCTTCCTCCTCATTCCTGGCCCCTCTCCTTATCTATCCAAACAAGATGTCCTTCATCAGGTACCGGTCTCTCCTGGCAACATGTCAGCATATATAAGACAAGTCTGTAGATCTTTGCCTCTAAGGCAAAGTGTAAGGAACACTCTGGCCATACTTCTTCCAAGACAGATTTGTTGGTCTCATTAGCAGTCCATGGTATTTTCAATACTCTTCTCCAGCCCCACAATTCACATGCATTGATTCTTCTTAGGTCTTCCTTATTCAGTGTCCAAATTTCATATGAGGCCATAGAAAATACCATGGCTTGTGTCAGTAGTGCACCTTAGTCCTCTAAGTAACATCCTCACTTTTCAATATCCTAAAGAAGTCATGTGCAGCAGATTTACTCAATACAATGCATCTTTTTAATCTTTTGACTGCTGCTTCCATGAGCATTGATTGTGAGTCCAAGCAAGAAGAAATCCTTTTAACTTCAACCTTTTCTCCATTTTTCTTCTTACCTATTGGTCCACTTGTGATGATTCTGGGTTGTTTTTTTTTTACATTGAGGTGTAGTCCATACTGAAGGCTGCAATCCTTAATCTTCATCAGCGAGTAGTTCATGTCCTCCTCACTTTCAACAAACAAAGTTGTGTCATCTGAAAAATGCAGGTTGTTAATAAACCCTCCTCCAAACCCGATGCCACATTCTTCTTGATATAATCCAGACTCTCTGATGATTTGCTCAGCACACAAACTGAATAAGCATGGTGAGAAGATATAACCCCGTTGTACAACTTTCCTGATTTTAAACCATGCGGTATTCCCTGGTTCGTTTGCACAACTGTCTCTTGATCCATGTACAGGTTCAGCATGAGCACAATGAGGTGTACTGGAATTCCCATTCTTATCAAGATTATCCATAGTTTGTTACAATACCTGCTGTCTAAATGCCTTGGAATAATCAATAAAACACAGGTAAATACATCTGTCTGGTATTTTCTGCATTGAGCCCAGCTCCATGTGACTTTGACTACAACATCCTTTGTCCCACCTCCTCTCTGGAACCCGACCTGCACCTCTGGCAGCTCCCTGTCATTGGACTGCTGCAGCCCTTGTGGGAAGAGCTTCAGAACATTTTTCTATCATCCTACAGTTTGACCATTTTCTTGGTCGCCTGTCTGGATTTTAGGAACATTTCAAGAACAGATCTGACATATTGAGCATTAAAGGTCCAAGACTTGAGGAGCTTTGGGGTCACATCCAGAGCATAAATGAAGAAAGACATATGTTATTAAAACCACAGGAAAGAAAGAAAAAGATAAAGTGAATTTCAGAAGAGGTTGTGAAACTTGCTTTTGGTCAGAGAGTAGCTAAAGCAAATGAAGAAATGATGGGGTAAAAAATCTCAATAAACTTTAAAAATAAAGTATTATGAAATGTGCAAAGTCCTGGAGTTAGAAAGTTAAAAAAAGATCAAAAGGAAGAATATGCTCATCTTATCTCAAATAGAAATAACTGAAGTGAAAAATTCATCTTGAGCTGAAATATTGAAAGATTATGTGGACAAAATATTGAATAATGCAGGAAGCATCAAGAAACAAAATTCTACAAAAGCAATACACAGTGTCAATTGTACCATGAAGAACGAGTTCAATATTCACCATTTCAAGAGGTAGCCTATGATTAATAACCAATGATATTGAATAAAAAATGGCCAAGCTTCACTGAAGGCATTAACAAATAACAGGGCTCCAGGAATTGTGAGTGATAATACCAATCAAAATATCCAAGAAGCTGATGAAATACTGGAAGTCCTCACTGATCTATATGAAGAACTTTCAATGAAAATTATAGGCCAATTGCCTGAAAAAAATTCATATCTGTGTTCATTCCAAAGAAAGGTGACCCAACAGAGTGAGGACATTATCCAAGCATATCTTTAATATCACGTGCAAGTAGAATTCTGCTGAAGGTATTTCAACAATGGTTGCGGCAGTATTTTTCACAGGGAGCTATCAGAAATCAAGGTGAATTCACAAGATAGCATGGAATGAGGTGTATCATTGCTGATATCAGAGATCGACTATTCAGATCATAAAAAAACATGGATAATATTTAAAAGACTAGGGGTTCTAGAACAATTCATTGTGCTCATGAGTAACCTGTGCATAGACCAAGAGACAGTCCATTGGACAGGGCAAGGGAACACTGAATGTTTTAAAATCAGGAATGGCGTATGCCGTGGTCACATCCTTTCACCATAGTTATCCAGTGTGCATGCTGAGCAGTCTGAGGATGTGGTGTATATGAAGAAGAATACAGCATCAGGATTGGAAGAAGGGCTATTAACAACTTACAGTATGCAGAGGACAGAATTCTGCTTGTTGAAAATGAGGATAACTTGAAGCACTTACTGATGAAGCTCAAGGACTGCAGCCCTCAGTGTGGAATAAGTACAATGTGAAAACTAAAATCCTCACAAAAGGAGTCACAGGTAACATCATGATAGATCAAGAAAATACTACAATTTTCAAATATTTAATTTTCTTGAGTAAAAAATGAATGCTCATAGAAGCAGCAGTCAAGCAATCAAATGATCCATTGCACTGGGACAATCTGCTTCACAAAATCACTTTAAAATGTTGAAGAGTAAGAATATCACTATGCGGACTAAAGGTCTCCTTAGTTAAGCCATGGTACTTTTAATAACCTCATATGTACGCGAAAGTGGACAATAAGTAAGGAAAACCCCAGGAGAATTGATGCATTTGAATTGAAGTATTAAAAAAAATTATTTTAAGTATCTTGGACTGTCAGAAGAACAAACAATTCAGTCTTGGAAGAAGTATGGCCAGAAGGCTCCTTGGAAGAGAGGATGGGAGGCTTTGTCTCGTGTGCTTCAGGCATGTTATCAAAAGAGACCAGTTTCTGGGAAAGGGCACCCTTATCATAAAGCAGACGGTCAGTAAAAACGAGGAAGACTGTCAAGGAGCTGGCATGACCCCATGGCTGCAAGAATGGGCTCAAACATAAGGGTTGTGAGGGTGGCACAGGGTCACTATGTAGTGCACAGGGTCACTGTGACTTGATGGTATCAAGAACAACATATTAAATAAATTTATTTTAGAATGAAATGAGATATTGTATATCAAATGCTGAGAAGAGTGTTAATACAGGAGAAGCTCTGGGTGAGTGCTTGCTACTGTTGTTTATTGTTATCATTCAACTTGATGCATTTCACTAGCAATTTTTACTTAGCCCTTTGTTTTGTTTTTTTCTTTGTTGCTGTTATTTTTTAAATTTACCTCAAATTAGAGCACTGGGAAAGAAACTCAAACAGTGCAGGAAACGTGGTAGGTGAGTTCTGAATCTGTGTCCTTATTTCCTCTTGTCAAGCACACACCCCGCACTCTGCAGATTCCAAAGGGTGCCGTCAGGGGCTTACACATTGCTTCAGAGTGTATGTTGTGTCGAACCAAATGGAGTTTTATTGACGTCTCTTTTAGGAAATCCAAACCTTGATTTAGATATCAATGAACTGAGTTAAAAATATAGACCATCTTTGGCCCAAACTGTTGCAATACTGCTACAAAATAAAAATATTTTGAAGGAATATTTTTTATCATTTTATTTCTGCCCATGCATGTTGTAACAGAATTCAGGCAGTAAGACATTGCATTGTGTATACTGATATTTTTGAAGTTTGTTTTATGCATTTCTTTTTCGTGAGGGATGAAGTTATTTCAGTGCAGCTTGTTCATCATGCTGTTGAATTTTCTTTGTTATACTAAATCTCCTTAGCAAATTTTAGTCTGTGAAAATGCTGAAATGTTTACTTCTGAGCTTTCCTGATTTGTGGTTGTAAGTCAGAATTTTTTCTTCACTTATTTTTGGGGCATGGATACCATTTTAAATCCTAGCTCAGTACTCAGGAAAAAAAATTACTTAAAAACTTTAATATAGCAAGCCATGTAGATATGTATCTGGTCTTCAGGATGTGCACAGTGATGTAGCCGGGGGACAAGGTGGTTCATATGCTCCAGGTACCTGTCAAGTATTCTCTGATATTTGATGAAGCAACATAAAACTAACCACTTCAGATACAGCCTCTGAAACTGCAAAAGTCCCTAAAGAGATAAGCCTAAGTTTGTGTGATTTTCCACTAAGGAGTTATCATAGTGGAATCAGAGAAAAGATTCTGGACTAGCTCTTGTCTTCCTCACTGATAACAAACATGGTGTGCCTTTTGCTTCTTATTACCAATGTATGTAAAACATAAGTGTGTAAATAAATTTATCTTTCAATCGCCGAGTAAAAAACATCTGAACCAGCTTGCATCACTCTGCCCATTTGCTGTTTTCTGCGAAGCAGTATATATAGTATCTTTTACATTGTTTTAAGACATTGTCCCCTTCTTTATGCTTGCTTTCATTTAATTTTAACTGTTTTATTAGCATGTAATATAATGGGGCATATAATTTACATATCATACAATTCTCTATTTCAGCCATATTAAAATGATATGTGCAATCATAGCACATTCTGTTTTAAAACATTTTCTTCTTTTTGTGTTCATTGGTACTAGCTCCCCATTTCATCCCCACTACCGTGCACACGCCTCTAGGATACCATTGACCCAGTTACCTTCTCTGTAAGGCCTACCTATCCTGGATTTCCTCAGCAGAAAAACATACCCCCCCCCAACAATAAAACAAACATAATGACAAAAACCAAACAACAGAGGTGTAGAAAAGAGATGGAGGCTCACGACACACGGATTCCAGGAACAGGAGTGGAACAGGATGCCAGATGGGGAAGGGCAGGGAGGGGGGAAGGAAGGAAGGGGGAACCGATCACAATGATCAACTCGTAACCACACACTCTTCTCCAGGGGGAGGAACAACAGAAAACATGGGAGAAGGGAGACAGCGGTCGGCGTGAGAGATGAAAATAAAAATAATTTATAATCTATGGGTTATGATATGGGGGTGGATAAAAGAGGATCTGATACCAAGGGCTCAATAGAAAGTAAATGTCTAGAAAAGAATGAGGGCAACATATGTACAAACATGCCTGATGCAATCGTATGGATTCTAACAAGAGTTGTAAGAGTCCCCAATAAAATGAGCTTTTAATTAAAAAGTATATGTATGCAAATATAATTTAAAAAAACAAACAGAACACCCAAACAAACCAGATAACCTCAACTGAATAGAAAGCAGAAAATATTATAGACTACAACAAATTTAAAATGGACCAAATGGGAGAACAAATGATAAGGGACTCTTTTAACCTTACCACCTCTGCAATAGTCCACTGTCTGACAGCATGGGCAGTCACTTCTCTGTCTATGATCAGGGGGATTCTCTGGAGGCTTGAATCCCTTAGGGACCCTGCAAATGGATTTTGGGCTTTCACCATCCGTAGTCCTCTTATGGATGTAGTCCGTAGTCCTTACTCGACTACTTCTCATATCAAATACAGTTTAGGGAAGCTTGATTGAAGCTGCACAGGCACATGTTTGGGAGATGATCAAATACAATTCTAGATGTCAGTTCTGCCGTTGCTAAAATAACCCAAGTCCACCATTTCTCCATTAGCTTTTGAGATGAGAGTTGTACAAAGTACATATGCACTGCTGTATAGGAGACCTTTCGTTTCTAAACTCAGGGCTGGGTGAAATTGGAGGGCATACCATCCTAGATGCTCTCGGAATAGATAGAGCGCTTTCCTGTCCTCTAAGGGTAACCTATGGCTTGGAGAAATGAAGCCTGAAATTATATGTTTTAGACATTTATTGTAATAATCTAGCCAAGCCCATCCTGAGTCTAATAAAACTACTCAGATGGACTTAAATTAGTGTAAGGACTTCAATGTGAGCTTCTCACTAAGTTCAAGAATGGGGTACTAGAAATGAGTTTCTGGACTGAATCCTGACTTTGGGACACATTATGAGCATGCAAGTAAGAGACGTCTAGGCCACGAAGAATGAGGGTGAGTGTATTTGTGGATTCCGGGACAAACCTATGAACTCTTGCTTGGCAATTTTTGCCGAGTAAGCTACAAATCTGAGAAACAAGACTAAGTATGCGGAGCTTGAAAACCTCTCAGTTCTTATTGATAGACCTGGCTGGTTATACAACTCTATTCATATGGTTAAGTCTAAAACAGATGTGAAAAGTAAGTCAGGGAGCCTCTTAAAGCGGTATTTTTCCATCAGATACTACCAATGAAGAAGATACAGCATTTAACAAGAAGAAATCTTTGGCTATCACAGTCAGATGGTCACATTGGCAGAGGAAAGACTAGACTGCTTTTACTTTTCAGAGTAAAAATTGTTATTTGAAGATGCATGTCTTAAAAATATGCGAGCGGAGTAACAGGTCTATGGATGGTGGCAGAGGTAGCATGCCATGGACTCCAATAAAGAATATGATATTGCCTGGGAATGATTTTTATTGTACTATCTTGCAATGGGAAGCGAGAGCAAACTATCGGTTATTCCTTTGCATCTGTGGCCATGGACAGTAGATAGCTTGGCGGAGTTTAAATGTCAGACAATTTAGGTGAGAGATAAGGACAAAGTTACCCTCTTGGTTTCTTAGAATTTTATGGCTTAAAAAGAGAAATTATAATAGTATTCCTGATCAAAGATAAGACTGATTTTGTATGGGATTTATGGACTTCTTGCTATTATCAAAATGAATTGAATATTCCATGTAAAATTCAAATTATTAAAAAGTAAGG
>NW_022105611.1:5871505-5890688 GCF_000313985.2 Echinops telfairi | reverse complement strand
ATACACACATCAATTGTGTAAAGCGCATTTGTACATCGTTTCTCAAAACATTTTCTCTCCATTTAAACCCCCGACATTAAGAAGTTCTTCCTTCTTCATGTTTCAGAGAATCATTTGTGGTGATATTAAAAGAAACAAACAAGCAACAAAACACTCTCCTGACACCTATTTATGAGTCCTTAACTGTGTAATTCAAGGAAGGCCACCAACTATAGTCATGTTGCTTTCAAGAGCTATTTTATGTCCATATCAGGGTCCCTAGTGTTGTAGTGATTATGCTTTGGGCTGCAATCTTCATGGTCAGCAGTTTGAAACCTCTAGCAGTTCAGCGGTAGAAAGACTTGGCTGTTTTCTCAGTAAACAATTGCAGTTTTGGAAACCCACAGGGGGTTGCTATGAGTCAGCATTGGCGCGATGGCAGTGAGTTTGGTTTGGTTCTAGCCAAAGACAGCCTCAACTATTCCAAGGACATCCAAGCTCTGGAAGAATATGTATGTATGTTTAATATTCCTACTCAATGTGACACTTGAATAGAGCTAATTTATTCAGTGTAAACATGACCTTGAATTACAGAGTATATTTTAATATTGTGCTGAGGAACTTTACCTACTGGGTTGAATTCTAATTAAGGTATGATGAGAAAAGCCACTTACTTTGGCTCATTGACTTGTCACTGCTTGGGAGATAACAGGCACTGCTTTGAAGTGGCAGAGTTTCACATTAAAGCATCATTGGGACCGAGGATAACCAGGTGCGCTTTGGAGCAGGAATGAGAGGTCTGAAGGTCCTGGTTCTCTTGTGCATCCTTGAATGAAATGAAACAATGCTGTAGGTTTTATTTGTATAAAGGACGAAAAACACAACAACCTTCTATTGCAGAGCACACCTTTGCTAGAGCTCCAAGCTTTTTCTTCCTCCCATTTATCATCTTTGGGCATTCCCATGCAATGAACAACCATTTCAAAGGACTATAATAGTCCTCACACACATTTATTTAGTTGCTCAGTAGGATTTTTTTTCCAAATATATTTTTTGGGGGGCAGGGCGGGGTGGCTGGGTGACACAGTTGCCTTGAATCAGCAACTCACAGGAACAACAGTTAAAAAAGCCACCGCTCCAGTTCTTCAGGGGCTTTCAGTCAATTGGGAGAGACTGACATGGAAACTGCCAATTAACATACAGTGTAAACAGGTGCACTGCAGTGCTGCGGGCCCCTCCTCCATCCACAGTCATGTCAAAGATGGAATCTATTGTGTTTTCTCTAATTGTATGCATCTTGTAGTTACATGTGCATATGTGGTTGTTGTTAGGTGCCCATGAGTCAATTCTGACTCAGAGACCCTCTCTCTGTACAACAGAAGCATTTCCCAGCCTGTGCCACCCGCACAGCCCTTCCTATGTTGGAGCACATTGTTGCGGCCACTGTGTCAATCCAGTTTTTCCAGGGCCTTCCTCTTTCCCACTGCTCGTCCACTGTAGCAGGCATGATGCCTTTCTCCTGGGACAGTCTCTCCTGATGAAATGTCCAAAGCACACGAGACTCTCACCATCCTTGCCTCTGAGGAGAGGATTTTGACTGTATTTCTTCCAAGATAGATCTGGTACTTTCAATATTCAATATACCATATTGAATACACCATATATATTATAATGAGTATATATATATATTTTTTACAATGAGTATATATATATTTTACAATGAACACATACACACACACACACACACACACTCATTATAACACACAATGGGAGCCGGAACAATGCAGTGAAGCTGCATCCGAAATGTAGGTAACTACACACCATCCCTTTAGCACCCTTTTTAATGTCTTGCAAGATACTTGTTCCACAGTAGATAATTGATCAAATATTTGCTGGATGGAAACATAGATGAAATAAGGACATTAGATACAAATATGCGACAGAAATGATGATGACCTACGTGAGGGAAATGACATTGGGACTGGACAAAAGGGGATGGATTTAAAAAACAAGAAAGCAATAGTTGGAGTTTGTTATTGGTTAAATGCATACAGTGAAGGAGGGAGAGGGGGTCAGGATGCTCACAGATACCCGGTGTGAGTAGTTGGGAAGATGGGAAGATGGTCGTGCCATTCCAGAAGACAGACTAATAAACTATGCCCCACGGTACTGAATGGGCTGAAGGTGTTGTCAAAGAACAACTGCCTCGGAACACAGGGAGCAGATGTATTTCAGAGTCTTCAGGAGAATTACAAAGAAACTTTACAAACTGATTTGGGGAACGTTTCAAAAATCCACTTGTATTAGTTTCCTGTGGTCGCTATCACAGATTGCTCCAAACTTGATGGCCTACTGCAGCATAATTTTATTCTTTCAGAGTTCTGGAAGGTTGAGGCCTGACATAAAGATGTCAGCAGGGGGATGCTTCCTCTGAATCGTTTCTTGCTTCACCCAGCGCTTGGCATCTGTGGCTGATGCAAGCAGAACTCCTGGGTCTGCCTCCCTTTTCATATGGCGTTTTTCTCTTCCCATATATTTTAGTATAAGGGCATCGATCACTGTTGTTAGGTTACCCTAATCAAATATGAATATGATTTCATCTTAATGGACCTGGAATTACCTTATTTTCTAATGAGGTCATATTCTAATTTTCTGGGTAAACATGAACTCAAGTGGGAAGATACTATTCAACCCACTGTGCTATTCAAAATATTTGTGTGGACAAGATGTAAAATTATGAGAGGATAAAAAAATCACAAAAATTTTTGTTCAACTTTTCCTTCTTTTAAAAATATTTTAATTGACATATAATAAACATATCATACACTTCTATAGTTCAGTCCAATTGGAAGTAGTTGTATACTCATCACTACAAACAGTTCTAGAACATTTTATTTCTTCTTGTATTAGCGCTCCATTTCCTGACAACTTCCCTTCCAGTATCCCCAATAAGTTATTAATCTAGTTGCTGTCTCTATAGGGATTTCATACACTGGGCTTAAAAAAATGGAAACTAAAAAATTTAAAGACCTGAACTACAACAACAAACGGGGGGAAAAAACCTCAATTGAGAAAAAAGCAGGCAGTAGGAAAAACTAGAACACATTTTAAATGGATCAAAAATGAGATAAAATGGTCAGGTATTTCATTTTAACCTAATTACATCTGCCATAATCGAGTTTATAATCCTCCCTGCATGATGGCAAGGCTATTCACATCACTTGGTGATGATTATGTTCAGAGGGAATTTCTTAGGGGCTCAATCCATGTAGGGTCCTGCAAATGGATTTTGGGCTCCCACTATCATTGATGTGATTGTGCAAATTAGGTTGTTTCCCTTTTTTACCGTTATATTGAAGAACCCTTGGGCTGTTAGTGAATATAATTTTTGCCATGGTTTGCATGTGTGAAAAGGGTGCAAGTGTGTAGGAGGTGGGGAATTCTCCTGAAAGACCTGCCTCGGGCATTCATTGGCTGTTTGATTAGGACAAGCCACACATTCACGTGTCAGCCTAGATACTTGAAACATCTAAATTCCAGTATAACTAAGCAATAAAGGAATTAAGAGATAAATTTGCTGAGGATGAATTCATGAGAAAAACTATTAAATTATGAAGACTCTACCCTGAACAGAAGTGTAGACACACACACACACACATACACACACGCACACGCACACACGCACACACACACACACACACGCACGCAAAGGGCTGCACAAGATTCCCAGTTGACATAGTGCAACTGAACTATAGATACATATTTGGGGTAGAAATGTTTTAGTTTAGGGTAGTTTTATATTTACACAATATTGTGAAGATAGTTCAAAGTTGAAACCCAAACCCACTGCCACTGAGTCAATTCAGACGCATAGTGACCCTACAGCGCAGAGAGGCCCTGCTTTCTAGGCCTTCAGAGGCTGTGAATCTTTGCAGGAGCAGGAAGCCTCATTTTCCTCCTCTGCCTCAACAGGCGGATTCCAACTGCTGACCTATTAGTTCACAGCCCAGCATGCAGTCTTCTAATCCAACCCATCTGAAGATAATACAGTCTCCATATACTCCACACTCGGATGTTTCTATTAGTAACATCTTATAGTAGTGTGATACGTTTGCTACAATTAATGAACCAAGACTTATTATTAACTAAGTCCATAGGTTGCCGATTGAGAATAGCCATGATGTTTTCATATGCATGTGAATGTTGAACATAAAGTAAGAAAGACCAAAGAGGTATGAAAGCACTTGAGTGATGGTGCTGGAGAAGAATATTGGAAGGACTATGGACTGCCAAAAGAATAAACAAGCATGTTCTGGCAAGAAGTCCAGCCAGAAGAGTTCTTAGAAGCAAGGATGGTGAGATTTTGTCTCAATGGACGGTAGGCATGTTACCAGGAGAGATGGTCTCGAGGAGAGATTTCATTCTTCGTCAAATAGAGGGGCAGCCGCAAGATGGATTGACACAGTGGCTGCAACAATGGGCTCAATGATTGTGAGGAGGGTGTAAGCTTGGACAGTTTTCATTCTGATGTGCATAGGGTCACTCTGAGTCAGAACTGACTTAATGCCACCCAACATTCAGAATCCATATTTTATTATTATTATTTACATTTTACCTTACTATCTCTCTGTTCCAGGATCCCACTCAGGATACTGCATTTTGTTGCTATTTCTCCTATGTCTCCTCTTGGCTTGATGGTTGCTCACATTGTTCTTGGTTTTGATGATCTTGGCAGTGTTGAGGGTGTGTGGCTCAATTGGAATTTTCCAATGTTTTCTTTAGACTGAACTTGTGTGTTTGGGGGAGGAAAATCACAGAAGTAAGGTGCTTTTAATCATCATATTATTTCAAGATATGTATTAATAGTATGGAATCAGTATTGATGCTAATCTTGATCACTTGACTGATAGCATAGGTCAGATTTCCCCATTGTAAAATTACTCTTTTGTTCCCTCTTTTCAATAGTGAATTCTTCAGAAATAAGTCACTATGCATATCCTATACTTAAAGAGTGGAGAATTATGCTAAATGTCTACCAAGGTAGAGAATCTATATCAATTATTTAAAGTTTTCCTGTGCAAATGATTTACCTTCTCTATTTATTTGTTCAATTACATCATGATGGACCTATGGACATTTATTTTATACCTAGTGTTACAATCCAATGCTACTTCAGTGGCCTTGTTAGTCAGATTAATTACTTATTATGACTTTGCCACATTAAAAGCTATATCAATGTATGCCTGTGCCCTTTTGACATCCCCTAACAATTTCTTTTGTTTAGTTGTTTGAGCATGTTGTTACTTTCTGGGACTATAACATGATGTATGCTCAGTTTGTATTTCTCCTGCCTCAGTACTAAAACAAGCTGTTTTCTGAGGAAGTCCTGGACCCTTTTATTGGAAAATGGTATTAGAAACCATGATCTGAATGCTAGATATGATCAGTGCTTTTTGACGTTTTCAGCTGACAAAGCAAGAACATACATATAATATAGACATATATATGTGTGTATATGTGTGTTCAGCCAGGTTGTTTAGAGAAATCCAGTGACACTAAACTATGAAGAAGAAAAGGCTTTATATCAAGGAGTCATTAAATATCAAGGAGGTATCCCAGTCCAGTCCAACTCAAGTCCATGGGTCCGATGCTAGCCCATAAGACCCTGGTCAGCATCATGTAGCTGCATCCCAGTGATGCAGGAAGGTGAGCTATGAAGCAGGTAGATCACAGACGGGTGGGCGCAGAGTCTCATGGACCCTAGGTCAGTGGAAACGTGAGAGGGCACCAACAGCTTTGAGGATCAATTGGGCCCCACCCTCAGAGGCAGACAGAGGGCCAGCAGACAGAAAAGCAAAGGGGCAGAGAGACAAAGGGAGGTTCTCAGATTTTCCACTTGTAAGAAGGCCACACCCCCAAGGAGGCATCTTCAGGATGTGACCTGATTGCCGGTTTGACTCCACCGCTAGTCAAAACATCTAGTTGACATAATCCCTAACTACCGGAGTATCTGTCTATCATGTTTCTGTCTATCTGTCTATCATGTTTCTCTATGTCTCTATATTTCTATTACCACATAGATCTTTCTTGCCTTCTTTTGTTATCTGCAACTTCCCTTTTTAATATGAGAAGTCAGATTCCTGCTATCTGCCATCCTTTTACTTATTTTGCCCCAATTCTGTTATGTGTGTGTAATGGTCTCACAATAGCTAACCTGTACTCTTATAGTAATAGATAAGTCAGTCAGTAAGTAATAACATATTTACTAGAGTACAGTGCTTACATACGTTTATATTTCTAAAATACATATTTAATATTAACTGTATAACTATTCAAAGCATAATGAAATACCAAAGTAATATGCAGATTATGAATAGCTGAGTTTTCATGTTACAAGCAAGATTCATAAAATAAACTGTTGATGCAGCATTGTAAAATTGAGAAATATTTATATTAAAGAAGATACGCTAAATCTAATGAGAGAAAAACACGTATTACCTAAGAAAATCCATCAGCAAATCTGAACATCAGTGAGAAACAAAAAATAAATAATAATGATAAATCAACTAACTGTCAATCTAGGCCTCAAGCATGAAGTCAAAACAAATACAAGACAAACTAAAACGTGAGCATCAAATTCAAGTACCTAGTGGTTACGCTAAGAGGAAATTGATTTAAATTTCCCCTTATAAGACATAGCTGATTGGAATTAATTTCAAAGAAACATTACTTCATGCAGTTTATAAGTGACACACCTAAGTTATGAAGATAAAGAAAACAAGTAATTTAAAGCATAGAAGACCTAATATTTGATCTAAAAATAATATGCAAGGCATTTGTAGAAAAAATATATAACTACAGAGATATATAAATAAACCACTTTAAATTCAGTATGAAGAGGCAATATTATTAACACAATGATTGTTCCTAAAGTTAAACTAGAATATTTGATGCAATTCCAATTTTAAAACTACACAAAGAGATAGATATATTTGGAATTTAATCAGTAACTAAATAAAATAACTGATGTAAAGTCCAGTCAGAGCCTATTTGACAAGTTTTTCTGATGTCATTCAGTCAACAGGACAGTGTAATTTTGGTTCATGAAAGGACAAATAAGTGACTTACTAAGGAAAGAGCACTGAAGCTGATGCCCTCATGTATGAAAATTGGCTCGTGACACAAGTTGTATCAAAAACAAGGGAACAATGGGAGGAGCTTGGCTTGCTTTTCCCAATAAATATCAGGGACAAACTACCTGCTCAGTGAGATAGCGGGTGTGCGGTTCACAGTGGGGAAGAACAGATCTTTCAGTTCGAGGGAAAGATTGGTTCTCGATCCAACTCTGCTCTTTTATAGCTCTGAGTAGCCTTGGACCTCCGTTTTCTTCCTTTCTTTTTAAAAAAATGGTTTTATTGGCATTTACTTCACATGTCATAAAATTGGTCCTCCTCTTAAGAAGAGTTATGTAATCATTACTAAAATCAATTGCAGATCATACTCATTTTTGTTAGCTCCCCATCTGCCCACCCTTCCCTTCCATGCCCCTAAATAATTATTAATCCAGTTACTGTCTCTACAGATCTACCTATCCTGGATTTCTTATACAGAAAATCATACAAAACACAAGCAGGAAGCAAACAAACAACCCCCCCCAAACAAATAAACAAACAATAATGACTATGTAAAACAGAAAAGCTTCAATGAAAAAGAAAGCAGAAAATATTAAAAACTGAAACAACTTTAAAATGCATCAAAAGGAAGAGCATATGTTATTACATTTTAACATAAGTACGTCTGCCATAATCAACTTTACTATACTCTTTGTCTGATAGCAAGGCTATGCACATCCCTGGACCATGTTCATGATCAGAGGGAATTCACCAAGGTTTCATCCACGTGTGGCCCTGCACACGGATTTTGGGCTTCCATTGTCATCCATAGCCTTCTGAACTGGGTGTTCACTATTTAAACTCAGACACCATTGCCTCCTTCAGTTTGGGATTTTATTGTTTACAATCCTTGGATCACACAGGTTGGTGTGCTTTCTCCAGGTGGACTAAGTTGACACCTCACCTGTATAGCTGCTTGTTTGAAGTCCCCAGATGGTATTCTTTCTGATAGCCAGGCATCTTCTGGTTTTTTCATCACACTTTGCAATAGCACCCATCTGGATGCAGGGATCCCTTCAAGGAAACTCATTTTAAATATCTTTAAAACAACAATAAAGAGTATTGATCTTGCAGGTTTGCTTGCCTATTTAATCAGAAGAGCTCAACGCCTGTCCTCTAGAACCGCCTCCGTAGGCTTCCAGTGCTTTGGTGGTAGGCAGGGAAAGGGGCTGTGGAGAAGGCTGGCAGAGAGAGTTTGGTGCCAGATTCTCACCAGCCTTAGACATTTTCAGACTTTGTCCTGAAGACAGTGGAAACCTATTGGTGGCAATTGACTAAGAAAATAACTAATTGAGGAGGCCATTGAAGAACTGCCGGTCTGAATGGATAAGGGGAGATATCAGAGATCTTCCTAAAGGGACTTAGTGTTTGATGACTATTACAGAGGAGACGGAAAGCGGCTAGCAGATGTCACTGGGATTTCAAGTCTAAGTCAATGAAATGGAAAGGTGTTCATAGTATGAATTTTAAAAGGGAGAATGCAAAGTTATTTTGGAGACAAAACTTTTTTACCAGAAGTTTTAAAAACAGTGTTACCTTAGAAAATTCTTCCGTATTTTTCATTTCTCATAAAATTCTGTAGCATTTAAGAATCTTAAGTAAAGCCATGGAAGCTCTCCCTTCATGTTAGGCCAGTAATATTGTAAAGCAGACATACCTGGGCTTAAATCCTGCCTCTGTTAATAGACTATTAATCTCAGTTTTCTCATCTGTCAAATGGAGATACAAGAATCCTTCCTAAAATTATTGTGAAGATCAGGTGGCGTTTGTTGCAAGTCCATGATCTTGCTTAGAAATGTGTACTGGGGCTTTCATCAGAAAGGAGGATGGATTATTGCCAAAACCTCTAGAGTAAATGGGCTCTCAGTTGATTGCAGGTTTACATGAATATTTGTGGCTTAGAGAGTAATGAAGAGGTTCAAAACAGCAATCATTCACTCTCACATGGTAGCAATTTAGTTTGAGCAAGTTAAAGCACTGGTGAATAATTGAAAAATATACATTATGATGTACATAATTTAGCCAAATAGAAGCTCATGGAAAAGCCATCTTCAAAAAATAGATGTATTAACTCAGGCGACGGCATGGTGTTTCTGTTCCCAAAATCTCTCGAAACTGTAAAGCACAAGCACATTCAGAGTACAGAGTAGAACTGCCTGTTAGGATTTTCCTCATTTTAATCTTTCAGAGAGCTGATTGTCAGGTCTTCCTGGAGCCATTAGGTAGTTTTGAGTATTAGGTGGCCAGTAGCAGAGCATTGAAGCCCTTAACCACCAGGACTCTTTACCTCATAACAGGAAATACTATTATATATTCTGTAGATCATAGACATTATGTATACAATATACATAATGCCCATTGTTGAGTCACTTCCAACTCATAGTGACTCTACAGGACAAGGAAGACCTGTACTGTAGCATTTCTAAGGCTATCCATCTTTTTAGAAGCAGACTGCCACAAGGTTCTCCCTTGGAGTAAATGGTAGGTGTGAGCACATGCCTTTTCAGTTGGCAGCCCAGAGCTTAACCACTATGCTTCTAGGGCTCCCTGCTATGTATAACAGGTACTTTATTATCAGCCTAAACCATGTATTTGGTAGATACTATATGTAATATGAAAATATAAATATACCTAAAGGAGGCACCATACTTGGCATAATTATGTGGACTACATATCTTAAATAGAATATATATATACATATATGTATATATATGTATATATATGTATACACACACACACACACACCCCACCGAAAACAGATTTTTTTCAAAGTATGCATTTAATATTTTTTAAAAAACAAACTATTATCTTCAAAGTACTCTCCATTACACTTAATACATTTGTCAAATCTGCGTTTCCATTCTTGGAAACATTTTTCAAACTCATCTGTTTTGGATGGTTGACAGTGCTTCCCTAATTTTTTTCTTCAACTCTTTTACATCATCAAATCGCTGTGTTTTCAGTCTCCTCTTCATTCATGAAAACTAAAAGAAGTTGCATAGAATGAGGTCAGGATAGGCAGGTGTGTGGGGCAAGAGAAGCATGCTGGTTTTTTGCCCCAAACTGGTACACTGAGATGGCTGTGTGAGTTGGTGCACTATTGAGGTAGTGAAACCAGTCCCCTGTCTGCCACAATCAGGCCTTTTTTGTTGCATACTTACACAATCTGTTTAGAACCTCTAAATAGAAAGCTTGGTTAACAGTCTGACCTGGTGGAACAAACTCCAAATACACTACTAATCAACATTTTTGTCCAATCAGGAAGTTGACAGATATCCAGAAAGAGGTTTGTTATCAATCACATTTCACCTTTTTGAAATGAGTAACCACTTAGACAAGAGTTTTCCCCATAGTGCTGTCCTTGTAAGCTGTCCTTTCAACATCAAAACAGTTTCTGTGGCCTTTTTCCTGAGCAGGAAACAAAATTTCATAGCTGCATGCTGTTCTCTAAAATGAGCCTTCATATATAGATAAGATTTGAGTGAAAATGCTTTTAAAAAAAATATCACTGTGACCAAAGAGAATGTTTCCAGGCAACACCACTGGGTGCACTAACTCAGAGCGAGTTGCTTAATGCTCACCCAGCGGGAATAATGCCTATCTCGAAAGCTCCATTCTGCCCAATGTAATTCTGCTTTTGGGGGTACTTCATTGCATAACTTATTAGTTTATACTATATATAAAATGTTTACCTTGTATATAGAAGCTAGTGAAAAAGCATATTTTGTCCATCTTAAGAAACTAACCCATCTTACCAGGCATAACATATAGGAGAACATATATCACATGTATCATGTGTGCAAGAAGATACATACATGAGGAGGCTTCAAAATTTATGGAAAAAATGAAATGTAAAGATAATGGATATTTTCCACAGAGTGTTTTAAAAAATACACATATAATATGTATCTACATATCAGGAATTAAAAAATAGAATTTTCATATAAATGATGACATAAGAATTTTACAAATTCTCATATGAAAGAAATAATCAAGTCCTTTCCTTACAATTTTTAATTTGTCAGAGTTCAAAGTCTTCTAGGAATATTATCTATGAACCACAATATGAACCTTTTGTTTAGAATTTGTTAATCTAAACATATTCAAATAAAATGAATTAAAATATGTATACTCATTTATACTGAAACTAAATAATTATGTTTTATAAAAACTTCAAGCCAAAAAGAAATTAATATATTGTAAAGTTAGGTTTATTGTGCCAACTAGGCCAATAGGAACATGTGGATGGAGTTTAATCAGGTTGCAGCTTGATTGGAGGATGATCGAAATAAATAAAGGCAGCATGCATTCCATCTCCCTCTTTCTCCCTGGTGATCAAACCAGCATGCTGCTGCTTTAGCTAGTTCTCTTCCTCAGCCTGTGTGCTACACTACCTGTGGGCCATGCCAATCCATGAATCATGCTAGAGCTTGAGGTTCCTTTGAGACCTGCTTCGCTGTGCTGTTGGTGCATATGTATATTGCTTGAGCTTGAGACTGGTGGATCCTGTGGCCTCTTGGGTTTGAGATCCCATCAGGGCCTGCTTTACTAAGCTCCTGAGATACTGACTGTTGCTGACCCACCCTGCTGCCTGCTGCCTGTGGGCAGACTCTGCCTGCCTTGCCTGAGGGAGGATTCTGCTGTCTGCTTCCTTGACCTTGGACCTGGAGCGCATGTGAGTTGAAGGACTTCCAGTATATTAACTGTTCCACGAAAGGGAGTTGTACTGAGCTCTCTGTACTTCTATCTGGACTAATTAACTGTTATATTCCTTCTCACTGTATAAATCTATCTTCTTATATATATTTATCATCATAAATGTTTGGGGTTTGTTTCCCTAGAGAACCCCACTATTATCCAAATGCATGTAGTATAGAAATCCCTGGATCATCCTGAAAAGCTGAATGCCTAAAGGTCTGTGTAGGCGAGTCTTCAGTTCACCTTCCACTTTCACCTGAGCCCCCTACCTGAATTTTGGATTCAGGGTGGATGCAGTGCCTGGCTTTCTCGTGGCTTCCGTCAAGAGCCAATTGTGCTGCAGGCTTTGGGTATCCGCGTGCTTTCACTCCAAGGACTCAAAGCATGATGCCATTCCACGAAGCCTTATGGGTAGGCAGGTCAAACATTTTCAGTCTGATTTGTGGAGGCCCTTCTACTCGTGTTCCAGACTAGCCTATGTAAGGCAACATTTAGAGTCCTTGGTAGACAGTGGGCAGGCAAGATGCATAAAACATGACTCTAAGGCTTTAGTTCATGATGATTTTTAGCGGGTCAGTAGTATTTTTTGGCATGCTGTGTCTGATGTAAGGCCTATAAGAAGCATTGTGGCAATGTCTAGCATCCTTGAACTTCTCCATGCTAGGATGCTAAACATCTCATTTTCATGGCTCCATGCTCATGAACTCTATGGACCATTTTGACATTATTAACAAAATCCCAGTCCCCTTGATGGCCATAAGCACTTCACATTTGCATTGTTCTACCCAGTCCTTTGGTGGAACTTATAAAGACTATTTTTAGAAGGGCTATATTAAGCAACTCGCTTCACTGCAAGGTCAACATTCCAACATTGTTTGTTTCAAGATTGTTCACTTTCTTTCAAGGTACCTGGTTGTTTGAATTTTCATCACTTCAACATGTGAATAATTAAATACTTGTGTCGGGTCACTATAAGTCAGAACTGACTCCATGGCCATGGGTGTAATGGGTAGGTACTTGACTAATACTTAGTGAACAATTGCTTTTTAATAGACATGGTATTAGCTATGCTGAAAATGAAGATGAATAAAATATAGAGAATGCCTACCAAAGAGGGGAAAAAGAGACTCAGTGCCCAGCTATCAGAAGACTTGCATCTGGGTGCCATGATAAGGTAGTCTTCCTGGATTGGGGTTTCTGACTGCTGCAAAGAATGATGGTACTATCCCGGCTCTGATTTCATTTCGTCTTAGATTCCCACCCCTGGTTTGGGGGTCCTGATGTGAGGTGAAGGTAGTTGGTGGGAGGGGAGAGCTCACTGGCAGAGGGACTGCAAAATCATTAGTAGGTTAGAAGGAAGTGCGGCAGGGGGAGAGTAGAGACTGTCTAGAAAAAAAACTGCTTGTCCTCCCCGAATCCTCCTACCACCTCCCAAAAAGAGAAAGATAAAAGGCAGATAAAAAGGAGAGAGCACCAAAAGTGATATAAAGTTGCCATGTAAAATGCAATTGACACGATTGACATGGCCCAAACAATGGGAATACTAAGGGGAGAGGAGTCAAGTTCATCTGGAGAAACTTCCTGAAGGACGGGTAGGATTATGTCTAAGAGGTACGTTATCAGCCCAAACCATGTTCTGAGAGAAGGAGAAGAAGCCAGCATGGTTATGAGGCTGGGAAAGGGAACAAGTAAAAATGGCAAAAGATGAGTTAAAAAGGGATACCGGAGACATTCTATTGTAAAAATTTCCATTGCATGTTGGCAAGACTTGGGTGGGCTCCACGAGAAGCCGGGCAGAAGCTGAGGTTCTGTCGTGCTGTTTTAGGCTGGAGAATGAGTTTCTGTTGGCATGGACTCCCAGGGTGACACCAAGTATCAGGCAGGCAGCTCCAAACGAAGTGAAGCTATTGAAAGGGGCTACCTGAATCCTCGTCATCTTTTGTACAGCTATGGACTCCTGTGGGGCTTTCCAAGTAATCACTTGGAGATGAATTGATGCCAATTGGAAACCATTCATCGTGGTGTGGAAGATCAAAAGAAAACACTAAAGAAAGTAATTTTCAAGATCAGACTGTATGTCAATTGATAAAGGGAAAGCGGCTACTGCCATCTGCACCACTGCCAACCACTGTCAGCTATTACTGCAGCGTTTGCTGGTAACCAAGGTTGGCTCCACTTGAGTGCACTCTATCCGCAGGTGAACGCAGTTCAGCTCCCATCTGATGATACAGAATTCTGACTCCTGAAAGCTGACACACGGAGTCAAAGAGTCAAGGAAGGTGATTGCTGCTAAAGAACTCTCGCTACCCTCATTGTCCCTGTTTCTGGCAACTAGAGGCTCACAGTCAGGCTCAGGGGAGAGGTGCCTTCATCAAAGAGTGCAAGGGATGCTGATGACAGCTGCAGGCCCTAAGGGCAGAAAACAGCAGCCAAAGGTTTGATACTGTCACCACATTTTCCAAATAAAATACCAAGGCTTGTACTCTGACAATGGATCATTCCAACTTGTAACTAGTTTTCATGGAAAGACAAAAGGAGATAATATTTGCAGTGTGAACTTTCAAAAAAAAAATCTCGGTGGAAAAGGGTTGCATGGTCTTAGGGACAAGTTGCACGAGGACAGAGAGGCAGCATCAGCTGTGTGAGAAAAGGATACTTTGAGTTGTGTTGCCAGGCACCACAGGGCAAAAGGGAGAGTCACAGGGCCCAAAGCATGCTTACCATCAAGTATGCATTCAATAAATATTTATTACTGGATAAATAAATAAATGGCAACAGCCAGACCAAGGAAAACCAACTATAGGAGAGGCAGATAAACAACTGTACTCTCAGGCATTGGAGATTCATGTTCTGATGGCTCTTCCTATGGGAAATTTGAGGCCTGAGCAAGAGTAGTGGCATCACCTGGGAACGTGTAAGAAATGCACAATCTCAGGCCCCAAACCAGCCCTCTAGGGTGAGAATTTTCATCAGCTTCCCCTAGGATTGTGTTGTTAAAAATATTCAAGGTACAAAATATTAAATCCTATAGGACGTGTCCAAGCAGTTGATTTTTATTCATGCAGGGAACCCTCCTGTTCACAGAAGAGGATTTCATTCTCAATTGGTTCAAATGAGAATTGAAAAGTAAAATTTAAAGGACTAAGTACAAAGAGCCCCCATGCTGAAACAGTGAAGGGCGTGTCTGCTATCTGAAAAGTTGACAGTTCAAACCTACCTATTCACCCTTTAGGAAAAAGACCTGGTAATCCAGCCCTAGATAGTCCAGGACATCTCATGGAATGGTTTGATCCTAGGGTCTAGTTTCAATACGAGTTGATTATTTTTAACAGCACAATCTCCTGGGAAGCTGATTACTATTCTAACGCAGTGATACCAGTCTTAACATAATTAAAGCACGGTTTCTTTCCTCCTGCGGATTGTGAGGTGGATTCTAGGGCCTCGCTGAGAGAGATCCTTCAGTGACTCAGGAAACTCCAGGGGAGTGCAGGGGTCTTCCAGAAAGTAAGTGCACACACTAACCTACTTTCTGGTGAATAATAATAATAATAATAATAATAACCTCTTGAATACAGTGAACTTTAACGAGGCTCATGGTGATTAAGACTGTCTATAAATAAACAGGCATATGAAGACTTATCCACATACCGGCTGCTAAGGCTCTATCTATTAGCTACTTGCCCTTAACCAAATAAGATTCATATACGCTCTTTAAGAGTGGGATGGAGAGTCAATGTGAGCTTTTCCAGACCAATGGACACCTGCACTGTTCTTATTTATTGCTCCTGTAGAGGTTTCATGAGACGACAGAGGCAGGTGTATTCCTGAGACCTAAGTATTGTGATTACAAATAACTTGAGGGATTTGTGCTTGTTGTATCTTGTGAGTTCAATCATATGGTTTCTTTGTTTGCTTTCTTATTATATGACTATAAAATATGTCAACAGTACATTTAAATTTGCCTGTAGAGAGGAAATATGCAGATCAAAATGAAGGTACAAATGTATTTAAAACCATATGTTGGTCCTCACAAAAAATATGCCAAAGAAAGAAATGTTCCATTTGAAAGTTTTGGGCACCATGTGGTGGTGGTGGGTTGAAACGTCCACCGTGGGCTTATTTGAGCGTTCTTACCCCGCTATTATATCTTTACATTGTTCACTTTCAAGGTTTCTAGAGTGCTACCTCCTCCGTGCATTCTCTCGGCCCCCCTACCTTGTTCTTCTGTAGGAAAGTGAGGCCTGAAAACACATTCTAAACAATGTCATATTCCATATACTTAGAGACAAAGGAAACAGTTGCTTAGCAACAAGCTCCTAGTGAAATTTTTGAATTTTCTGTTACTTTACTTTCCATTTCAGGTTAATGCTCAGGAAGCTGTTTGCAAAGAGATCTGGCACTAGGAGAAAAGTTCTGCCTAAACACGGAAGAAGGGAGGACAAAAGAGCAGGAAACGGAAAGCATTAAATAAAGACCTCTTGTCACTACCCAGATCTCTTTCTCTGTGGACCCCTGAAAGGAGGGCAGGGTTAGGAGAGACTTAGACACAGGGGCATGAAGAGCATTGCTTTCCCAGTGTCCTTCTGGTTCGTGCTGAGTCTTCTAAACAACCTGTGATCCCCATCAAGTCGTTAGAAATCACATGCATAAAGAAGCTTGCACACCTTCTGTCAGCCGTTCCAACCTCTCCAGTCTTGGGGACTTTAAGCACAGACTGAGACAGGAAGAAGTTGAAAACTTCTAATTTCTGTTTTTCTGAACCAAGCCCTAAGATTGTCAAACTGAGTTGACTTACAGGGATCTATAGGACAGAATTGAACAGTTCCATAGGGTTTCAGTGACTATACATTTTTATGAAGATACCATGATGCACAGTGGATTAGGAGCTGGCTCCTAACCTCAACGTCAGCATTTCACGAAGAGAAAGATGAGGTTTTCCATTGTATCCATCGATACAAGAAAACTTGCACTAATATAGGAATACATAGGATTTGATGAGAAGTAACATATCAATATTTCACTTAGCTTTCATTTGATTACTAGCATGATTAAATCAATAAGATTTCTGATAAGATTATTATTATTATCCACTTGAGTGTTGTCTTTTTCTATTAGTATTTTTTAAAACTCTTTTAAATACTTAGATTTTAAAGTATTTAAAGTATTTTCAAAGAAGCTGTGTTCTATAGTGCATGATTTTGATAAAACTATTTTAGCCCCTCTCTATTTTTCTTCTCCCTCATAAAATGGGGATCTTAATTGCACCGAGTTTGAAGTAGATGATGAGATTTCATTGAACTATTACCTATAGAGCACATAGAATAATGCCTGGACAATGCTCAGTACTCAATCATTTCAAATAGTTATCGTCATGTAGAAAATGTATTAGTCAATTTCTTTGAGAGATTTTGCTTTGTTTTATGTTAAAAATATCTGTATCCCTAGACAAATTATTTTAAAAATCCATTCGTATTTTCTGTTCATTCATTCTTTCTTTTTAATCTTTAATTCTTTAACTCATCAGAATTTATTTTGAGATATACAAGAGGTGTTATCTTTTTTTCCCCCTAAAAAACTCCATCTCTTCATTTGTCCAATAATCAACCTTCTTTCCGTGGCTTATATAATTTCTCTATCACATTTTTTTATACACACTTAGAATTATTTTGGGATAATCTGTTATATCCCATTACTCTTCCGATTTTACTTCTATCATATTGTCCCATTAAAAATAATATGCTTAAATAGTTAGGTCAATTCTAATATCATATTTTTCAAAATTCTCTCAGCTATTTTCAGTGTGAAATAGTCTAGGTGAATCCCTAATTACTATTTTTACTGTGAAGTTGTCTGGCTGAATATCCATAATCTTCACTTATTAAAAAACAAGTAAAAAATATCACCGTGGTTTTGAATCGAATTATACTGAGCTATAGGTTGGCTTAAAAATTATTTTATAATTTATTACTTATAAACTTTGAAAAGATTAGGAAGAGGTGACCCTTTGAAAATATTAAGTTTTTCATTTACAAAATATTATATGTCTCAACAGTTTTATTGTGTTTTTCATAAAGCTCCCTATAAAGTTTTAATATTCTTGCAATTTGATAATTTTTTTCTAGTTGAAAAAGCACCTTTAGTCTCCATTATATCAAATTAGATGTATGAAGAAACATGATCATTAGCATTTGCATCTGATCTACTTTTTACTATTTTAGATTGCCTTCCTGGGTTCTTGATTCTGAATCAAGGACTACAAAGAAATCTCATTTAAACTTGAAATTGGACAACGATTTCTAAGGAGTTTACATTGAATTATTAGTCTCAGAAACTCCTAAGGAGCAGTTCTGCGCTGCCCTACAGGATCGCTTTGAGTCAATATCGTCTCGATGGCAGAGTTTGGTTTTACGTTTGTAGGAAGTGATATGTTAGCTGTACTCAGAATGACAAATAGGAACTACTTCAGCAACATGTGACTGTTCATGACAGAAGAGGCGGCCAGAACACAAGCTGTTCAAAAAAAGTAGGGTAGGCCTTATGTGGCTGGAATGTAGAAATAAGGATTGAAACAAAAATGGCATTCAATGAGATAAACCACTGGAGGTAAGGTCAAGTGGTGCCCTTAGGTTTAAGAGGAAAATTAAAGGCATTGAAAAAAGTTAAAAACAGAAGAACCAAGAAAGTATCTAATATTATATTATTTTCCCTTAGAAGCCAAAATAGTTATCCTTAGTTAAATTGTCCTTGAAGAAATGTCCCGTGATATTTAGCCTTCTTTAATATTGAGAAAGGAAAAAATCTTGCTTTTCCTCCTATTTTCCTCATAGAGTTCAATGCCACCAACCAGGCCACTGTCTGCTGCAAGATGAAAAATATCAAAGGCATTGTTGCCTTTCAGTCTTTTCCTGTTTTCTTGTCAGTACTGATCATGAGGAAACCATAGTGAACCCCCTTCTAACAGTGGCTGTAGACCAATCAGTGTCCCTTCTGTAGCACTCAGGAATGGTGAATGCTAAACATACGTGTGTAATGTCAATTTATCAAAAAGACCTAAAAGACACAACATACTCTAATTAGGCCACGTGAAGATGGAGCTTATTTTCACTTTGGCACTATGAGTATTTGGGGACAAATGATGATTGTTTGTGAAGTGCTGTTCTATGCTTTGTATGATGGTTGATGGCATCCCTGAACTCTGTCCACAAGATGCTAATAGCATTATCCCTATTTGTGAATATCCAGTATGAGTTAGTTAATTGTGCCAGCCTGGCCGATAATCACATGTGGGGCTAATTGAAAGGCGGAGGGATAAATGGGTGGTGAGCCTCGCCTTT